>NC_063232.1:13564323-13889323 GCF_020740725.1 Corvus hawaiiensis | reverse complement strand
CTCTACACTGCTGCCCCAGAGCACCTCAAATCATCCGACTCTGGAGGTGGCCTGGAGAAGACCTGCAAAGTGAAAAGGTACAAGCTTGGCACGCCGCCGCATACCGCCCGCCTATTAGTCGCCCCACCTTAATGCCAACTTGCCTGCTCGCCTCTGTTCCTTGGCACGCCTAGGGCGGCGGCAGCACCTGCAAAGAAACAAAGCAAAAAAACATGCAGAGAGACTGAAATCACAACCTCCCCACTCCGACTGAAGTATGCCACACCGATACCTTAAGCTTGCACCCACCTGGCCTCTGGCATTCTGGGCCGGGACATCTTGTGAGTGGACCGCTGAAAAGGAACAAACAACAATGGATGCTTAGAGCTGAACCAGACATTGATATTGGAGCAATACCAACTCCTTCTGTCCACCAGTCACCTTTTACGTCACTCCATCAACCTTAAACATCAATATCCGGCTTTACTACCTAAAAATAAAGACAAAGAACAATGCTGTGACGTAGCCACCATTTACCCTTGCCCTACAAACACAAACGGTGACTGACCTTCCTGCGGGAACCCCCTCACCCGGTGTGGGGCGCTCTGCCACGGATTTAATCCGTCTGCATCTGAAAGATAGTGATGACAAAAGTCAAAGGGTTGCATGAGAACTTAACAGCTCCAGCCATCCTGTGTCAATCTAGGAATGCCACCTAGAGGCCAAACTACACTCTACACTACAAATTTCAAGTCCCCAAGCCTTGTCCTATTACACCTATATGCCAGACGGTGCAGCAGGGCAGAGCAGCTCCAGAGAAAACCCACACAGGCACCCGTGATACAGCAGATGACAAATGCGGGGAAGCAACGAGGAGAGAAAACTCTCGGTGAGAAGAATGACCGCAGGCACATCGAAGGGCTAAAGCAGAAGACACGAGACACCCAGTAGAGACAGAACACACAATAGACAAGCTGCACAACGTGCACTGGGACTGCTCTGCCTGGCACGCCTCAGCGCTGTGATCGAAAGGGAGACTTGCCCTTTAGGGGCCCTAAAGGGGCCCCTTCTTAGACATCCCCATCTCTGAAGCTGACTCAATATTCCCTCCCGGCGAGCCCCGACCCCACACCCCGCTTGCATCCCCTCAACTTATCTCTCGGACATCCAGGGATGCGAATCCTCCTCGGGTGCAAAAGAAGGCCGCTCACCGTCTGGGAAGCTCCTGCCGTCATCGGGCTGTTGTCTCTTAGTCGGCTACGATAAAAAAAAACCAAACGTCAAGGCCTGAACTTAGCGGGACGTGGGCCACTACAATTCTTGTACTCACCATCTCCTAAGATGGCCGGGGTCCTCGGGCCGCACGCTTCGGCCGCGCTCCGAGGCTGACGCCACCGTGGCAGGCTATACCTGAGCTACGAGGAGACAGGCCATGTGGCATTGCTGAAACCCGAGTAGACCCTCGCTCCTCCCTCCCTCCCCGACTCGCCGCAACTCCTCGGCCGTTGCCGAAGGCTACCCGGACGGCACCGTCACGTGGAAAAGGTCAAGGCTTCATCGCAGAGTTTTGCGATACTTGCGGAGGGGTCACGAGGGCGGCGAGCCGGGTCCATCGGCCGTTCTGCGAGGGGGTTCGGCGTAATGCAAGTGGACCGCCTAAAACGCACAAATGACAATGGATGCTAAGGGCTGCACCAGAACTTGGCACCCAAGCAAGAACAACTTTTTCTTTTCAGCGGCCACTGCTTACCTCGCTCACTTGACATGGACTGCTGAGATCCGGCTTTACCTCCTAAAAATGAGGACAGAACAACAGTGGAACAGAGCCACCGCGTTACACTTGCCCTGCAAACACAAACGGCAACTCACCTTCCTGTGCGAACCCCCTCACCTAGTATGGAGCGCTCCACCACAGATAGAATCGATCTGCGTCTGAAAGACAGTGATGACAAAAGTCAAAGCGCTGCATGAGAACTTAAAGGCTACAGGCACCTCGTGTCAATCTAGGAATACCATCTAGACGGCAACTACAGCCTACACAACAAATTTCAAGTCCCCGGGCTTTGCCCTATCGCACCTATAATGCCAGACTATGCAGAAGGGCAGAGCAGCTCCGGGCCAAACCCACGCTGGCCCCTGTGACACGGGACGTGACCAACAAAGGGGTGCAACACGGAGAGAAAACTCCCAGTGAGAAGAAAGGCCGCCAGTCACCTCTAAGGGCTAAGGAAAAAGACACACGATGCGAGAAGCCCAAAAGACGCAGAACACACGATAGACGAGTGACACGACACGCACCGGGACTGTTCTGTCCTACGTGCCTCAGCATTGTGATCAAAAGTGAGACTTTCCCATCGTGTGGCCTAAAGGGGCCATTTCTTGGACATCCCCATCTCCAGAGCTAATTCAAAAATCCTTCCGACGAGTCCTGACCCGGCACATCGCTCTCATCCCCTCTGTGAGGCGTAGCCCTCCACTTATCTCTCGGAGGTCCGGGAATGCGAATCCAGGTCAGGTGTGAAAGAAGGCCACCTCACCATCTGGGAAGTTCCTGCCGTCACCGGGCTGTTGTCTCTTAGTTGGCTACAAGAAAGAAAACCAAACGTCAAGCCGTGAACTTAGTGGCACACCGGCCAAAACCCAACAATTCTTGTACTCACCATCTCCTAAAATGGCCAGGGCCCTCGGGCCACATGCTCCGGCCGCACTCCCAGTCTGACGCCGCCGTCACAGGGCATACCTGAGATAAGAGGAGACAAGGCCACGTGGCATGGCTGAAACTTGAGGGGACCCTCACCCCTCCTCCCCCCCTCCCCCAACTTGCCACAAATCCTCAGCCATTGCCAAATTCAACGTGGAGGGCACCTTCAAATGGAAAAGGTCAAGGCTCCGTCACAGAGTCCCGTGATACTTCCAACAGGCTCACGATGGCAGCGAGCCGGGTCCATCAGCCGGTGGCAAGGCGATTCAGCATAAAAAAGTGGACCACCTTAAACATACAAACAACAACGGATGCTTAGAGCTGCACCAGAACGTGGCAACCATGCAATAACAACTGGTTCTGTCCACCGGTCACTGCTCACCTCACTCATTTGACATTGATTGGTGATATCTGGCTTTACTTCCTAAAAATTAAGACAAAGAACAATCTGGTGACATAGCCACTGTTTACACCTCCCCTGAAAAGCTGAATGACAATGGACCTTCCCGGGGGAGACAGGGCAAAACAAAACGGAAAGGCATGTACCGACATAGGGTCCGAAAGCATGGCATTGCCGGATTAGTTTCCATCTGAAACCGCTTGACCGTGACCTCTTTCCGCAAGGGCCTCTGTCATATTGGACCAGCGGTTGGAATGCTTCAGACCACCTGTAAAACACAAAAAAACAAAGGATGTTTATAGTTTTATTACTAACACATTAAAACTCCGGTAACATCCAGCTCTGTGCTGGAATCAATACTCATCTCAGTCACCAATACTCATCTGGCTCATGGTGCCCCCGGTACCAGTACCTGGCCGTACCAAGCGCTTCGCATCTTCTAATGAAACAAAGAGCCAAACAACGGGGTAAGCATTGAAGAAAGTCAGGCTGGAGCTTGGGCTTCAGGTGCCAACCCACCTCATTGCTGTGCTCCTCTGGCCTCCTCCATTTGTGTCTGGTTTACATCCTATCCCTCTGCAAAAAAAATTATTTGTCAAAGTCACTCAGGCACACAGGGAAAGCTTCGCCTTCCCCAAGTTCTCATTTCTCAAAGCAAACCATCTAGGAGCCGAAAACAGCATGCATTAAAACAAATGACTAGAAAACTGCGAGACACTGCAGTACTTCTCCCATGCCTCCACCGAACCTTGCATGAACTGGCTGCGGTTGCTCCATCCGAGGTGTGGCTCAGGTGGCTAAACAAAGCAAAAAGTTCCCCGTAAAGTCTTCTTTCTACTCCACCTACCCCCCCAGTCTACTCCACAGGGCAGAGCAGTTTCAGGCTAAACACAAACTACACATTATACTACAAACAGTGTGACACTAGGATGATAAAAAAAGCTCTCAGGAAGAAGAATAATGGCAAGGACCGAGACAACGCCAAAGAGATGACTGATGGTATGGCGATGGTGGAGGCTCTACGGAGCAGAAGAAAAAAACTGTAACAATGACCTGTGAGAAGGACTGTTGGTCACGATGATCAAGATGGCTGCGAGACAATGCTACATTCAGAATGTTCCCCATATCCTTACAGTCTTAGAAGCCCCAGGACATGACAGCTCACGGCTGCAAAGGATGGATGGCAATAGAGCCAGGAACAAGGCCTCAAAAGGCATCCGACTCGACGCTTCTGAGATGCGATTCCAAGATGGGATTCCAAGATGTGGCTGAGCCCGCCGGTAAAAGAACAAATTATATTGGCATCATGCCGATAAAGTACAAATATTCAAGAACCTAGAGATGGCAGCCAATGCTTGTAATAAGGCCCTCAAAGGGAAAAGGCAAAGATATCTGATCCAAGGGATCCCAAAAGCATGCTAGACAGCACAAGACTGAGGGGAACTGCTCTGCGTGTCCTACGGTTGCAATCAAAAGTAGAGCTGCTCTCTTTAGCTGTCCAAAGAAGCCCCTTAAAGGGCATCCCCTTTCCCCTCTGCTAATTTTTAAATCTCTCCCAGGAATTTCTAACCCGCTGCTCTGCTGGCATCCCATCCCCAGGTTGTGGCACCCAACTTATCTTTCAAATGATCCGCGATGTGCATCCGCATTGGACGCGAAATAAATCTGCCTCAGCCATCTTGGAAGGCCCCGCAATTGCCGGGTAGCCTCTTGGATAAAAAAAGAGCCAAAATCAATAGACGAGTTTAGGAGCACATGGGCCAAATCCCAACAAGTCAGCTGCTCGCTCGCTCCTAAGTGCGCCTAGGTCCTCAAGTCTCTGGCTTTAGCCCATGTCAAGGCTGTGGCTGTTATTATGATGGGCACCTGCATTAGCGAGAGACAAAGTTACGAGGCATTTCTGTGAGTGCAGTGGATGCGTTTGTGGGCTGTAAGACGCACGTAAATGCATCTGCTGCACGTGTAGAAAAGCTTTAGGGGGCCCCAAATGGACACTGTTTCCTACTGTGCTGCCTTCAAAACCTCCCCACAATAACCCCTAGTCCAATACCCTGCACACCCCCTCCCTCTCCCAGTCACAATCCTTGACTATTAGAAGCCTCGATCTCAGTCATCATCTTTGACATGGGGCAAATCCCTTTTGGGACATAATGCATTTGCTGAAAAAAATTGAAGTATCGCACTCAACGCAATCTGGAATTGCGGGAAGTTACACAACTCCTAAAAAAAATACAAGAACAAAAACAGAAATCGCAAAAGCACCTTATCACCCCTGAATGCACAACCAAAAATTGTGAACTTATATACTCTCTGTGTTCAATGCTATCTTCTTCACAGTGCCTTTAAGGCCTCTGATGCTTTAGATACCAAAAGCACCTACTGAAAACAAGCTAAGCTGAAAGATCCCTTTCATTGAAATAAGAGGAAAGCTCTTGTCACAGTCACTCCCAGGGAGGGAATGAAGCCCTTTGCCAAAGGCTGGGGTTGATATAGCTCTGGCCGGGCCCGCCTCTCGATCCCACAATGCCCAGGAAAAGGGAGGAGGCAAATACCGCAAGGTATAAAAGCTCTTGGAGGAGCAGTGGTCATTTGGCTCCTCTGACTTAAATTCGAGATGAGTAAAAGGCTCAATAGAGAAGAAAACTCTTCAGGGAAATGATGACACTTTCTTTTTTGCTTCAACAACATCAAGCAAAAGGGCAGAAAACCGGTAAGAAATAAAACATTGTGTTTTGGCAGCACAGCTAGATAACTTGGATAATTTGTTCCTAACTTGGATAAATATTCCTTAGTGATTAATAAGTAGTATTCCACATGTGACTAAGGTAGAGAGGAATAGTAATTGTATGAATGATGTAACTCTCATTGAGATCTCTAATTAGGGCTTTATACATTAAAAATAAAAATAAGAAAAATTAATACACTCCCAGGTGGCATTAGGGTTACATCTGTGCCAGACTCACTCCCATATGACATTCAGTACCGGGGCTCGGGTAGGAGCACCCTGAAACACAGATTTAAATCCTTAAAATGCTCAAAAAGGCAGAGCTTCCTTCAATTGAGCTCCTTACAATGCGGGAATGGGCACCAGTTACCTCCACTTAAACTGATACAGTGGCAAATAAATGGCTTCTCCCCTTCAATTTAATCCCCTAAACTATTGGGAAAAGAGGGGTTTCCTCACTTTAAATCTCTCCAGTGATGGAAAAAGGGGGATTTTTCCTCAATTCAAACCTTTAAAAAGGAGGGACAACTGGGCTTCCCCCTCAATTTAAACCTTAGGACAATGAAAAGGGGGAAGCTACCCTTAATTCAAATGCATAAAAGAGCATTGTTGAGGTTTTCCCCTTCCATTTAAACTGGAAAATAATGGACAGTGAGGATTCCCTGTCAATTTATACTCCTGATGGCATGGAAAATGCAGGGTTTCCCTCAAATGAGACCATTAAAATGACAGGGGAAGCAGATACCCCCCCAATTTTAACACAGACAATTATGGAAAAAGGAAGCTGATTATCTCAATTTAAGCTCCTTTTCTCCTAATAACTCTCTCTTTTCTGGGGGCACTGGGGAGGGACTGGGGGCTCTGAAGAGGGGCTGATGAGATGAAAGGGACCTCACAGGCTCCCCTGCCTGCTCAGGTGCCGCCCCTTGGCACAAAGGTTTTTTCCCTGGGCATTTTCTTGAAGCGATGTTCTGTACCCAGGTGCATCCGGCCAACTTCCCAGCTCCTGCCGGATGCTGTGACCATTGTTCCCGGAGGGGCTCTCGAGATGCCTCCGTTGGCCCCTCTCAACCAGCAGCTCCCTGCATAGGTGTGCCCAGGGAACCCTCTGAAAGCAGCCTGTGGCAAGAGCCGCCCCCTCCTCATTCTCACTGGTCGCACCTGGGGCTGCTGGATCTTGGAGTGCAGGGATGAGGCAGAGAATGGTCCTGCCGGTTGTTCCCTCCCCTGCGCGGGCCATCGTCCACCCCCGAAACACTGGGGTGTTTCGGGGCTTTCCTTTCCGTGGAAAAGGACCGGCCTTCTCGTCCGGGTGCCCGTGGCCAAAACTGGGATCCTGCCTTCAAAATTCCGTATGTCCTAGACTTGTAACTACCAAGGAAATTCCCCACAGATCACAAGCAATTACCAGTAATTTCTCTTCCATAATCATTACTGACTTGCGTTTCCATTGAAGTGTTTGACGCACCCCTTGAGGGGTTGGGGGTTTGGCCGGGTTGTTTATGGCTGATCCTGGCAGGCACGCCCATCACCAGTCCACCCTGAATTTCAGTGAAATATTGATATTGTTTATAAATACTCCCTCTGCCTGCTACTCGATCTTTCCTTGTGCATCTGCAGGGAGCAGATTGACTCCATCCTTTGATCCCAACTGCAGCTCTCCGGCCCAAATGCCAGTCCTCGTGGACACAATCTAAGCAGAAAACTACTATGTGTTTGCTTTTGAAGTAAAAGTCTTATTGCATCTGGCTGTACAATTAAAATAAATACCTGTGTTGATGGTCACTGTAAGAAAGCTTTTCAGAGGATAAAATATCCATTTTGGTAGCACAGATCCCATTTTGACAATGTTGCATTCTTGTGGGTTTGGGAATCCTGCCTGTATAAGACATCTGAAAATTGGTATTTTGCAAATTGATATCTTGAAACAGAGTCATTTTGATATTTTGGAACTTGAGACTCTGCTATTATGAAATGGGAAAAAAAAAAGGTATTTTGGAACCTGGTAGTTTGCAATTTTGAAACAGGGTAACTTTGGTATTTTGGAACTTGGTAATCTGGTATTTTAAAACTGAGATTTTGAAACCTGGTTTTCTGGTATTTTGAAATTTGGGTTTCTCTTATTTTGAAACAATGTTATTCTAGTATTTTGGAACCTAGTTTTTGGTAGACTGTTTTTTTAGTATTTTTTAAGATGAGCTTTTAGTATTTTTGTAATCCCAGGGTTTGGTTTTTTGTAATCTGTGCTTGGCAGGGACCTGGGACATCCTAACTGAGTCTCTTGGCTTCATTTGCTGTCTTCCACTACAATTAACCTGGCATGGAAACTGTTAAATAGCAGACTATATGATGAGACACCTCCTGAAACAAATAAATTGCAGTTAAATGTCTCTTCCTACACTAACACCTGGCCCAGTTTAAATCCATATTTAGCCCTTAATCAGGGGGGATGGGGAAGCAGAGGTTAAATGATTTACTAAGAAGTTTTTTGTTAAAAGCAATGCATACAGCTTGCTCAACACTTATTGTGCCTACCAAAGCAAGATGAGAAGATAGTGGACTATTGATAAAGGGAAGGAATCTTGACCAAAGATCCTGTTTTTAACCTAACTCAAACCAGTCTTGAAGTTTAGACTTGGGCCAGGGACATAAAGAGCATGCACATGGAAGCAAGGTGAAAAGTTCAGGATGAGGAAGACCCTTTACTTCATCTGAGGAAGACTCTTATTTCATTCTGGAGACCCCTGCCCACAACCACCAGACAACACTGCACAAGTGCAGCGCAGACATAAGTGACTTTTGGGCTCATTGTAATACAAAGCGAGGCTAGGCAATGAATAGGTATAGGCATATTGGGAAACTTAATGAATATGGAACTTGTAACCCGATATATACCAAGCTGAATGCAGCTGTCGGCATGCATGACTTTGGAGGAACTATTCCCCCATGTGTTCCAGTGCTGGAATAAACATACCTACTTTACTATTTATTCCAGCAGTGGAATCTTTTCTGCATATCAGCCTGACTCTTCCTCTCCTCCCATTTCCCACCACTCCACTCAGGGCTTTCCACACTCACTCTTTTCCTCCCTCAGTGGCATCACAGCAGAACACAGCAAGGTTTTGGCTGGCACTTCAGCTCTCCAAGTTGATCTTACCAAGAACTCTTCTGCTTTTCACTGCACCAGCCACAACAACATTTGCTCACTAAAATAAATGCTTTCCACAATGAACTGAAGGTGCAAGGGAACAAGTGCTGCACAGCAATATTTTTCAGCCTGAGGACAAAGAAATACTTTCTAAGGTTTGGATCCTGTTCCAGTGCACCGGAACCAAATCAATCTGCTTCTACTCTGAAAACATCAGCAACACCAAACCGAGCTGCCAGCATGAAGCACCTCACTGTTCCTACCCTGCCTGTGCCTCACACCCTGCTTCGTCGTGCCCTGCTCTACCACGCTACAGACTGCCGGGAGCAAGATTCATCCTTGAGAATCGTCACACTGATATCCTTGAACATTCCAACCTCAATGCCAATATTGTAGGAACCTCCTGCATTCCATTCTCTAGTACAGCAACAAGAAAAAGTCCTCACCCACCCTGCATCTTCAAAAAATAGTGTACAAGGTTTAAATAAGCCTTGTGGTTTGAGGGGGACCATCTGCCCAAAAAGCCCAACTCTGCATCCAGATGAAATGAACACCACTGTTATAAACATACTATAATACTGGCTTCTCGCAAGTATAAAAGTAGGTATTATATAATGTTAGAAATGCTTTTTGCTGTGTGGATGTGGTTTTCTCTCTTTTTAGCAAGAATGTTAGCAAGTGTGACCAAGTAAGATAACCTCCAAGCGAACAGAGGATGAGGCCCGAGAAGCTGCTAATCAACACTTTGTCCAGGGAACAAAAGGGCCCAAAGGCTACTCCACCCGAAGAACGGGCGGCCAGGAGAGTCCGAGAGCTGCTATCACCGCTCTGCCTGGAGAGACGAAGAGGCCCAAAGCTGCAATCAGCCCTGACTGTCTAGAGAATTAAGAGATCCACCCTACCATCGACTCTTACCTAGTGAGCCCAACCCCAAGAATCAAAAGAAATAAAACCGCAAGGCAGAAGAGTACGCATGCTTTAAAAAGGCGGAACCAAGGAGTGGCCATGCAGAACAGCTCCGGGAAAAGTTTGAATATTAATCGAGAACAGACAGTAAAAATAGTATAAAAAGGACTCACCTCGAGCATCAGGTGTGCTCTTGGCAGAGCGCCAAGGCATCCAGCCATTACCCCTTTGCTTTATTTTATGTGTCTCTTATTGTCTTTATATTAAACCCTTTAAATTCTCACAGGAGAGTGAACCTCGTTTTTCACACCACAAATAGATCAGTGAACAACAGATGCACGGCACACTGTCAGCTTGGACCTCCAATTATCTCCACCCCTGCCGCTGGATTAACACAGCAATGGAAATATGACACCACGAAGGTCTCATGAGAGAGTACAATATACATGGAACACCGCTTCCAGCAGGCACCCACGTTGGTATTTAAAGGCGTGGCTCAGTTAAAGAGCAACACCAAAAAAAGTCTCCAGGCAAAAAGTCTGGGAAGTCGGGGTTGGGTTTTTTCCAATCTTCCTTTCAGTGACTTTTGCAAGCAAGCTCTGAAGCGGACAAGCCACAAGTGTCCCCCAGCGTCCCTTGCCGGGACTCGGGCCGGGCTGGCGCCGTTCCACGGTGCGAGGGGACCGGAAAAGCCACGCGACCCACGGCACCGGCGGCACTCGGCGACCGGGGGCGACCCCGCGCTCCCGGACCCGGGCGGAGCGCGGCTCCCGGCACGGAAGCGGCTCCTCCGGCAGGCGGGGGCGGCCCCGCGCCGGGAGAGCCCCGCCCGCCCCCGGCGCCTGCCGAGCAGCACCGGGCCGAGGGGGACCCGGCGGCGCCCGAGCCCCGCGCACGGAACGCACGCAGCGGGCGGGACGACAGGGAGCGGCTCGGCTCCGCGCCTCGTCTCCCGCCTGCCCGCCCTGACAGCGCTCGCCTGGGCTCCGCACGGCTCGGACCGCGGCGGCTCCGTCGGTCCCTGTCAGCAGCCCAGTCCCCAAACTGCCATTCCTCCTTAGAAGGGGCCAGAAAGGGCCTCCCCAGGGGCCAGGAGTGCTCCCGCGCAAGACATTGGGGGCCGGGGCACGGGCAAAAGCGCCCTCAAATGCAGCGGCACGCCCCCATCTAAACCCTTCAAATGCTGGAAGAGCTGGAGTTTCCTTCAATTTAACCCCTGGAACTGAGGCAACGGGCAGTGTTTACCACAATTTAAACCAATACAATGGCAAATAAATGGGTTCTCCCCTTCAGCTCAATCCCCTGAAATATCAGAAAGAGACGGGCTTTCCTCAAATTAAATCTTTCAAATAATGGGAAAACGGCGATTTTTACCTCAATTAAAACCCTTAAAAAGCAGGGACAACAGGGCTTCCCCCTCAACGTAAACCTCAGGATGATGAAAATGCGGGGGGGTTACCCGCAATTCAAACCCCTAAAGTGGCAAGACCCGTGCTCTCCCCTTCCATTTAAAGTGGAACGTGGGAACTCCCTATCAACTGATAACCCTAACACCATAGAAAAGGCAGGTTTTCCTTCAATCAATACCCTTAAAGTCACAAGTGAAGGGGCATCCCCCCAGTTTAAACACAGGCAATAACGAAAGAGGAATTTCTTCCGTCAATTTACACCCCTTTTGTCCTCGCAACCCCCTTTTTTTTTTTCCTGGAGGTACTGGCGGGGGAGGAGGGGGGGGCGGGCGTGTCGAGGGGTTGGCAAGATGAAATCAAAAGGAAAAAGGGGAAAGGAGAAAGATCCCCCTTGCAAATCCACACCGTGGCTCACCTGCTACTCCCCGGCACAAAGGTTCATCCCTCGGCACCTCATTTAAGCAACGCTCCACATCCAAGCGCTCCCCCAGACCCTGGGAGACGCTCTCACCGTCCTTCCGTGAGAGACACCCTCCGCCCCCCAGGAGCCCGGCATAAGCGCCTCTCTTCCAGCATCGCCGTGCAAAAGTGAGTTGAGGAAACCCCTCCTAAAACAGCCCCCGGCAGGAGCCGCCCTCTCCTCACCGTCACAGCTCACACCTGGGGCTGCTCTGACCCCTCATCATCCTCACAGCTCACACCCGGGGTTGTTGCCAGTCCCAGTGTGAGGGCAGGTGCAGAAAGGATTTGCTGCTCATTCCCTGGACAGCTCATCCTCTGCACCTGACACACTGGGGCACCGGGCTTTCCTTCCTATGGATAACAGATATTTGATGCAAGTTGCAGGTGAACTGTCAGGGTTGGGTTTTGAAATACTTCTTTAACTATAAAAAATTCTGTAATTATGCGTGTGATTTTTGACATTTGATATACAAGACTAAATCTCTTGCTGGTTTTCGAGTATTGCATTGAAAGTCCATGTACTTTCTCTTCTTTCCCTGTTCCAAGAGAGTTCTTTGGAAGCTTGTGTTATCTGTGAGAAGGTTGCAACATCAGAACTACTGATTCCAGTAGTTCTGGACTTGATGTATTGTTATCTCTGTTATTGCTTAGATGCAGTGTTTTAAACAAAACTAGGAGGCTTCAAGAGCAAATTGAAGGAAAGGGTTGTAGAGAAGGGGCAGAGAAAGAATGTAGAGAACCTGATTTAGGATTGAAATCCATCAGTCTGCTGCTTCAGGCTCCTTACAGGAGGTGGTGAAGGAGTTTGGTAAGGAACTTACATGTAAGCAGTAGTGTAGGTTTGCAGAGGTGTTTGGCAGCACCAAGGGAATTTGCTACAAATCATACCTCTCAAATAGCAATTTACAACAACACAATCATCCCAGTTTTTATTTCAGCCCTAAGCTCTATCTGAAAATCATCAACCAGAGGTATTTGTGCCACTGCCGGAGAGTATCTCAGGCCTCTGAGCTGAGCTATAGGGCGGTTTGTTCTTCCTGGAAGTTCTTGAACAGTGAAAGTGCTCCATAAGCACTTGTCAAATAATAGCCTCCTGTGAAGGACAGCAAGGGAAGAACGTCTCAGAGTGGTCTCAGTCACAGGTACAGACCGTTTTCTTTGAGATGTATAAATACATCCAGAGAGGCACCCAGACACACACACGGATATACAGAAAGTCCCTTTATTCTATGGCCAAAATATTTACACACAAAAGGAAAACAGCTCATTGGCCTGCAAAACGCTGGAGGGTGTATTCTCAGCCACTGAGACGCATTCAGTGGTTGCATGTGCTCCATATGATACAGCGGTGCCTACGGCTGGGTCCACTCATGCTGAGGAAAGCCGATTCCTTAAATGACTCCTGTCTCTCCTTTACTCCCACGTGTTTATTCCTCTACTCTTGGAACACCAGCTTTATTTTAAATGATTATCTAACAGTGTTTTGTCTTCTTCCCAAGCTTCAGAGGTGGATGAAATAAACATGGCTGCTTAAACAAAGTAAAAGACAATCTACCGGTGTTCATCAACATCAAAGCAACCGCTCTTAGTGGCAATAAAGCAACAATTGAGTGTGAGATTTGTACTCTGCAATCATCCCAAAGGGTTGCCTTTGTTTTTAAAACAACAACTGGTCTGTCACCTTTGTGGCATTCCCCATAATGTCCAACTCATTCGGGAGATGGTGTATACAGTCCTGCATACTCCACCTTTATTACACAAACAGAGAACAAACTAAAGCCACAACAGAGTTGCAATGTACAAAAGAAGCTGCAGGTCACAAAGTAAAAGAGTCTCGACGGGAGGTAACGGTCCGCAGCAACAGGAGACCCACTGTCTGTCTTATCTTTTCCAAGTCAGCCATTTGGGTGGGAGTGTCCAGCTAAGAGGCAGCACAGTCTGTTCAGAGGCGTTCAGAGATGCGTTCTGTACACAGGGTAGTATTTTCTGTATTACTGACAGTGTCCCCTCTCAGCCTTTAGCTTTGCAACGAGATTGACACACAAAATTCATGTGAGACCCATTAGATAAATTGGACAATACATTACAGTTGAAATGCACAACCCCAAAGCACTACACAATTTTTTCTGCACGGTAGAGCTGAGCTAGTGCCAAAGACAGGCCCAGCCTATGGACAGACTTCCTTTGCGGCATTCATAATAATGTGACTTAATAGTCCAGGAAAACTTTTGGCTTTTCAAGCGTGTTACTGATCTCCAGCTTCACATCTCAATTATTTTCCATGCTAAGATTCCTAACAATGTGCTCAAGGATGCTCTGTACACCAAGCAAGGAGCACACTAGTGCCAGATTGGAGGAATCGTGGCATGAATTCTCCCAGGCATAATGGCATGCAAGAGGATACAGCAACTTCAGAAAGCCAAGATGCAGCAGGAATAGGAAACACATACATATACCTAAACACGCAGCTAGGCTTGGCCGCAAGAACCTTTAAACTTTCTCATAAACTTTTTAGATTCTGGGGCCTACCGGAGCCTTGCAGAAAACTTGTTTGTTAAAAATGCTACCATGGAAACAGCAAGGAGGCAGATTTCCTTGCTTCTAGCAGACTTAAGTCCTCATGCAAGTAATGCCTCAAGAAACACATTCCTAGGGCTCAGAAAAATACTTGGTGAGAAGCAAATATTGGAAAGAAGCAAAGATCATTAAAAGGGAGCAATATTTTCAAAGCACTTCCCCAAAGGTACAAAGAGTCCCCCAGAAGTTTTCACACAGCACCTAACCCAAGTCTCATTATGTGCCTCACAGTGAGCTGAGTGCTGCTGCCCCATAAGTACTCTCAGGAAATTTTTCAGGCACAAAAGGCTAAGGCCATTGGGCACCTGCACAATGGATGTCCTTGCCTGCAGAGTCAAAACGGGTTAGAAACAACGTATTTGCTCGTAAAGCAATGCACAGCAGCACATTTTCAGGCTGCTGGGGCTTGTGCTCTGCGAGCTACCCAGCAGTGGAAATGATTAGGACATTGTCCTGCTACACTACTAACATCACTGTCATTAGGTCTCCCCTTAACAGGATTTCTACTCAAACAAGAGGGACAGCAACTGTGCTGTGAGGAAGAACATCCCCTCACTAGTCCTTCATGGGGTTCTAGTAAAAATAAAAAAAATCCATTACCTTCTCCATACACCAAGGATGGATCCAGCCACTCTGTCATGTATTCGATTTCAGTCTCCAGTTCATCACACTGGGCTAGGGCCTATGTCAACACAGGCAGGAAGTCATCAGCTCCATACGGCCTCGCTGGGTTGAAGGGAATGCAGGCAGTGAGAGACAAACCACACTTTTTCACCAGTTCCCGTGTTTGAAAGGAAAGCACTCTTTTGTGCCTTCTCGAGCCTGCATGTCTGTATTACTCCAGAACCCCCTGGAGTCACCAACGTGCAGCAAAGAGAACGTCGCCTGACACTCACTGCTCAGGAGACCGGCTCAATCCTGTCCTTCCAACAAGCACGAATCTTACGATGCACGCCTTGAGGCATGCAAGGGAAATTTAGAGAGTGGGCTCACCTTGGCACCAGCTCAACCAGTGAACTGGTGGAAAGGCTGCCATGCCAGACACCTGCACCGCTCTCATTGCCTGAGAGATGATGGATAGGCGTTTTCTTTATACATCCAGGGATAACATCCACCTTCTGGAAGCGTCCAGACACCAACACCAGTCTCTAAGTATGAATCCCATAGCAGAGAAGCCCAAGTATAAAAGCCTATTAGATTTGACAAGGAAATTCAACTCATTTCCTTGGCAGAGAATAGTCAAAAACACCAGTGAGCAATGGCTCCTGCACCTGAAGGGAGCCTACAAGAAAGATGAGGAGAGACTGTAAGGGCCTGGAGTGACAGTGACCCACAAAGACCGTGCTGTACCCAGGCCCGTCAGTGGTCCTGGCACTTTTCCTGCATTTTGATTTTCTGTTCAGAAGTCACTATGTGGCCAAATCTCTGGGTCTGGCTAAACGGTGCTTAGTGCAGAACTGATGTGATGGTCACTCGGAATCGCCCAGAGCAGGAGCCAACTTGCAACTCTGGTGAAACTCAAGTGACACCAGCTGAGGCACACGCTCCAGATAACACACTGTGGGTGGGTCAGGGGCAAATGGTCAGGGCTTACCTTCTCCTGGTTTGAGGCCCGGTTTGGCAACAACACAACATTCCAGTGCAGGATCAGTGCCAAAGGGAAGGGCTGCGCAGATGCCCTGAGCCCCAGTCTCTGCATCAGCAGCAGTGGGTGGGTGGAACTCACCTATTTCCAGATTCAAATCGATTTGTTTGTCACTCCTGCTAGTTTCTAGGCTCTGAAAGCTCATTTCAGCTGTTGAGTGACAGCACTAGCTGGTCCATGGATTTAAGGAAGCAGATAGTCTTTGGGAATGTGCGTTGCCATTTGAGACTTGTCCAACAAAAGGGGCACAGGGGGACAGGAGGAGGACAGGTGTTAGGGACCGAGTCCGGAGAGCTGGCCACATAAATGACATGTACACAGATACGATTAAGCATCATTCTCCCCTTATTGTTCAACTATGCCAACTTACATCTACTTTTGCAAAGATTCACGCCCAGGCCCTCTAGATGGCCTCTAATGAGGGGGGGAGCCAGGCAGCTGTATACCTTGCCAAGGACTCTCAGGGCTGCCTGCAGTCAGGGGCCTGTTCAGGGGCTTTTCCTCAGCAACCCTGGGTTGTCCAATCTTTCCAGGGGTATCATATGCCCTTGTTCCATAAGGAATCCCTCTACAGACAGGGAGTTGTCACCGGCCCCGTGCTCATGGGCTGCAGGGGACACCTGCACTGAGGAGGAAATGGAAATGGGAAAGAGGGAAATGCAACTGGATGGGACGCAACTCTGGCACCACACCTCCTCTTGTTCCTGCTGTCCTGGAAAGGCCCAAGTAAATCCAGTCCCTCAGACCTTGCATCCCTGAACGCCAGGAGAGCCGGTGTTTTACCCAGATCCCAGTGCCCTGCACGGCTGCGCTGACACGAGCGCAGGCCGATCCCTCCGCCCAGCACCATCCCTCATTTGCCTCCCACGGCTCCCCAAGCGGCCCCAAACCACCCCAGCGTGTCTGTGCCGGGGTCAGGGCCTGCCCCGAGCCCGACCAGAGGCTGTCACCCAGCCCTGCACCAGCTGCCACCCCTGGGAGAGCTGGGAATGCACTGAGAGCTCGGCTCCCCGGGCTCCCCAGCACCCAAACCGGTCCTCAGACACACAGAAATGCCCAACCTGCCCCTCTGGGCACAGCCAAACACCACAATTCCATCATCCCCAAGGAACTCTGGCACTTGCCTCTTCACCTCTGCCCATTTCCAGTAGCCGGGGCTAGGACCGGCCTGTCAGAAAGAGCATTCCCTAGGCAGTTCATCCCAGCCCAGAGGAGAAGAGGAGCCTGTCCCTGACCCACACCATGGGCAGGACAAGGGGGGCCCTAGCTGGCTTTGCCTACTCCAACACCAAAGCTCTTGGTCCCAAAGATGGGGCGAGTTCAGTGGTTTTTCCTGTCCTGAAAGAGAGCAGAAAAGGGAAGTTAATCCCACTGTGGAATCCAAGACTCCTGCATTTCATATTTCTGCTCTGATTGCTCACCGTGCAGTTTTATCCATGGGAAAAAAAAGGAGAATGACACCATATCAAATAAAAAGTTGATTAATCCACGTAGGGGCTGTAGAGAGAAGGATACAAAGGAACTTTTCCATGATTTTGGGGCTTGAAGAGGGAGTGAATTTCCCTCGAAGCTGGGAAGGGCCTGAGGATGATAAAGCAAAGGAGCAGCTTCATCTCTCCCTGGCAGAGAGCTCTGGGCTCCATTATGGATACAAATCAATCCCAGCAGGATTTCAAAGGGTTTCTTTAGGATGTCAGGTCCCTCTTTATCAGATCCCTGCTGGGATTCAGGGCCTGCCTGGTCACGGGGTGCTTTGATAAGGGCTGGATTTAAATCCCAGATCTGAGAGCAGACATGTGAAAGTTCCCTGGGTTTCTAAGGGTTGAAAAGCTCGAGCTGGATTCGCTGCAGAGCTGAAAAGTCAGGATAAGAGAGAGCAAGGAGTGGCCAGCAGGCTCAGGCTCCTGCTCACGCCCCTGGGATCCATGGGATCCATAGGATCCGTGGCCTCTGGCACGCTGCTCCAGCACCCTGCAGGGTGACTGACAGCCGGGCAGGGGAAGGAGCCACCAGCAGCTCTGCGATGTGCACCATCATTCACCTTGTACGTGGCCTAAACAGCCACCAAGCACCGATGGACTGACTGAGCCGAAAATATCGGAGAGATCTCAGTTTGCACTCCAAATTCCCTGCAGCCTGTTCCCTTCTTGATCCATCCCTTGAAGCAGCAAGAGTGGAATTCCTCCCGTGGTTGCTCTTTCCCTCCTGTTTTCCACACAACAAGAAAAAGCAGCCACGTGAACAGGAGTAAAAGCCCCAAACCCACATAAAAGCACATTCTCAGCATCACTAATCCCTGCCAAATTGCCAGGAACCTTCCAAAACTACATCCAAGCTTGGAAACAGGGAGCCAGTTGTTTGTTTAAGCAGCTATTGATCCAGTCTCTTCCAGCTAATTAAACTATTCACTATTTAAACTCATTAAACTGCTCATCCTGCTCCTGGCAGCCAGAGGCAAAGAAGAAATCGTGTCTAGATTAAATGGTGATGGTGAATGTGCCCATGCCAGTCCTTGGAGAGGTTGGAATTGCATCCCTGTTCCTCTGCTCTCTTTTCCTTCCTTTTTCCTGCAGTGATTCCCACCCGGATTCCTCAGCTCCAGCTCTCTGAGCAACCTCAGGGGGAGCATTTCATCCCCTTGGAGCCAACTCCATTTGTTGCATCCTTCATGCCTCAACCACCCCTAAAAGCAGGGAAGTGCTGATGGGCAGTGCAGCTGCTTCCACTCGGGAATGTTTCCAGTGGAACTGGGAGGGAATTCTGAGAAGCTTCCACCCACTGCACGTTATTGCTGGATAAAAGGTGAGGCAGCAACAAAGGGAGATTTCAGCAAGACAAAGTCCAGACAGAGAGGCTGCAAGTGTTGCTGGGGCTGCTAAGCTGGGAAAACTGCAAGGTCAGGCTGTGGGAACATGGATTATACTGAGGTCTGGAACCGGTGTTGGGAAGAGAGGGAGAAGGAGAAGGAGAAGGAGGAGAAGGAGAAGGAGAAGAAGGAAGAGAAAGGGCCCAAAGTAACTGCACAGCGAATTTCCTCACCATGAGCCAGGCTCATTCCCTGAGCTGACCGATATCTCTGAGCTCCCCTTCATGGCACAGCCCTGCCAGTAAAGAACAGAAGTTCCTGCTGCTCCCACTGGAATTCTGTAGCGTGCCTGGCATTCCATACGTTCTGCTGCCTGAGAATTCCTGCAGCCGTCCTTGGGAAGAGCAGTTCACTGCCACAGGAGGAACAAGAGGAAAGCAGTTGCCACTCTCGCGTTCTGTGCTCTGTAAAAAGTAAAACCAGATAAAGATCAAAGCTCCATAAAGCTGGAACCATCTCCAACCTCGGGACAGCCCTTCTGTGGGAAAAGCGTGGATGGGCAATTAGGAAGGAGATCATCATGCACATGGGCAAGGGGGGGGAATTAAATTCTGCTGCTTTCTGATTGAGGCCTGCTTCAATTTGCAGCCTTTATAATATCAGTTTAATGGGACTTTTTGTGCTTTAAAGAGGTTTTTATTAGCTGGGGGTTGTCCCTGCCTGGACTGAGGCACAGCACAATGAGTCTCCTGCCTCCTGAAGCCGTGTCGTTATCCCAGCATCTGAAATTAAAAACCAGCACTCTGGGAAACCTCTCTACTCTGAGGAGAAATGTGAGGAGTGTTTGGATCTGTGGAGAGCCTGGAACAGCTCTGAGAGACACCAAACATCCTGTGGATCCCAATGAACAGCAAAACATTCCAGCAGCTCCTTCCAACACCGCCCTTGTAGGGAACTCTGTCACCCCAGTGGGTATTTGTGGGAGTAAGGAAGAAATCCCACTGATGACCTCAGTGTGATCACCTCTGGTTCGTCTGGGGATAAATCTCCTTTATCCTTCTGGGAGAATAAAGGAATCCAATGCTGCCTGTCCTGGGTTGCAGTGTATTCTATTACCATCCCCATCAGCTGTTGAAATCAGGTGGGGCAATGTTTCTTTGCCTCCTCCCCCCAGGCTATCTTTCTGTTGTTAATTGCCCATCATTGTCCTGCCGCCTGACTCAGAGATAACTCCCTCCGGACTATCTTCTGTTAATGAGCCTAATCAACACTTTGCCTCATGACTCATTACCCCATTGTGAGATGCTCCACCCAGAGGGAGGAACCAAGCATCCCATCGTGGATATAAGCTGAGGCTGAACACCAGAGACACCGGCTTCCCACTGGATTTCCAGAGGACAGGAGCTACACAGCCACCACTGGACTTCCTGAGGAAGAGCAGACTGTTTTACTACAGGATCACTGCTTCAGAGGACTGCAGCCACTGCAGTCATTTCTATGACTGCTGTCATTTCTACCAGACTGCTACCACCACCCTGCCTAACAGGGTGTCAGGTTGTACCTTGACTCTGTCAGTTTGACAGTGTTTTCTTTTACCTTTTTTCCCCTTTTCTTTAATTTCCATTAAATTGTTATTCTGACTTGGTGTCTCCCACTGGTTTGTTTTCAAACTAGTACACTGCCTTAATCCCCTGTTCCTCGGAGTCTGGATTTCCAGAATCCATCTCCTGGCCCAGCATGAGAAGGGTTGTCCAGCGCTGGAACAGCTGCCCAGGGCAGTGGTGGAGTCATCAACCCTGGAAGTGCTCATAAAATACATGGATATGGCACTTGAGTGTTCATAAAATACATGGGGAAATACATGGGGAAATATAGGGATAAATACAGGGGGAAATACGTGAATAAATATATGGATAAACATAGATGGATAATCCATGGATAAACATATGGATAAATATAGGGATAAATATGTATGGATAAATATGTATGGATAAATACAGACCTTGCCTTCCTGAACGCCAGGAGAGCCGGTGTTTTACCCAGATCCCAGTGCCCTGCACGGCTGCGCTGACACGAGCGCAGGCCGATCGCTCCGCCCAGCACCATCTCTCATTTGCCTCCCACGGCTCCCCAGGCGTCCCCAAACCACCCCAGCGTGTCTGTGCCGGGGCCAGGGCCTGCCCCGAGCCCGACCAGAGGCTGTCACCCAGCCCTGCATCAGCTGCCACCCCTGGGAGAGCTGGGAATGCACTGAGAGCTCGGCTCCCCGGGCTCCCCAGCACCCAAACCGGTCCTCGGACACACAGAAATGCCCAACCTGCCCCTCTGGGCACAGCCAAACACCACAATTCCATCATCCCCAAGGAACTCTGGCACTTGCCTCTTCACCTCTGCCCATTTCCAGTAGCCAGGGCTAGGACCGGCCTGTCAGAAAGAGCATTCCCTAGGCAGTTCATCCCAGCCCAGAGGAGAAGAGGAGCCTGTCCCTGACCCACACCATGGGCAGGACAAGGGGGGCCCTAGCTGGCTTTGCCTACTCCAACACCAAAGCTCTTGGTCCCAAAGATGGGGCGAGTTCAGTGGTTTTTCCTGTCCTGAAAGAGAGCAGAAAAGGGGAGTTAATCCCACTGTGGAATCCAAGACTCCTGCATTTCATATTTCTGCTCTGATTGCTCACCGTGCAGTTTTATCCAAGGGAAAAAAAAGGAGAATGACACCATATCAAATAAAAAGTGCCCTTTTCCAGCATTTTTTTTCCAGGCATTAAAAGGATGCTCATTTCTCTTCTAGCATTGTTTCCCTCATTTTAGGAGAACCGTTTTCATCCCAGACCCCACTCGTCAGTTATTCGATCCTCTGGCACTGGATTTGGACAAAGGAAGGGACGCACCTGGATCGCAGGAAATCACTGAGAGAAAACCCTTCCAAAACCTGACAGAGAAAAACAACAGGAGATGCAGGAAGACACATCCCTCATTTCCACGTCCGGAATGCTTTTCTAAAGACTTCTCTGCATCTGGATGCTCTTTGCTCTTGGCTTTCTTCACAAGAATGCATTTGCTGCTAAACACGTCTCAGACCCTTACTTGATCGGGATAAGGTGGGATGGAGATGAAGACTCACACAGGGAATAGCCAGGGAGATGCAGAGCCTGGGAACATCAAGGACAGAGAAGAGATGGAACAGGGATTGTTTTGCTTGTTTAGAGCCAGCAGTGCTGTGAGCTTGAAGAACACACGGCACCGCAGGGATCCAGGGCAGGAGCGGGATAACTCCGGGATAAGGGGAATCTGCTCCCACTCCAGGGCTGTGCCAGTGAAGGAGGGGAATTTTTTAGTGCCTTCATTGCACACAAAAACCAAACCCAGCACCTCCGAGCTGGACTTCCGTGAGCTGCAACACAAAGCGGCCCCTGGCCTTTGGGGGAACACAACCTCACCGAGTCACGGAGCCAGGGGATGACATTTGGGAATGATCCTTGCTGCCTGCAGGCAAGTCAGATGAGGGAGCCACAGGAGCTCTGGGGTTTCCTGCTCTTCCTGCAACGCCATCGGTCCAGACCAGGAGACCTTTCCTGGAACAGATCTTCCCTGTAAAGGGAGCTGCACCAAAGCTCAAGCCCTCATTTAGAGACCCTTGGAAAAGCAAAGGTGAGAGGGGATTACCTGGAGCCCCAGGGGACCGAGGTGAAGGCGATGAAGAAGCAGACAGCAAAGTGCTTCCACTGCTTCTCACTCCAGCAAGGGGAACACCCCTGGAATTTCATGTCCAGCGTCGCTCCCAAGCCCCACAGGCTGAACCCACACGTACTCCAAGACTGATCTCCTTTGTACTTCCAGTAGCACAGACTCACCGGGAGGAACTGCAATCCAAGGACACACATCAGCAACCGTCTCCCCGCTTGCCGCTCTCTCCACATTTTCCCTTTCCAGTGGGATGCAGGTGCCACCCCCCAGAGGCAGGAAAACTGCCTTGCAATCCGCTACAAAACCTGCCTGGAAAGCCCAGGATGCCCGCAGCCAGCAGCCGTTTCTCCTGGAGCGCCTGCTGACAGGCATTTGAAGCCTGCTGTGCCTCACAGCTGCTTTTCTGCCAAGGGCATTCCCATCTTTTCTTTTTTAGCCCAAATAAAGCTTTGCAAAGCTGAGTTTTGTGAGAAGTGCTTCATATTTGGATTATTCTTAACTTGGAGTTTCCCTCGGCAGTATATCAGGGGTAAACCCAACATGGCCTCAAAGGGCCATAAGATCCCAGATATCCAATCCCCGGTTCCCTCAGGATTGGTTCATTAAAGTTTTTCAGGGGTAATTTGGCAAACTTCAAGGTTTGCTGATTTCACCATCAAAGCCACATGAAACCTGTGCAAAAGGAACTTAACTAAAGCTGGCTAAAAGCGGTCCCTGCTGATGACTCATTAAAACACCCCCTTAAAAAGGAGCTAGGATTGATTCCACACTCACAAACCCCCCTTGCCACGATCGGCGCTCTCTGCCCGCCAAGGACACGGCACCGGGCAGGGACATTTCTCCCACTCCCCAGCAGAGACCTCCTCCTGCCACATCCAGGGAACCGCAGCCGCTCAGGGAACACCAACTTTGTCCTGGGCTGGGAACAGGACAGGGACAAGGAACACTTTGAAGTCATTCCCACCTCGGTGCTGTCCAGACCTGGCAGAAAGCGCTTCCCACACCTCTCCTGGAATTCTCTTCCCCGGCCCTTCCAGCTTCGGAAGGCTTCTGGGGGAGCCTCAAGTTTCGGTGCAGCTCAGAAGCTGCACGCGCCTAAAGCATCCCCACGGGAACACGAAGCTTCCCTCGGGCATTTCGTTTCTTTATCCCAAATATTCTCCCCACTCAGCCACAATCTAGAAAGAACAAAAGGGAAAAGAAGGAAGACCAATTAATTCTGACATAAGGAGTCTTGACTATCCCGACACACTGCCACGTGAAAAAACATCCCTGCCCCTCTAACAAATCCCTCTGATACTGGCTCCATTCAGGATCAATTATTTAAACGCTGTATTAAGGAGCGTAAGGACACAATGCTTGGAATTCTCAACAACATCTCAGCTCTCGGCTACTCCAAGCACTTTCCCACCCAGGGAGCTGAGCTGGCCCAGATTTAAACGCCACGTTTGATCCAAATCCGACAGAAATCTGATCTTGTTTGGCTACTGAGCTTTCCCAAAAGCTGTGCAGTCAAGCCTGGAAATCCTCACTGAAGCCTTGCCATGTCACATTGGGATTTACCCTTGGGAAAACCCCACTCCGAGCACTTGGGTTTCAAGAGGTTGCACCCCATGTTACAGACACAGAATTCCTGTGGGGTTTGGCATTTCCTGCACCTCCAAACACGTGAAAAGAATGAAGTGCAGAGTCCCAAGGCTCCATTATTGCCATTCTCCTCACATCCCTCTCCTCAGCTGCACGTGGCTTTGTGCCTCCTCTGAAGGGCTGGAAAGGAATTTGGGAACCCCCCCTCAGCTTCTTCGCTTTTCAGCCTTTTCTCTGAGGCAGCCCAAAAGGCAAACAGGAAAAAAAACCCCAGAAGTGCACAAAATCCCAGCCCCTCCCAAGATGCAGCTCCTCACACCAAACCTTGGGAGAATCCCTGGTGCTTCCAACACCGCTGCAATCCCACCTGGAGCTGAGCCTACAGGGTGCTCTGCCTAATCCACATGCAAGCCTGGATAGCCCAAAGCCTGCGAGAAAAGAGGACGCAAAGTGAAGGGGAGAGGTGGGGAAAAACGGAATTTTGGGTTTTTCCCGTGTTTGCAAAAGGATTGAAGGGCAGGATGGAGAGGTTTCGTGGAAAAGAAGTACCAAAGGCTGCTTCATTCCCAGCAATTAGCGCTGCTCAGGCTGAATCCAAGAGGACAAATGCACCAGGATCAAACAGGAGCGGCCGACAGGATGGGTTATGACACAGATCTGTGAAGCTGGAGCCTTCTTTCTTCTCCAGGCCTCTCCCAGAAATTCTCCATGGCCGGACGTGCTCCCGCTCTCCCCGCTGGGGAGGATGGACTTGGATAGCCCGGCTGACTGGTGAGCCTAAAACAAGAAAGTGATGCAGTGATCCAAGTGTTTTTCCTGAGGAAATTACATCTAATACTGGAATACCAAGTTACAAAATACAACAGCAATCCAGTTTTACAATACCAGAGTATCTAGTTTCAAAGTTCCAGAGGACCAAGTTCCAAAATACCAAAAAAATTCAGTTTCAAAATACTAGAAAATCAAGTTGCAAAAAAATCAAAACAGCCCCGTTTCAGAATACCAAATTGCAAAATCCCAGTTTTCTGACGTCTTATGTGGGCAGAGATGCAATACTGTCAACATGGGATCTGTGCTACCAAAATGGGTATTTTCTCCTTAGGGGCAGCACCTAAGGAGGCAGGGCAGCACATGGGCTCTCAGGGGGAAACGTCCAACTTTCCCCTTTCACCTCGTCAGTCCTAACCCAGTGCCCCCAGAAAAAAGGAGGTTTACCAGGAGAAAAGGGCTTTAAACAAAAGGACAATCTTCCTTCTTCATGACTGTGTTTAAATTGAGGGGGAATCCCCTTCCTCTGCAATTTTAAGGGTACTAATTGAAGAAAACCCTGCCTTTTCCATGCTCTTAGGGGTATTGCTTGACAGGGAATCCCTAGTTTCCATTATTTTCTAGTTTAAATGGAAGCAGATAACTTTGACAATGCTATGTTATGGGTTCGAATTGAGCAGAACTCCCCCATTTTCATCATCCTAAGGTTTAAAGGAAGGGTAAAGCCCTATTGTCCCTCCTTTCTGAGGCTTTAAATTGAGGGGAAAATCACGTATTCTCTGACTCCTGCTGGGATGAAAACATTGAAAAATAGAAAAAAATATTTATCAGGCACTTCCATGGTGTGAGCTCAGGATTCCCCACTCTTGCAAAGGGGGAATGTTCACCAGGCAAAGGATAAGAGGAAGAGCCTCAAATTGTCCAAAATCCCAGTAAAAATATTTTGTCCTATGGAAACTATGCCAGAGCTGGTCACATTTCAGGCCCTTTGTACCCGCATTTCCTGATGTGCATCTCACAGGGGCTCTGTTCCCACTGCTCCAGGGACCCAACACAAACCTTACAGCACCACACAAACACAGCCCAAGAAGCTGCTGCCAGCCCTCCAAAGCTCAGTACCTGCAACAGGCACCTCTGTGCTGATCTGAGCCCGCTTGGCCCCAAAACAAGGTGGTCAGTTTATCCTTGAAAAGATTGAGAACAGCATTCTCGTCTCTCAAAAAGACCCACAGTTTCGCAACTACAATCTCCACATCTCCGCACTGAGACTTTATTCCCTTAAGTGTCCAAGGACATAGGCAGCAGCAAGGAAGGTGATGAAGCGAGTCAAGTTTAACCCGAGAGAGCTCTCAGCTCCTTGTGAAAGCTCAGACAAGCAGTAGAGAAAGAATTAATGCTCCCATAACTGGCATCTAACAGCCACAGGGCAAGTGAAAAGTTGGTTTTAGAGAATGAAGGAAATACAGAAAAAGCACTAAGTAATAAAAGGTGAGAAAAATCCATCACTCCAACAGGTAAAGGAAGGTAAACCACTTGAAGAAGCAGAGGTAGATGGAGGGAAAAAACCTCACAATTTAGAGTGTCCATGACACCCAGAGCTAAAACAAGCCCAGGGGATCTGGGAAGAGCTAAGCACATGTGTGTTGCAGTGGGGATCCTGCAACACGCATATATCAAACCAGGAGTCCCGTGGAAAGGAAATATATACGGACAGACAGATTCTTGATAGCTGTTTCAGAGATGTTTATTTCTCCAGCCGCATGGCCGGAGCTCTGCTGAGGAACTGTTCCAGTCACGGGACCAAGGGTCCTCCTGCCCACGCAGGGAACACAAACCAACCAATGGGAACGAGGCTGAGCAGGGGCAGGAAACCCCGTGCCTGTGCCCTCAGGGCCCCTCTCCCAGGGCTACACGGCGGGGGAGGGACCCCAACACCTCACCCGTTTTATTTTAATAAAAGGAGAATGAAAACAACTGGATAAACATAACAAGAACAGTTTCAAAACAAAACAAGCCACCCTCCTGAGTCTTTAAATGTCCAAACAGATTCTCTGGAACATCTTAGGGCTGACAGAAGGGAGACAGAATTCTCTGAGCATGCTTTGTGGGGAAACTGAGGCAGGAGAGGGTTTAACTTCTTCCCTCCCCCTTTTCATCCCCCACTCGGCATTGGAAAGGGATTTTTGGGGAAACAATTGGCAAAAGCATGGTTTTGTGAGGGAAACCATGGATGAAAAAACGGATTGGGAGTACACTGGGGGTAATAGGACATAGGGTAAAAGGGAAAGGTGGGATTAGGAAAGGGAAACTGTAGGGGGGGCTTACAATGGAGATACTGTCTAACATGACTACGATTTTTTGCATATATACTGCCTTTTACAGGAACACCATCAGGCCCAGTGACCTGCGATGCTTGTAACCCTTTTCTCCCTAGTACAATATTAAATTCCACCACCTCTCCATCTCCCAAGCTTGGGATGCATTTTTCAGGGTTATTCTTTTTAATAGCAGTTCTATGCACGAATATGTCTTGCTGGTTGTCACACCTTGTTATAAAACCATAATTTTGCTTAACATTATACCATTTTACTATCCCTAAGGTCTTAGTTGCTATGATCTTTTCCTTTTTCCGAGTGGCTGCTGTTTTCTGTCTCGCTGCGTCTTTGCTGTCTCTTTTGGTCGCTCCCGTGTTGGAATTGTCGGGGCTGCTGGTGCCTGCGCGTTCTTCCCGGGGTCGTGTTCAGGGCTGTGCAGGCCGGGCCGGGCCGTGCCGCTCAGTTCTCCGTGCGTTGCCTCCTCTGGTCGCAGCTTCGCTGCCGCTGCCGGGCGCTGCACCCACGTCTCGGCCGGGCCCCCGAGCGATGACTCCCCCGCGCCCCGCTCCAGCGCGCGTCTCGGCTGGGCGCGGCTCCGTTCCACCGCCACCGCCGCCAGCCGCTGCCCGCGCGCCGCCCCTCTCGGTCGGGCGTTCACGGGGCTCGCTCCACCACGCGCTGCACAGGACCGGGCAGGCACTGCCGGGTCCCGCCGCTCCCCGCTCCGCCACCGACACTGCGGCTCGCGTGGCTCCGCCCGCACGCGGGAACTGCCTCGCTGCTGCTCGCAGAGCGCTCGGTGCACGTGGCCTGGGCCGCACGGTCCCTGCGCCACGCTTCCCTTCACCAGGACACAGCTGACATTGCTCAACAGTCTCAGTAACTAAATAATATTCACGAAAATATTCTTCCATCGGCATATATTTTGACTCCAATATTAACTGTGTCCAAACGGTTTTCCAAAAGCCCTTGGTAAGAATTAAATCCCAAGAAACATAGAAAAAGTTCTTAAACAACCATGCCAGGAAGTGTTTCAGTTCTTTTTGAGCTTGAATCAAGCTAAAATTTACAAATCGTTGTTCAAGAATCATTTTAAGTTTAAGATAAATGTCCATATGCGGCTCTGAGAGCCAAGAGTCTTCCCACCGTTCCTCCATAGTTTAGATACGGAATAGCAAAGCAAAACCAAGAAGAGGAATCCAAAGTTTCCAGGGTTTACTCACACAAATCAGTTGCTTAGGGATCGGGGATCGTTCTGCTCACAAATCTCCACCATTTGTTGCAGTGGGGATCCTGCAACACGCATATATCAAACCAGGAGTCCCGTGGAAAGGAAATATATACGGACAGACAGATTCTTGATAGCTGTTTCAGAGATGTTTATTTCTCCAGCCGCATGGCCGGAGCTCTGCCGAGGAACTGTTCCAGTCACGGGACCAAGGGTC
Source organism: Corvus hawaiiensis (assembly GCF_020740725.1). Taxonomy (NCBI): domain Eukaryota; kingdom Metazoa; phylum Chordata; class Aves; order Passeriformes; family Corvidae; genus Corvus; species Corvus hawaiiensis. The sequence goes on along the minus strand of NC_063232.1, from coordinate 13,860,764 downwards.
CTCCTGCCCGCGCAGGGAACACAAACCAACCAATGGGAACGAGGCTGAGCAGGGGCAGGAAACCCCGTGCCTGTGCCCTCAGGGCCCCTCTCCCAGGGCTACACGGCGGGGGAGGGACCCCAACACATGTGCTCCAAAAACCAGCAGAAATGAAGTGAGATCTCTGAAGGGAACAAAAGAAAGAGGCAGGCTGAAGAAAACAAAAAAGTGCCTCCCCACTTTTCATTCCCTGCCCACAAAGCATTTTGGGATTTTTAATCTTGACTCTTGTACTATGTGGTAGAAATCCAAAAATAAAGGTCAGGAGAAGCATGGTTTATTGGGAACTATCCTGCATAGCAGACAAGATGTATCCTCATGCAAATGATTCCATGCAGCACTCACATCTTTAATCGCTTCTTTTCCTCTTGCTGGCGAAGCAGAGCTGCTTTATTGTTTCTTTTCTCTTTTCTAGGAATGTCAAATGTCCTGACATCAAAGATAAAGAAAGCAGTTTGAGAGCAAGGAAACTGCAAGCAGCAAAATCACACCTAAATGTGTGATGATCATTGCTTCACTGTCACTTTGTGTTAGCCCCAAAAAGTTTTACTTCTTAATAATCAGTCTAGTGGGCCAAATTTTCACTTTTCTTTTCTAGGCATCTACCAACACATGAGATGGAGCTGTGTGAAAACCAATGAAATTTAAAGTGTCACCATAATTGCTCGCATTGTCAGTTGGTTAATGTTTGTAATTTGTTTGTGTTTTCATTGCAAGTGACTTAGTGAAAGATCAAATAGTAGTGAAAGCATTCTACATATTCTTGAGTCTAATTTTTGTCTAACTTGTTTTGTCTTTTTACTGAAAAATGGTGTGGTTAAGGTCTTCTAGATGTATCATTTGTCTCAACCAATATTATCCTGAGAGTTGGTATAAGAATTTACACATATTTGAAATCCTACCAATATGGACTAACCTTCCCAGTTCTGCCTCAGAAGGCTTCAAAATTATTATAATCTGGATAAATTGTTTGGATTTTCTAATTAGCGAATTAAAAAATCTTGACAAATCGCAAGCAAATGCTACATGAGAAATGATTGAATCCCCCTTCCTAAACCAAGAGGGATATAGAAAAGCCTTCTACCAGCTCTCAAACTAAAGTGCTGTTCAATCTCATGCCATATGTCTTAAGAGGATATTTTAACTTTTCCTCACCCCTCCTATTTATAGCACATTCTGCAATCTCAGTTGTAGGTGCAGAATGGGATGAAGGCAATTTATTCACCAAAAAAAACCCCAAAAAAACAAACAACCCTACATTTGAAAGAGAATTCATTTCATTTTTAATCCCACCAAAAATAAAGCCACAGTTTGTGTCAAGATTAAATGACAAGAGTGCTATAATCTGGCTCCTGGAAAACAGAGCATAGCCCTAATGTAAAGATATGTTTGCATGCGAACATTTTGTATGAAAATGTTTTGTGTGTTAGTTTTGTATCATAAAAACTAATCCTTCATAATGTATAGAATTATACAGCAGAGTAAGAATATTATTATAACAAAAACTGTAGAAAGAAGCTACAACCAAAGAAGCCTCCTGAAGATACCTGACTAGGACTTTAAAGTGTAAGTTAAACCACTAAGATTAGATAAAAGAAAGAGAAATACCCATAGAGAGTAAAAGAACAAATTAAGTGATCCCATTAGTAGAAGATGTTGAAATTCCGGGGAGATCAAAACGGCCTCCCCCAGTGATTATTGAACTACTGGAAGGGGCACAACCAGGGTCAATTAAACAATATACACTAAGGCATGGACCATGAGTAAGAATAGAACCAATAATTACTGAATTGATTAATCAGAGGTTGTTGAGAGAGTGTAGATCTTCCTGCAGTACCCCAATTCTACCAGTACGAAAGCCAAATGAAAGTGATTGATTAGTTCAAGACCTGAGGACACTTTACTCACAAAATTACAAAGTGACTGAGTGTGATTTTCAGTTTTACATTTAAAAGATGCTCTCTTTTGTCTGCCATTAGCTGAAAGCAGTCAGGAAATTTTTGCCTTTGAATGGAAAAACCCCAGAACAGGGAGAAAAAGCCAACTTACATGGACTGTATTGCCACAAGGATTCAAGAGCCATGAGATTTGGAAATCAATTAGCCAAGGAACTAGAAGCCTGGACACCGCCACTTAGAGAAGGTACATTTCTACAGTACGTCGATGATCTGCTGATAGCAACAAGGACCCATGAAGACTGCAAGAACTAGACTGTAAGTCTTCTAAATTTTCTGGGACTAAGTGGATATAGAGTCTCCCCTGAAAAGGCTCAGCTAGTCCTCCAGAATGTTACATATCGAAGGTATAAACTAGCAAGAGGGGAGAGAGCCTCGGGAGACAACAGGAAAGAGGCAATTTGTCAAATGCCCAGGCCAACCACAACCAAAGAACTGATAACTTTTCTGAGAATGACAGGATGGTGTAGATTCTAGATTTACAATTATGGACTCATTGTGAAACCTTGATACCAACTCTTTCTAAAAGAGACTGGGGGAACTCACCTATGCTGGACACCAGAGACTAATAATGCATTGATAACTCCGAAACGTGAGTTAATGCAAGCTCCAGCATTGGGCATACCAGATGTCACTAAACCTTTTCTGTTGTTCTCACATGAGAGACAAGGACTGGTGCTGGAACTTTTGGCACAGAAGCTGGGACCACACAAAAGGCCAGTGGCTTATTTCTCCAAGCAGCTGGACGTGGTCAGCCAAGGAGAGCCCACCTGCCTACGTGCAGTGGCAGCTGGGACTCTGAACATAGAGGAAGCCCTCAAGTTCACACTGGGCCAGCAGAGAACTGTTTTTGTCTCTCACACAGTGTCAGCAGTGCTCACACAGAAAGGAAATCACTGGTTAAGCCCATCTCGCTTTCTCAAACACCAAGCTGTCCTAGCAGAATCGGAGGATGTGAGTAGCCAAGTAACCAACGTTTTAAACCCAGCAGCCTACCTCCAGGGCAAGGCTGCTGAGGAGCCTGTACAGCATGACTGCATCGAAACCATGGAGGCAGTTGACTCCGGCCGCCTGGACCTAAAGGACTCTCCGCTAGAAAATGCAGACAACTGGTTCACTGATGAAAGCAGTTATGTCAAGGATGGTAAGCGGCTCGCTGGGTATGCAGTTACAACCACAGACGCTGTCATTGAGGCAAAACCGTTACCTGTGGGGACATCAGCTCAAAAGGCTGAAATAACAGCCCTAACTTGAGCCTTGGCGTTAGCCAAAGGAAAACCTATCAACATTTGGACTGATTCAAGGTATGCTTTTGGGGTGGTACACGCTCACGGGGCTATACAGAAGAAAGAAATCAAGCATGCTACTGCAATCATGCAGTTACTGGAAGCAGTGGTAAAACCTTCCAAAGTGGCTATAATGCATTGTAAGGGACACTCCCAGGGTAACACTATCCCTGAACTGGGAAATGCTATGGCAGACAAAACAGCAAAGGCAGTGGCCAGTAGAGTTCAGATCCAAGCCCTAACTCTAATTATGATTTAAATTAGATACAAGAAAAAAAAATGAGCACAGATGGGTGGGCTAAGATAAAAAGGTCTCATAGTCATACCCAGAAAACTGTTAAGATTATTGCTCCAAAGTGAACATTGCATCAAATCACCTTAGATGAGACTTCTTGAAGGCTTAAAGAGGTATGAAACAAACTTACATCATGCTTACCCAACTTATCCTGGCTTAAACAATTGTTTGGAATAGCTATTTGTGTTACTGCATTCTTACTTACTGTTTGTATTAGTAGTTACTGTTGTATGATCTTATGTACTTAGAATCGCAATGCTTATGCTCAATGACAAAAGCATAAACTTAGAAATAAAATAGAGAAGGGTTCTTAAAGACATGCAAGATTTGTAAAGAATTACAAATAACCAAAGAAAAGGGGGGATTGAAGACGGGGCAGTCAATAACTAACTCGTGTAAGCACAAGTTAACTATTAGGAGACAGCAAATGTTAGTTCAGACAGAAGATGTTAATTACAAAGCCTAAGAAGCCAAATTCACCCTCATCTTGTCAAGATAGAGGGGACAAGGATCATCTCCGAGACCGCTGAATCATTCCTCAAAGGACTACGCATGCCCAGGGAGAAAGGTGAAAAGTTCATGAGAGGATGACTACTGGCCTTCTTCAGAGAAGACCCCCGAGGAAGAGGAGAGGTCTTCCTCAGCGCGACCACCAGGACACACAGCGCATGTGTGGCCCATATGCTAATGACTTCCGATAAAGAAGTTGTATAACCACACCTGTCCCAAGGAATGTGATGAATATTCATAATTTAGCCCATAATACTGTGTTGTAGAGAGCACCGGGTGTGTGTGTTTGGAGGAGCGATCCCCACACAGCCGGCGCGCCGAATAAAGCAAATACCCACTTCTCTGACTCTGTCTCTCAAGTGTCTCCTGGCCCGGTTGTGGCATGATTCAGTAGAAACGCAAGCATACCCACGACCCCAAACGATAAGCTCACGCAGGCCTTCCCGCTGGTTAGTGAGTCAATTCCACACCCAGACTTTTGCCCAGGGCAGTTGTCTCTTGCCTGCAGATTGCAATGAGAGAAAGCGATTCAGAATAACAGGATTCTTTGAATTTTGTGGTACTCTAAGGTGATTCATTGTATACGAGCTTTTGCTAGTTGGCTTCAGGAACCAAATTCAAAGGCTCCTGTGAGAATCGTTGAAAAGCCATGATAACAGCCCTTAATTCAACTAACTAAGCAGAGTCTGACTCGGACTGGTGTGTTCATCAACCACTGCAAAGGCAGCGTAGGATACTGTGCACCCTTGCGCACAGTGACCTCTGCTAAAAATTTGTCCCAATCCGTATGCCCCAGGCTGCCAACACATCCCGTCCCCAAAGGTTAAGGGAAGTGGTAGTAACATAAGGCCTAATTGTAGCTGTGTGCCCCTCTGAGTCCTTCACCATCACAGGCCGTTCGCTTCAATAGCTCTGTGTGGTTCCTCCTAATCCTGTGATGGCCGATCCCACTGGGGGTAAAGGCCATGAGGGAGGCCACGCAGAGAAGGAGATGATAGTTACATCAGCACCAGTATCAATCAAACCTCGAAGCTGAGTCCAGGGCGGACGGGCGTTCGGCAGGATCAGGGTACATGTCATCTGTGGCCTTTGGTCAGAGATGTCTGCAGTCCAGAAGGCCTGCGGAAGTCCCGTAGATCCACTGCCGTTATCTTTGTGAGTTTCTGGTTCTATCCTGGGGACACAAGACTTAAAAGGCACTAATTTAGCAAGGCAGGTCTTTTCAGGAATAGTTACAGGGGGTTTTCAAATTCCCTATAAAACTGAGGACAAGGCTCCGAGGAGCGGATTCCCATCAATCCCACCTCATCATCATCCTATCGCATTAAACCTGTTAGAAGCCAGACCTGACCAGCCTCTCTCTTCCTTTGTCTCTGAGCTAACGTGAGCCAACATCATGGGCTCCTGCCGTCTTTCCCTCTGCAAAGAAGCCAGCTAGCTAACCCAGCAAGCAGCTCTTTTCCTGATCCCCAAGTCGCTTCAGCGACGCGTGGAGGTAACGCAGCTGGACTGTCTCTGACCCGGGGCCCGCCAGAGTCGGTGCCTCGAGCACCAAACGCTGCGTTCTTGGACACTGAAGGTTCAGACTAAGGAGAATCCAAAACGTGGACAGCATCTCCCTTCTGCTGGAAGCCTTGAAGTTCACCACTGCAGTCTGCAGCCTACACAGATCATCTGAGTATTGTAAAAGGTCTCCAAGGAAGAACAAGGCTAATGCACGCACATAAACGTTGATCAAAAGCACTTGATGCTCTTGGACAAAAATAGGTAACCTTCACTTTTGGAAAGACAAGGTGACTATGGTTGTCTCTACAGTACTAGTAGGAAAAAATCCCTGAAGTTTTGCAAAACCTCTTTTCAGGGCTTTGTTAACTTCATTTTTGTTAAGAATTGGGGAACACAGAGAGACCTGTCACTTTTTTTGCAGAATGCCATAGAAACTGCTACACTCACTTCAACAACAGTCCAAGGAACCTTCTCTGCAAATACTGACCATACGCAGTTCTGGTTGATACAACCCCCCATGACCTAAGAAAGGAACAACTTGGCAAGCAGTTTGCAAAGATGAACAACTTAGCACGACTGCGGCTGATGACATGCCCTGACCTTTTTTCCCCTTCAGCTACGGGTGCCGTACCCTCCTACCCTCACACATGCCACTCAAAGCTCCTTGCGTGGAGCTCTCGCACTACCTATGCCAGCAACTGTGCCAAGACACCGCCACCCTTCTTCAGCACCACCGCACCTACCACAAGGTAGCTGAATCAGAGGGAAAAAGAGGTCGCCAATGGAGGGAAGTTGCTCCCCCTGACAGCTAAGCTCCAACTTCGGGGTCCCTTATGTCCTTCCCAGGACGGGCGGGAAAACGCCTCGGCGGAGCGCAGCGCTGGGCGGGAGCGGCCAGCACGGCACCGAGCGCGCTCCTCACTCCCTCCCGCCCGCGCCGCTGCGGGGACCCCGGGTTCGCCGGAATCGGCCACGTGCTGCACGGAGGGCAGCGCGGCAAAGGCGGTCGCCCCTCGTTACCCTAGGAAGGCCGGCCTCGGATCCCCGCTCTCTCCACCGGCACGGGCAGTGCCAGCAGCCTCTCGCTGCGGCCGCCGCTGGCCGAAAGCCTCGCCGCGCACCGCCCGGCCGGCCCCGTCGCTCCGCGGGGTCACACGGCACCTGCTGTGGGCGGCCGCCGAGCGACAGGAAGCAGAAGCGCTCACCGCCGCGCCACTCGCCGCCCCGCCCGGGCGCTCCTCTCCTCGCGCTCCCACCACGGCGCCGGCCCGCCCCGCCTTCCCCGTCGCCTGCGGCGCAACGCGGGTGCTCCGAGCCACGCAGCACGCGTGCGGCCGGGCCCTGCCGAGCCGCAGGCGGAGCCGGGGCACGGCCCGGGCCGGAGAGCTTCCGGCGAGGCTGGGCGGGCGGCGAGCGCGGCCGAGCGTGAGCGCGCCAGGCGGGGGGCGGCCGGCGGCGCGATGGAGCACTAGATGGAGGCGGCAGCACCGCGCGGCATAAAATGGCTGATCGTCCCGCAGCCGCCCGCTCCGCAGCCCCTCGGCTGCTGTCGAGAAGGGCCCCGGCCCTGGCCGCGCCGGTGCCGAGGTGGCTCCGCAGCCCGCGGGCAGCCCTGGCGGGGCAGGGGAGCACTGCGAGCAGCCCCGGGGCCGCGCAGCCGTCTGTAACGCGCGGTGGGAGCCGCCGGGAACTATTTTACACCTGCCGGGGGGCTGGGGAGGCGCACGGAGACCACGCGGCAGGTCGCTGCCATTAGAGAAAAATTAATCCACGATGCCTGAGGTTGATGTCCGAAAAGGAGTCCTGCAACATTCTTCGGCTACAGGGAGAGTCCATGGGGCTTTTCCCCTGGGGTCTGTCAAACGGTTGCGGCATGCAGCCCCCTTTTGATGCCAAGGTCCTGGCCACAACGCCCTCTTCCTTTTCCCCACTGGCTGAGGTATTCGGGAGATACAGACTTCCGGAACTGCCTACTCTATGCCCCCCTCTAATATGCACCCCCCTTTTGGCATCGAAAAGAAAGAAGAAGAAACCATTCCTAATGCTATTAAGTCTTTGTTGCCTTGCTCTAGGTTCAGGAATTTAACATGCCCTGGATTAATCAACAGTCTCTGATGATTCGTAACAGTTCTAGAGAACTAATAGTTTCTTCTGTTCTTTCACTCCCCATAAGTTCGTAGCCTTGTCTACAGGCCGATTCACACGGTCTGTTTGTAAAGACTCATCCACCTCCTTCCTTTTAATCCCTCCTCTTTTTATTTGATCTGTATTTGTCTTTGCAAACCTTAATTACCATTGATTTAATTTTTTCTTCTTGAGTCTTCTTGGCTTTTGCTATTATTTGCAGTGACATCCTTTTCTGTCCTTTTGTAGTCCTTTCTGGATCAGGTAGGCATGGCTGCTAGCGGCATCCCCTTGACCACCTGCTGAAAGAGCTGCACCCAGCATGGTGTCGCGCATGGTCAAAAGATTAGAGTTGCTATAGCATATAAGAGGAGAAATGGTATTCATTTAGCCCATAGCTGGCCAGTTAACCATGAAAACATGTCCCATTACCATCCTTTCAACATTTGGACAGGTCCATGAGCTGACGTTATTTCCTTTGTTATTTGTTTGACCACATTTCCGCTGTCATCTGCTTGCAAACAGCAGCTGGAGTCATTGAATTTCCCACAAACTCCTCCTTCTTCTGCTAACAGATAATCTAATACCATCCAATGTTGAAAATACCGCTTTCCTCATTGAAGTGGGTTGGTCAGCAAGACGGTCAAGAGCTGTGGCTGGCTGGTTGGTAATTATTTCCGAGACAGCTTGTAACCTAATTATGTCATTCAAATGATAAATGGGTCCCCAGGAATCTGGGATTAATTCCTTAGCTTTCCAAGGGGCTGGTCCATTGTGTTGCGTAACTTGTTCTGGTGACCATTCATCTTTTCCCCGGTTTTGGGTGCTCCCTCCAGCCAGGGCTGCATCAGCTGAGTGCTTTTCTCTAATTAAATCATCCCAGATTTTGATTCCTAAGCTATTTCCCTGAATTTGTAGTAGCAAAAAGAACAATGGTCTAATATACCCCAGGGATATACCATATCCCTGACCAGTTTGGAGGTAACCTGAGCTAAGCATGTTGGCCACAAATCCAATAATGTCCTTTCAAAGCCCGTGTTCCATTAGCAAAGGGGCCTTCCTACCCTTGGTCATCAATTGGTGGGTCAAAATACAGCAGGATTCCCTGGCCTAACGGTCCTCCAACAATAGTTGCCCCACCATAAGGGTCACAGTATTTGCATTTCCAAGCTCCCATACAGGGTTCCCATCCACATTTACATCTGCAAGTTGCTTGGTTGGATTTGGAGCAGAACTCACTAAAAGGCTTGGAGTTCCAATCCGGTGTTGCCATTCCCACTGATACGCACAAACAACATGTCTTCTACTTGTGGAATTTTTGTGGGGACAGCTTAAAAACAGGTGGTCAAAAACCCCCCTTGTCCCTCCCCATAGCTTTACAGGCTTCCAAATATTTTTGGTAAGAGCACCTTACGCAGCTACCATTAGTGAGCTGAACAGGTATTTGATTGCAATTGTCTTGATATTTGGAACAATTGTAAGGAGGGCAATTGGAGGGCCAAACCCAATTGTTTAAACCCAGAGGGAAAGTCAATTGACAAACGCCTTTTCCTACAGAGACCCGCCCTGTCCTACTTAGGCAATAAGTGCCTGTTGGAGAAGAATGAAGTGGCCATGGACTTCCTTCTTTGGCCCCAAATCCCATGCCATTGTGGCCCTCCCATTGACCCACCATTTAGGTTCAGCTGGGCTAGCCAACCATGGCCACTCTTCAGATCCTCCTGGCCCTCCACAGAGCCAGCAATTGCTAAGGTTCAAAACTTTTGCTACTTCTTCTCCTAAGGCTGCAAATTGATTCTCCCACTCCTGGCCTAAACTTAGCTGACCATATAAAAGTAGAATCAGGAAGGAAAATGTTTTAATAGTGTGATCTATTTAGCTAGTCTAATTTTCCCGTTGTCTTCTGCAGCACCTGTGGCAATTGAAGACACAGAAACCACTTAATGTGAAACAATGGCTGCAAGTATTAGCGCCCCAGTGAGTGGAGATTCTAAAGGAGGGATGCCTATACAGACTATTTCAGCAGATGGTCTGTGGATAGGCACTCAGGGCTTCCTCCGATGTCGAAGCACTGGCTACTGCTCCGGCCCACTCCTGCAGAGTGTCAGTCACGGCCTCCCGGCCTTCTCCTCCAGCTGAGATGTGCAAATCTCTGAGGCTTCAGAGACCTTGACCCGAGAGTGACGGGTTCACCTGTGTTCAGCTTACTTGATGGCTGTTTCTGTCGTCAAGAAACTTGGAATGGGCCGCGCCATTTCACAACCACTGGCGCTTCTTTCTACTCCTTAACTAGGACCCGATCGCCCTGTTGGATGTTACAAGCAGCAAAGTCCAAAGAAGGCGAGGCTTGTGCCAGCTGAGCTTCCTGTTGAAGGGGTTTCACGAGAAGCAGTATCCTGGCCACAGATGGTTTTAAATATGCATCACTCGCCTCTACCCCCCCACTAGGTTGAGAATTATCAGGGTAATTCATAACAACGACTGAAAGGGAGATAACTGAATCTCTCTTCTGGGTCGGGCTCTCATTCTCGCCAAAGCCAATGTCCAAAGCCCTAGCCATGGCATCTTGGTTTCTATTAGCAGCTTCAAAAGGTGTTTCTTTCTCTATTCATTGTTTTCTACCCGAGCCGAGCTCTGGGGGTGCCAGGGCCTATGGAGGTTCCATTGTGTTCCTAAAGAAGCCAAAACCCCTTGAAGGATCTTTCCTGCAAAATGAGTTCCCCTATCTGAGTCTATTGCTTCTACAATGCTGTATCTTGGAATGATTTGTTCCAAAAATGCCTTAACAACTGATGCTGTCGTTGCTGAAGCAGTTGGAAATGCTTCTGGCCATCTTGCTAGCTGACATACGATTACCAGAAGATACGAAGCCTTCCCACTTGGGGCATGTCAGGAAAATCCACTCGGCATCTTTGGAAGGGACATGCAGCCCAAGGCCTCCCTCCCCTGGCAAGTTACTTTGTAACTTGGCTGTTTGCTTTAGCACAGATCAAGCAACCTTCAACAGCTCGTTTTGCCAGTCTAAAAAGACCCCCAGCAACATACAGCATGAGGAAGGCTTCTGCCAATCCTCAGGAAGTGCAAGGACTCTCTTCACGGAGTTCTTTTAATATTGGTAGGGCCAAACTCTTGTTTGCCATCCCTTGTAAACCAATTCTTGTCTTTTTTCTCTGCCACACGACTTTTAACTGTATCTCGAACTCCTCTGGTAGAAAAGACAGCTTCCCGGGCAGTGATGGAGTCGCTGGGAGCAAAGGGGGCATCTTGGAGAGTTCTGGCAGAAGTGTTGCTTTCTGAGTTTCTTCATCCACCAAAAAGGAGACAGAAGAGTCCTGGAACATTCTTCAACTACAGGGAGAGGCCATGGGGCTTTTGCCATGGAGTCTCTCATCTGATTGCGGGACGCAGCCCCCTTTTTATGCTAAGTTCCTGGCAACAGCACCCTCTGAGGTACTCGGGAATTACAGGCTTCCGGAACTGCCTACTCTATGCCCCCCTCTAATATGCACCCCCCTCTTGGTATGGATAAGGAAGAAACCGGAACTATTCCTAATGCTATTAAGTCTTTGTTGCCTTGCTCTAGGTTCAGGAATTTAATACAGCCTTGATTAATCAACAGTCTCTATTGATTAGTAACAGTTTCTAGAACGAATACTTTCTTCTGTTACTCCCCTACCAGTAAATTCCTAGCCTTGTCTAAGGACGGAGTCACACGGTCTCTTTGTAAAGACACATCCATGTTACTCCTTTCACTCTCACACCTTCTTGGAGGTGGGACGGCTCCCCCCAGCACAGCACCTGGCACAAAACCCCCCTATGCGCACACGCACACCTGCACTTACCCTGCACTCCGCTGCACACACACACACACCCCTCCCGCACACTAACACCCCCCTCCACATCCCCACCATGCTACTTGCAGTGGCCCCGCCCCTGCCATCCCGGCCGGCTGGCAGCGCCCACTCCTCACATGCTTCCCCATGCCTTGCGTTTCCTTGCTGCCCCCTCTGTAGCCTTCCGTCAACCTGCCTTTTCTCCCCTGCCTTGCATTGACTTGCTCACCCATCCCCCACCTGACTTCCTTTCATAGTCATCTAGGTCTGGCCTCACCTTTCCTTTTCCTTCTAGGACCCTCATTGCCTTGCCTCGCCTCGCCTCGCCTCGCAAAGCCACCACTTGCCTTGCCCTGCCCTTGAAGCCCTCCCTTGCCTTGCATGACCTTGCTCACCCCTCCCCCACCTGGAATTCAAGACCCCTTTTCAATGACATTTCATGGCCTTGCCCTGCCCTTTCTGCTCCTCCTAGGAATCTCAAAGCTCTCAAGCATCTCCGGTGTTTCAGGATCACAGGAGAGGAAGACCAGGGGAGGACGCATGTTGCCACACTCATCTCCATGGGCAGCCTTTGTCTGGGAGCAATCCTTGCATGTCTTGAATCTTGGAAGGGCAATTCACATTTTGCCCTTGAGCTCGGGGACCAGAATGGGAGGTCTTTTGCATACAAAGGAAAGCAGGTAGCTCAAGTCTTTTAGGTGCAGAGGAGACATGACCCACGCGGGATCAAGGCCACACAAAGCACTTGGTCCTGGCCACTTTTGTGTACCAGCAGTCCTTGAATGTACTTCTCACCTGCCTTGCCTGGCCTGGCCTTGCCTTGCCTTGCCTTGGCAACACAACCGTTTCCTTGCCTTGCCCTGCTAGCCCTCTGGAGCCCTCTGGAGCCTTGCATTCCTTTGCATGGCCATGCCCCGCCCTTGACCTGCCTACCGCTTTCCTCCAGGGCCTTGGCTTGCCGAGCCCTACCTGTTTCTGCCTGGCCTTCCCATCAGTGGACTTTCCTTCCTACGGCCAGCCTTGCCTCTAACTTCTGGGCCTTCTCTTGCCTACCACTGCGTTTGCTTTCCCCTCACTGCTCTGGCCTTGCCTACCTCTCCCTTGACTTGCCCACAATTGCCTGCACTTGCTTTGCAGCGCCTTGCCTGCATGGAAGGCAAGGCCAAGAGTGGTAGGCAGGGCAAAGCAAAGCCAGCAAGTTGTAGGTAGTGCGAGGCAAGGCAGACGTAGGCAAAGGAAGCAGAGCAAGGGTAGCTTAAGAAGAACTCGACAAGGTGCTGAAGGCAAGGCAAGGCCAAGTGACTCGGAGTGCCTTTCCTTGGGAAGGCAAGGACATAGTGCCAGTGTTGCTGGAGCAGATGTTAAGGTAGCATGGGGAGGAATAGTCCAGCAAGACATTTCTCTTCTGGCCCCTGGGCGTGTAGGGGCAATTGTTGGACATCTTCAATCCTGGAAGTGGATCAGTGGCTGGATGTGTTGTATTTTGGAGGAGGGGATGCCGTTTCTTTGGAGATAGGCTTGTAGTTGCTCTCATTGGCAAGGAAAGCCGGTTTGGATGTGCACACCAGGTGCTCTTAGGGATTTTAAAGGCTTTTCCCAAGAGGCAGAGCTCTTTCTGGCTTAGAGCTGTTGAGCTGTCAGTGGGAATGCAAAGGCCAAGCTCGTGAGCCTTTTGTCCTGGTGCCTTTAGTGTGTGAGCAGTGCCTGCTGCCGGTGTCTTTGGATCCTGACTCTGGGACAGGGAAGGCTTAGCATGGGACCTAGAGCTGAGAAGGCAAGTGCTGAGAACAGCGTGTATGCTGCTAGTTTGAGGGGTGCAGTTGAAGTTGGAGGCAGCAAGAGCTTCCTCAGCTGGCACTGTTTTGAGCTCTGTTTTTGCCAGATGGCTTCAAGTTGGTGGGCAGAATCTGTGAGAGGGAAAAGATTTGTTTGGGCCAAAGAGGTTTGTCTGGCTCTTGGAGTGTGGTATAAAGAAGAGTCTGCTCTTGGAAGGGGAAGATGAGGGAAATCTTTTTGTCCTGACACCGTTGATTTGAGTGCGGGGACGTTTGCAACTTGCCTCTGCCCTTGGGGTGGTTTCGAGCAGCGCCCAAGTGCTTGGCCTTCTTTTGCAAGTCGTCAGCGCCATCGTGTGGTTGTTTCCATGAGCGCTGACAGTGCCGGGGAAAAAGCCAAGCGCTTCGCTGGCGCGGCCCCAGTCGTGTGCGAGCAGTTGGTGGAAGAGCTGCGCTGTGCATCCTGCTTCTTGGAGACATAAAAGAATGTGATCCTGCGCGTCGCAGGGAAGCAAGAGGAATCTTTTCATTGTTGGCTGTGCAGTTTCGAAGCAGCAAAAGTCAAGGCAGTTCCAGCACGGCCTCTTTCTTTCAGAACCTTTTCTGTGCCATCATGAACATGCTCAACATGGAACTCGCACCCACTGAACTGCATCAAAGGCCCTGGAGATACGCACTTTCCTTCAAGCTCTAGATACCATCTTACCATCCTACCTAGGTACCTCCACCTCTGGCGGATCCCAAAGCCCTTCCAAACATCCAGCAGCTGCACGCAGAGAACAAGTGCTAGAACAAGGCGTTGGCCTTCATAGTCCCTCTGAAGTCTGTAAACTAGGCGAAACATTGCAGTGACCAGCACTTTCCTTCGCACGTCTATCTAGAGCGTCATCACATTCTCTCAGAGTGGCTCTAAGTCCACCCTTGCAGCGCAGCGTTTCCAGCCACAGTTGGGACTGAGAGATGGGCCAGGTGAGAAAGCATTTGTTGACTATCCCTCGTCTCTGGAAGACTTGATAACTCGCAGCGCAATCACGTCCACACACCTTCAGTGTGGCCAAGTTCAAGCAGCTAGAGCTCACAGAGATGGGAGAGTCAGGAGAGAAGCCGTTCCAAAAGTAGCGTGTACTTACAGCAGCATTAAACCTGTGCACAGCAGTCTACAGCACTGTAGACCGTGGCTTCTCTGACACACGTGCCATCCCATTGTTGGCTCTCGCAGCTCGGTTGCTAGCTGCTCTCCTGAAGAAAAGAACTAGAAGGAAAAGCCAATGCTGGGCTGCACCTTCCCCTTGCCTCACGTAAAGCCACTTCAACTCCCCGCTGCACTCTCTACTTCCCCTCTCCTTGGCATCGACCACTGTGTTTTCTGCATCTCGGAGCCGAAAGGTGAGCGCCAGTGTTTCCAGGGATGGTTGGAAGAGGGATAAGTAGTAGCACAAGTAGCTGTCGTTGAACTTCCTCCTTCTCAATGCTAACGTGAAGTCGGCAGGCAGGCGAGCGCCAGCCACGCTCCTTTCTCAGTTTGTACGCGGCAGACACGAGCCCGGTGCTCGGTGCCTTCGTTCGGCCTCTTTAGTACCCATGTCGCGCTTTCATTCTGCCGGAGTCGAACCGTCGTCTACTTGTCGCCCAAAGAGCACGGTGCTGGCAGCAAAAGGCTCCAGCCGACTGCTTCTGCCGACACACGCCTGGGCTATGCACTTTGCCTCTCAGCGACATACAGCAGCACATTCGGTCTAAATGTAAAGGGAAAGATTCTCGGCTACGTCTGGCACAGAGAACAGTTTTAGTTCAACGGGCTTACCCAGAGCTTGTCCCTGACGCGTGGGAACTTGTATTTGCACCACATTCCAGTGGCAGTCCTCTTTCCTTTACAGCCTGCACAGCGCCGTCAGATCGCGGTGCTCTCTGCACCTGCCTTCTCACTTCCAAGTACCACCGCGCACATTCGAGCCTTGCAGGGAGCCAAGACGCGGATAGTCGTCTCGCAGAGAAGACTGGGGCAGGGCGAAAAGGTGTTCTTCTTTTGTCCTCCTCGTCGCCCAGAGTGTGGTGCTGTGTTGAAAGTCCTGGCCAACGAAAAGCTACTCCAGCAAGTGTTTCTCTCCGGACGCATTTCGCCTAGCGAGAGCTACACGGACAGTTTGGACTCTGTGAAACAGCAAGAAAATGATTGTACGTCGAGCTGAGGAAAATCCGTGCACAGCACACAGTGGCCGCGTGCAGTGTTCGCGCTGAAGAGCTGCAAATCTCTAAGTCATCGCTGGGCTTCAGTTCTGTCCAGAGCACAGAAGGCGAAGAACGTAGCAGCTGGGCACCGGGTTCATGTACTCAGTGCACCGAATTTCAAATGTCTAGCCAAGAGCTGCTTCACAAGCAGATTCAGCTGAGAATGCTCTGGCTGCTTCAGAAAGGAAGGCGCTGGGTTGCACTCCATCACACTACCTGGCCAGAAGCAGGTTCTTACACCTTCAATGCTGCAGAGTGCATGCAGCTTGAGCGCACCCAGAAGGACACGTCCAGAAAGAAGGCGTTCTTCAAGTACCCCCCTGCTCCAAGCAGCCTTGAAACTGAGCACAACACACTGCGGCTCAGGAGGTTCCTTCTCAGATAGACGTGCCGTCACATTATGCACTCTCGCAGCTCCGTTGTCCACTTGCAGCAGCTGCTACCAAAGAAAAAGGCTCCAGAAGTAAAAGCCACTGCTGGACTGCACTTTCCCCGTTGCCTCACGTAAAGCACCAGAAACTGTCCTCTGCACTCTCTATTTCCCTTCTCCACCGCATGGCGAAGCATAAACGTAATCGCAATTGTTTCCAGGGGAAAGCTGGAAGAGAAATAGGTAGCAGCACAAGTAGCTGCAAGTTGGACTTTAAGTTTCCGACTGCTAACGTGAATCCGCAAACAAGCGAGTGGCAGCCACGCTTCCTCTTGCAGCCTGTGCGATGCACACACCAGCTCGGTGCTCTGCCTTCATTCTTACGCTCTTCGTAGCAGGTCGCGCTTTCGTTTTGCTGGAGACGAAGCGTCGTCTACTTGTCGCCCAGAGAGCACGGTGCCCGCAGCGAAATGCTGCAGGCTGCTGCTTCTGCCAAAACACGCCTGGGCTATATAATTTCTCTCTAGCGCTGAAGCAGCACACATTCTGTTTGCTTTGTAGCCAGCATCTTTACGGAAAGATTCTCGGCTACGTCTGGCACAGAGAACAGTTTTAGTTCAACGGGCTTACCCAGAGCTTGCCCCCGACGCGTGGGAACTTGTATTTGCACCACATTCCAGTGGCAGTCCTCTTTCCTTTACAGCCTGCACAGCGCCGGCAGATCGTGGTGCTCTCTGCACCTGCCTTCTCACTTCCAAGTACCACCGCGCACATTCGAGCCTTGCAGGGAGCCAAGACGCGGATAGTCGTCTCGCACAGAAGAACGTGCCAGGAAGAAAAGGTGTTCTTCCTTTGTTCTCCTCGTCACCCAGAGTGTGGTGCTGTGTTGAAAGTCCTGGCCAGCGAAAAGCTACTCCAGCAAGTGCTTCTAGCCTGACGCATTTCGCTGACCGAGAGCGACACAGAGAATTTGGACATGGCAAACAGCAAGAAAATGATTGTACGTCGAGCTGAGGAAAATCCGTGCACAGCACACTGTGGATGCGTGCAATGTTCGCGCAGACGAGCGGCAAATCTCTAAGTGATCGCTGGGCTTCAGTTCTGTCCAGACCGCAGAAGGCGAAGAACGTAGCAGCTGGGCACCGGGTTCATGTACTCAGTGCACCGAATTTCAAATGTCCAGCCAAGAGCTGCTTCACAAGCAGATTCAGCTGAGAATGCTCTGGCTGCTTCAGAAAGGAAGGCGCTGGGTTGCACTCCATCACACTACCTGGCCAGAAGCAGGTTCTTACACCTTCAATGCTGCAGAGTGCATGCAGCTTGAGCGCACCCAGAAGGACACGTCCAGAAAGAAGGCGTTCTTCAAGTACCCCCCTGCTCCAAGCAGCCTTGAAACTGAGCACAACACACTGCGGCTCAGGAGGTTCCTTCTCAGATAGACGTGCCGTCACATTATGCACTCTCGCAGCTCCGTTGTCCACTTGCAGCAGCTGCTACCAAAGAAAAAGGCTCCAGAAGTAAAAGCCACTGCTGGACTGCACTTTCCCCGTTGCCTCACGTAAAGCACCAGAAACTGTCCTCTGCACTCTCTATTTCCCTTCTCCACCGCATGGCGAAGCATAAACGTAATCGCAATTGTTTCCAGGGGAAAGCTGGAAGAGAAATAGGTAGCAGCACAAGTAGCTGCAAGTTGGACTTTAAGTTTCCGACTGCTAACGTGAATCCGCAAACAAGCGAGTGGCAGCCACGCTTCCTCTTGCAGCCTGTGCGATGCACACACCAGCTCGGTGCTCTGCCTTCATTCTTACGCTCTTCGTAGCAGGTCGCGCTTTCGTTTTGCTGGAGACGAAGCGTCGTCTACTTGTCGCCCAGAGAGCACGGTGCCCGCAGCGAAATGCTGCAGGCTGCTGCTTCTGCCAAAACACGCCTGGGCTATATAATTTCTCTCTAGCGCTGAAGCAGCACACATTCTGTTTGCTTTGTAGCCAGCATCTTTACGGAAAGATTCTCGGCTACGTCTGGCACAGAGAACAGTTTTAGTTCAACGGGCTTACCCAGAGCTTGCCCCCGACGCGTGGGAACTTGTATTTGCACCACATTCCAGTGGCAGTCCTCTTTCCTTTACAGCCTGCACAGCGCCGGCAGATCGTGGTGCTCTCTGCACCTGCCTTCTCACTTCCAAGTACCACCGCGCACATTCGAGCCTTGCAGGGAGCCAAGACGCGGATAGTCGTCTCGCACAGAAGAACGTGCCAGGAAGAAAAGGTGTTCTTCCTTTGTTCTCCTCGTCACCCAGAGTGTGGTGCTGTGTTGAAAGTCCTGGCCAGCGAAAAGCTACTCCAGCAAGTGCTTCTAGCCTGACGCATTTCGCTGACCGAGAGCGACACAGAGAATTTGGACATGGCAAACAGCAAGAAAATGATTGTACGTCGAGCTGAGGAAAATCCGTGCACAGCACACTGTGGATGCGTGCAATGTTCGCGCAGACGAGCGGCAAATCTCTAAGTGATCGCTGGGCTTCAGTTCTGTCCAGACCGCAGAAGGCGAAGAACGTAGCAGCTGGGCACCGGGTTCATGTACTCAGTGCACCGAATTTCAAATGTCCAGCCAAGAGCTGCTTCACAAGCAGATTCAGCTGAGAATGCTCTGGCTGCTTCAGAAAGGAAGGCGTTGGGTTGCACTCCATCACACTACCTGGCCAGAAGCAGGTTCTTACACCTTCAGTGCTGCAGAGTGCATGCAGCTTGAGCGCACCCAGAAGGACACGTCCAGAAAGAAGGCGTTCTTCAAGTACCCCCCTGCTCCAAGCAGCCTTGAAACTGAGCACAACACACTGCGGCTCAGGAGGTTCCTTCTCAGATAGACGTGCCGTCACATTATGCACTCTCGCAGCTCCGTTGCCCACTTTCAGCAGCTGCTACCAGAGAAAAAGGCTCCAGAAGTAAAAGCCACTGCTGGACTGCACTTTCCCCGTTGCCTCACGTAAAGCACCAGAAACTGTCCTCTGCACTCTGTATTTCCATTCTCTGCTACATCTACCACTGTAATCTCTGCATCTCGAAGCATAAACCCCGGCACAATTCTTTCCAGGGAAAGCTGGAAGAGAACTAGGTAGCAGCACAAGTAGCTGCAAGTTGGACTTTAAGTTTCCGACTGCTAACGTGAATCCGCAAACAAGCGAGTGGCAGCCACGCTTCCTCTTGCAGCCTGTGCGATGCACACACCAGCTCGGTGCTCTGCCTTCATTCTTACGCTCTTCGTAGCAGGTCGCGCTTTCGTTTTGCTGGAGACGAACCGTCGTCTACTTGTCGCCCAGAGAGCACGGTGCCCGCAGCGAAATGCTGCAGGCTGCTGCTTCTGCCGAAACACGCCTGGGCTATGTAATTTCTCTCTAGCGCCGAAGCAGCACACATTCTGTTTGCTTTGTAGCCAGCATCTTTACGGAAAGATTCTCGGCTACGTCTGGCACAGAGAACAGTTTTAGGTAAGCAAGCTTACCCGGCGCTCACCCCCGAGGCGTTGAAATTGGTATTTGCACCACAATCCAGTGGTAGCCCTCTTTCCTTTACAGCCTGCACAGCACCGTCAGATCGCAGTGTTCTCTGCACCTTCCTCCGGCTGCATGGACTCTGCAGCATTGAAGGTGTGAGAACCTGCTTCGGGCCAGGTAGCGTCCAGGAATGCAACACAGCGCCCTACTTTCTGAAGCAGCCAGAGCATTCTTAGCTGAATCTGATTGTGAAGAAGTTCTTGGCTGGACATTTGAAATTCGGTCCACTGAGTACATGAACCCGGTGCCCAGCTGCTACGTTCTTCGCCTTCTGTGCTCTGGACAGAACTGAAGCCCAGCGATGACTTTTAGTCGTGCCGCTCTTCAGCGTGTGTACTGCACGCATCCACAGTGTGCTCTGCAAGGATTTTCATCTGCTCTCGCTCAGCGAAATGCATCAGGAGAGAAACACTGGCTGGATTATCTTTTCGCTGGCCAAGGTTTACAGTACAGCACCACAATATGGGCGACGAGGAGGACAAAGGAAGAACACCTTTTCGTCCTGGCACGTTCTTCTGTGCGAGACGACTATCCGCGTCTTGGCTCCCTGCAAGGCTCGAATGTGCGCGGTGGTACTTGGAAGTGAGAAGGCACGTGCAGAGAGCACCGCGATCTGCCGGCGCTGTGCAGGCTGTAAAGGAAAGAGGACTGCCACTGGAATGGGGTGCAAATACAAGTTCCCACGCGTCGGGGGCAAGCTCTGGGTAAGCTTGCTTACCTAAAACTGTTCTCTGTGCCAGACGTAGCCGAGAATCTTTCCGTAAAGATGCTGGCTACAAAGCAAACAGAATGTGTGCTGCTTCAGCGCTAGAGAGAAATTATATAGCCCAGGCGTGTTTTGGCAGAAGCAGCAGCCTGCAGCATTTCGCTGCGGGCACCGTGCTCTCTGGGCGACAAGTAGACGACGCTTCGTCTCCAGCAAAACGAAAGCGCGACCTGCTACGAAGAGTATAAGAATGAAGGCAGAGCACCGAGCTGGTGTGTGCATCGCACAGGCTGCAAGAGGAAGCGTGGCTGCCACTCGCTTGTTTTCGGATTCACATTAACAGCTCGAAACTTAAAGTCCAACTTGCAGCTACTTGTGCTGCTACCTAGTTCTCTTCCAGCTTTCCCAGGAAACAATTGCGATTACGTTTATGCTTCGCCATGCGGCGGAGAAGGGAAATAGAGAGTGCAGCGGACAGTTTCTGGTGCTTGACGTGAGGCAAGGGGAAAGGGCAGTCCAGCAGTGGCTTTTACTTCTGGAGCCTTTTTCTTTGGGAGCAGCTGCTGCAAGTGGGCAACGGAGCTGCGAGAGTGAAGAATGTGACGGCACGTCTATCTGAGAAGGAAGCTGCCGAGCCGCAGTGTGTTGTGCTCAGTTTCAAGGCTGCTTGGAAGAGGGGGTACTTGAAGAACGCCTTCTAGCTGGACGCGTCCTTCTGAGTGTGCTCCAGCTGCATGGACTCTGCAGCATTGAAGGTGTAAGAAACTGCTTCTGAACAAGTTGTGTCCAGGAGTGCAACGGCTGCGCCTTCTTTTGTGAAGCAGCCAGAGCATTCTCAGCTGAATCTGCTAGTGAAGAGGCTTTTGACTGGACATTTGAAATTCGCTCCACTGAGTACATGCAGCCGGTGCTCAGCTGCTTCGTTCTTCGCCTTCTGCGGTCGGGACAGAACTGAAGCCCAGCAATGCCTTTGAGCTTTGCCGCTCTTCAGCGCCAACACTGCACGCGGCCACAGTGCGCTGTGCACGGATTTTCCTCAGCTCGACGTACCATCATTTTCTTGCTGCTTCACAGAGTCCAAACTGTCCGCGTAGCTCTCGCTCAGCGAAATGCGTCAGGAGAGAAACACTGGCTGGATTAGCTTTTCGCTGGCCAAGACTTTCAACACTGCAACACAATTCGGGCAAGAAGCAGGAGAAAGGAAGAACATCTTTTCATCCTGGCACGTTCTTCTCTGCGACACGACTATCCGCGTCTTCTCTCCCTGCAAGGCTCTAATGTGCGCGGTGCTACTTGGAAGTGAGAAGGCACGTGCAGAGAGCACCGCGATCTGACGGCGCTGTGCAGCCTGTAAAGGAAAGAGGACTGCCATTGGAATGTGGTGCAAATACAAGTTCCACGCGTCGGGGGCATGCTCTGGATAAGCCCGTTGAACTAAAGCTGTTCTCTGTGCCAGACGTAGCCGAGAATCTTTCCCTTTACATTTAGACCGAATGTGCTGCTGTATGTCGCTGAGAGGCAAAGTGCATAGCCCAGGCGTGTGTCGGCACAAGCAGTGGGCTGGAGCATTTCGCTGCCGGCACCGTGCTCTCTGGGCGACAAGTAGACGACGCTTCGACTCCGGCAGAACAAAAGCGCCTCATGGGTACTAAAGAGGCCGAACGAAGGCGCCGAGCACCGGGCTCGCGTCCGCAGCCTACAAACTGAGAAAGGAGCGTGGCTGGCGCTCGCCTGCCTGCCGAATTCACGTTAGCATTGAGAAGGAGGAATTTCAACGACAGATACTTGGGCTAATACTTATCCTTCTTCCAACCATCCCTGGGAACACTGGCGCTTACCTTTCGGCTCCGAGATGCAGAAAACACAGTGGTCGATGCCAAGGAGAGGGGAAGTAGAGAGTGCAGCGGGGAGTTGAAGTGGCTTTTACGTGAGGCAAGGGGAAGGTGCAGCCCAGCATTGGCTTTTCCTTCTAGTTCTTTTCTTCAGGAGAGCAGCTAGCAACCGAGCTGCGAGAGCCAACAATGGGATGGCACGTCTTGTCAGAGAAGCCACGGTCTACAGTGCTGTAGACGGCTGTGCACAGGTTTAATGCTGCTGTAAGTACACGCTACTTTTGGAACGGCTTCTCTCCTGACTCTCCCATCTCTGTGAGCTCTAGCTGCTTGAACTTGGCCACACTGAAGGTGTGTGGACGTGATTGCGCTGCGAGTATCAAGTCTTCCAGAGACGAGGGATAGTCAACAAATGCTTTCTCACCTGGCCCATCTCTCAGTCCCAACTGTGGCTGGAAACGCTGCGCTGCAAGGGTGGACTTAGCCACTCTGAGAGAATGTGATGACGCTCTATAGATAGTTGCGAAGGAAAGTGCTGGTCACTGCAATGTTTCGCCTAGTTTACAGACTTCAGAGGGACTAGGAAGGCCAACGCCTTGTTCTAGCACTTGTTCTCTGCGTGCAGCTGCTGGATGTTTGGAAGGGCTTTGGGATCCGCCAGAGGTGGAGGGTAGGATGGTACCTAGAGCTTGAAGGAAAGTGCGTCTCTCCAGGACCTTTGATGCAGTCCAGTGGGTGCGAGTTCCATGTTGAGCATGTTCAAGATGGCACAGAAAAGGTTCTGAAAGAAAGAGGCCGTGCTGGAACTGCCTTGACTTTTGCCGCTTCGAAACTGCACAGCCAACAATGAAAGGATTCCTCTTGCTTCCCCGCGACGCGCAGGATCACATTCTTTTGTGTCTCCAAGAGGCAGGATGCACAGCGGAGCTCTTCCACCAACTGCTCGCACACGACTGGGGCCGCGCCAGCGAAGCGCTTGGCTTTTTCCCCGGCACTGTCAGCGCTCATGGAAACAACCACACGATGGCGCTGACGACTTGCAAAAGAAGGCCAAGCACCTGGCGCTGCTCGAAACCGCCCCAAGGGCAGAGGCAAGTGGCAAACGTCCCTGCACTCCAATCAACAGCACATCAGGACAAAAAGATTTCCCTCATCTTCCCCTTCCAAGAGCAGCCTCTTCTTTACACCACACTCCAAGAGCCAGACAAACCTCTTTGGCCCAAACAAATCTTTTCCCTCTCGCAGATTCTGCCCACCAACTTGAAACCATCTGGCAAAAACAGAGCTCAAAACAGTGCCAGCTGAGGAAGATCTTGCTGCCTACAACTTCAACTGCACTCCTCAAACTAGCAGCACACACGCTGTTCTCAGCACTTTCTATTCCTCCCCATGCCACCTTAACATCTGCTCCAGCAACACTGGCACTATGTCCTTGCCTTCCCAAGGAAAGGCACTCCCAGTCTCTTGGCCTTGCCTTGCCTTCAGTACCTTGTCGAGTTCTTCTTAAGCTACCCTTGCTCTGCTTCCTTTGCCGACGTCTGCCTTGCCTCGCACTACCTACAACTTGCTGGCTTTGCTTTGCCCTGCCTACCACTCTTGCCCTTGCCTTCCATGCAGCCAAGGCGCTGCAAAGCAAGTGCAGGCAATTGTGGGCAAGTCAAGGGAGAGGTAGGCAAGGCCAGAGCAGTGAGGGGAAAGCAAACGCAGTGGTAGGCAAGAGAAGGCCCAGAAGTTAGAGGCAAGGCTGGCCGTAGGAAGGAAAGTCCACTGATGGGAAGGCCAGGCAGAAACAGGAAGTGCTTGGCAAGTCAAGGCCCTGGAGGAAAGCAGTAGGCAGGTCAAGGGCGGGGCATGGCCATGCAAAGGAATGCAAGGCTCCAGCGGGCTCCAGAGGGCTAGCAGGGCAAGACAAGGAAACTGTTGTGTTGCCAAGGCAAGGCCAGGCAAGGCAGGTGAGAAGTACATTCAAGGACTGCTGGTACACAAAAGTGGCCAGGACCAAGTGCTTTGTGTGGCCTTGATCCCGCGTGGGTCATGTCTCCTCTGCACCTCAAAGACTTGAGCTACCTGCTTTCCTTTGTATGCAAAAGAACTCTCATTCTGGTCCCCGAGCTCAAGGGCAAAATGTGAATTGCCCTTCCAAGATTCAAGACATGCAAGGATTGCTCCCAGACAAAGGCTGCCCATGGAGATGAGTGTGGCAACATGCGTCCTCCCCTGGTCTTCCTCTCCTGTGATCCTGAAACACCGGAGATGCTTGAGAGCTTTGAGATTCCTAGGAGGAGCAGAAGGGGCAGGGCAAGGCCATGAAATGTCATTGAAAAGGGGTCTTGAATTCCAGGTGGGGGAGGGGTGAGCAAGGTCATGCAAGGCAAGGGAGGGCTTCAAGGGCAGGGCAAGGCAAGAGGTGGCCTTGCTTGGCGAGGCGCGGCAGGGCAATGAGGGTCCTAGAAGGAAAAGGAAAGGTGAGGCCAGACCTAGACGAATGTGAAAGGAAGTCAGGTGGGGGATGGGTGAGCAAGTCAATGCAAGGCAGGGGAGAAAAGGCAGGTTGACGGAAGGCTACAGAGGGGGCAGCAAGGAAACGCAAGGCATGGGGAAGCATGTGAGGAGTGGGTGCTGCCAGCCGGCCGGGATGGCAGGGGCGGGGCCACTGCAAGTAGCATGGTGGGGATGTGGAGGGGGGTGTTAGTGTGCGGGAGGGGTGTGTGTGTGTGTGCAGCGGAGTGCAGGGTAAGTGCAGGTGTGCGTGTGCGCATAGGGGGGTTTTGTGCCAGGTGCTGTGCCAGGGGGAGCCGTCCCACCTCCACGAAGGTGTGGGAGTGAAAGGAGTAACATGGATGTGTCTTTACAAAGAGACCGTGTGACTCCGTCCTTAGACAAGGCTAGGAATTTACTGGTAGGGGAGTAACAGAAGAAAGTGTTAGTTCTAGAAACTGTTACTAATCGACAGAGACTGTTGCTCAGCCAAGGCCGTGTTAAATTCCTGAACCTAGAGCAAGGCAACAAAGACTTAATAGCATTAGGAATAGTTTCGTTTTCTTCCTTTTCCATACCAAGAGGGGGGTGCCTATTAGAGGGGAGCATAGAGTAGGCGGTTCCGGAAGCCTGTAATTCCCAAGTACCTCAGAGGGTGCTGTTGCCAGGAACTTAGCATAAAAAGGGGGCTGCGTCCCGCAATCAGTTGAGAGACTCCATGGCAAAAGCCCCATGGCCTCTCCCTGTAGTTGAAGAATGTTCCAGGACTCCTGTGTCTCGTTTTTGGTGGATGAAGAAACTCAGAAAGCAACACTTCTGCCAGAACTCTCCAAGATGCCCCCTTTGCTCCCAGCGACTCCATCACTGCCCGGGAAGCTGTCTTTTCTACCAGAGGAGTTCGAGATACAGTTAAAAGTCGTGTGGCAGAGAAAAAAGACAAGAATTGGTTTACAAGGGATGGCAAACAAGAGATACCAGAAGCTTTGGCCCTACCAATATTAAAAGAACTCCGTGAAGAGAGTCCTTGCACTTCCTGAGGATTGGCAGAAGCCTTCCTCATGCTGTATATTGCTGGGGGTCTTTTTAGACTGGCAAAACGAGCTGTTGAAGGTTGCTTGATCTGTGCTAAAGCAAACAGCCAAGTTACAAAGTAACTTGCCAGGGGAGGGAGGCCTTGGGCTGCATGTCCCTTCCAAAGATGCCAGGTGGATTTTCCTGAGATGCCCCAAGTGGGAAGGCTTCATATCTTCTGCTAATGGTATGTCAGCTAGCAAGGTGGCCAGAGGCATTTCCAACTGCTTCAGCAATGACAGGATCAGTTATTAAGGCATCTTTGGAACAAATCATTCCAAGATACAGCATTGTAGAAGCAATAGACTCAGATAGGGGAACTCATTTTGCAGGAAAGATCCTTCGAGGGGTTTTGGCTTCTTTAGGAACACAATGGAACCTCCATAGGCCCTGGCACCCCCAGAGCTCGGCTCGGGTAGAAAACAATGAATAGAGAAAGAAACACCTTTTGAAGCTGCTAATAGAAACCAAGATGCCATGGCTAGGGCTTTGGACATTGGCTTTGGCAAGAATGAGAGCCCGACCCAGAAGAGAGATTCCGTTATCCCCCTTTCCGTCATTGTTATGAATTACCCGGGTAAGTCTCAACCTAGTGGGGGAGTAGAGGTAAGTGATGTATATTTAAAACCATCTGTGGCCAGGATACTGCTTCTTGTGAAACCCCTTCAACAGGAAGCTCAGCTGGCACAAGCCCCACCTTTGGACTTTGCTGCTTGTAACATCCAACCAGGAGATTGAGTCCTAGTTAAGGAGTAGAAAGAAGCGCCAGTGGTTCTGAAATGGCGTGGCCCATTCCAAGTGTCACTGACGACAGAAACAGCCATCAAGACAGCTGAACACAGGTGGACCCGTCACTCTCGGGTCAAGGTCTCTGAAGCCTCAGAGATTTGCACATCTCAGCTGGAGGAGAAGGCCGGGAGGCCGTGACTGACACTCTGCAGGAGTGGGCCGGAGCAGTAGCCAGTGCTTCGACATCAGAGGAAGCCCTGCGTGCCGACCCACAGACCATCTGCTGAAATAGTCTCTATGGGCATCTCTCCTCTAGAATCTCCACTCACTGGGGCGCTAATACTTGCAGCCATTGTTTCACGTTAAGTAGTTTCTGTGTCGTCAATTGCCACAGGTGGTGCAGAAGACAACGGGAAAATTAGACTAGCTAATTAGATCACATTATTAAAACATTTTCCTTACTAGTTCTACTTTTATATGGTCAGCTAAGTTTAGGCCAGGAGTGGGAGAATCAATTTGCAGCCTTAGGAGAAGAAGTAGCAAAAGTTTTGAACCTTAGCAATTGCTGGCTCTGTGGAGGGCCAGGAGGATCTGAAGAGTAGCCATGGTTGGCTAGCCCAGCTGAACCTAAATGGTGGGTCAATGGGAGGGCCACAATGGCATGGGATTTGGGGCCAAAGAAGGAAGTCCATGGCCACTTCATTCTTCTCCAACAGGCACTTATTGCCTAAACAGGACAGGGCGGGTCTATGTAGGAAATGGCGTTTGTCAATTGACTTTCTCTCTGGCTTTAAGCAATTGGGTTTGGACCCACAATTGACCTCCTTACAATTGTTCCAAATATCAAAACAATTGCAATCAAATAGCTGTTCAGCTCACTAATGGTAGCTGCGTAAGGTGTTCTTACGAAAAATATTTGGAAGCCTGTAAAGCAATGGGGAGGGACAAGGGGTTTTTTTGACCATCTATTTTTAAGCTGTCCCCACAAAAATTCCACAAGTAGAAGACATGTTGTTTGTGATTATCAGTGGGAATGGCAACACCGGATTGGAACTCAAAGCCTTTTAGTGAGTTCTGCTCCAAATCCAACCAAGCAACTTGCAGATGTAAATGTAGATGGGAACCCTGTGTGGGACCTTGGAAATGCAAATACTGTGACCCTTATGGTGGGGCAACTATTGTTGGAGGACCGTTAGGCCAGGGAATCCTGCTGTATTTTGACCCGCCAATTGATGACCAAGGGTAGGAAGGCCCCTTTGCTAATGGAACACGGGCTTTGAAAGGACATTATTGGATTTGTGGCCAACATGCTTAGCTCAGGTTACCTCCAAACTGGTCAGGGATATGGTATATCCCTGGGGTATATTAGACCATTGTTCTTTTTGCTACTACAAATTCAGGGAAATTGCTTAGGAATCAAAATCTGTGAGGATTTAATTAGAGAAAAGCAGTCAGCTGAGGCAGCCTTGGCTGCAGGGAGCACCCCAAAACGGGGAAAAGATGAATGGCCACCAGAACAAGTTACGCAACACGATGGACCAGCCCCTTGGAAACCTAAGGAATTAATCCCAGATGCCTGGGAACCCATTTATCGTTTCAATGAGATAATTAGGTTACAAGCTGTCTCGGAAATAATTACCAACCAGCCAGCCACAGCTCTTGACCGTCTTGCTGAGCAACCCACTTCAATGAGGAAA
Organism: Corvus hawaiiensis; assembly: GCF_020740725.1. NCBI lineage: Eukaryota > Metazoa > Chordata > Aves > Passeriformes > Corvidae > Corvus > Corvus hawaiiensis. The sequence continues at coordinate 13,832,779 of NC_063232.1, read as the reverse complement.
GCGGTATTTTCAACATTGGATGGTATTAGATTATCTGTTAGCAGAAGAAGGAGGAGTTTGTGGGAAATTCAATGACTCGAGCTGCTGTTTGCAAGCAGAGGACAGCGGAAATGTGGTCAAACAAATAACAAAGGAAATAACCTCAGCTCATGGACCTGTCCAAGTGTTGAAAGGATGGTAATGGGACATGTTTTCATGGTTAACTGGCCAGCTATGGGCTAAATTGTTACAGCAGGGATTACTGTAACACGCCTATATCAAACCAGGAATCCCGTGGAAAAGAAGTATATATGGACAGATCGGTGGTAGATGTTTCAGAGGTCTTTATTTCTCCAGCCGCATGGCCGGGGCTCTGCTCAGGAACTCCCCCAGTCACGGGACCCGAGGGTCCTTGGCCACACCGGGGAACACAAACCGACCAATGGGGAATGAAGCTGACCAGGGGCAGGGAAACCCCGTGTCTCTCGCCCAGGGCCCATCTCCCAGGGCTCCATGGCAGGGGGGGAGACCCCAACACTAAATGAATACCGTTTCTCCTCTTATATGCTATAGCAACTCTAATCTTTTGAGCATGCGTGACACCATGCTGGGTGCAGCTCTTTCAGCAGGTGGTCAAGGGGATGCCGCTAGCAGCCATGCCTACCTGATCCAGAAAGGACTACAAAAGGACAGAAAAGGATGTCACTGCAAATAATAGCAAAAGCCAAGAAGACTCAAGAAGAAAAAATTAAATCAATGGTAATTAAGGTTTGTAAAGACAAATACAGATCAAATAAAAAGAGGAGGGATTAAAAGGAAGGAGCTGGATGAGTCTTTACAAACAGACCGTGTGAATCGGCCTGTAGACAAGGCTAGGAACTTATGGGGAGTGAAGTAACAGAAGAAACTATTAGTTCTCTAGAACTGTTACTAATCATCAGAGACTGTTGATTAATCCAGGGCGTGTTAAATTCCTGAACCTAGAGCAAGGCAACAAAGACTTAATAGAATTAGGAATGGTTTCTTTTTCTTCCTTTTCGATGCCAAAAGGGGGGGTGCATATTAGAGGAGGGCATAGAGTAGGCAGTTCCGGAAGTCTGTATTTGCCGAATACCTCAGCCAGCGCGGAAAAGGAAGAGGGCCTTGTGGCCAGGAACTTGGCATAAAAAAGGGGCTGCATCCCGCAACCGTTTGACAGACCCCAGGGGAAAAGCCCCATGGACTCTCCCTGTAGTCGAAGAATGTTGCAGGACTCCTCTGTCTCCTTTTCGGACATAAACCTCAGGCATCGTGGATTAATTTTCCCTAACGGCAGCGACCTGCCGCGTGCTCTCCGTGCTCCTCCCCAGCCCCCCGGCAGGTGTAAAATAGTTCCCGGCGGCTCCCACCGCGCGTTACAGACGGCTGCGCGGCCCCGGGGCTGCTCGCAGTGCTCCCCTGCTCCGCAAGGGCTGCCCGCGGGCTGCGGAGCCACCTCGCCACCGGCGCGGCCAGGGCCGGGGCCCTTCTCGACAGCAGCCGAGGGGCTGCGGAGCGGGCGGCTGCGGGACGATCAGCCATTTTATGCCGCGCGGTGCTGCCGCCTCCATCTAGTGCTCCATCGCGCCGCCGGCCGACCCCGCCTGGCGCGTTCACGCTCGGCCGCGCTCGCCGCCCGCCCAGCCTCGCCGGAAGCTCTCCGGCCCGGGCCGTGCCCCGGCTCCGCCTGCGGTTCGGCAGGGCCCGGCCGCACGCGTGCTGCGTGGCTCGGAGCACCCGCGTTGCGCCGCAGGCCACGGGGAAGGCGGGGCGGGGCGGGCCGGCGCCATCGTGGTAGCGCGAGGAGAGGAGCGCCCGGGCGGGGCGGCGAGTGGCGAGGCGGTGAGCGCTTCTGCTTCCTGTCGCTCGGCTGCCGCCCTCGGCAGGTGCCGTGTGACCCCGCGGAGCGGCGGGGCCGGCCGGGCGGTGCGCGGCGAGGCTTTCGGCCAGCGGCGGCCGCAGCGAGAGGCTGCTGGCACTGCCCGTGCCGGTGGAGAGAGCGGGGATCCGAGGCCGGCCTTCCTAGGGTAACGAGGGGCGACCGCCTTTGCCGCGCTGCCCTCCGTGCAGCACGTGGCCGATTCAGGCGAACCCGGGGTCCCCGCAGCGGCGCGGGCGGGAGGGAGTGGGGAGCGCGCTCGGTGCTCTGCCGGCCGCTCCCGCCCAGCGCTGCGCTCCGCCGAGGCGTTTTCCCGCCCGTCCTGGGGAGGACACAAGGGACACCAAAGTTGGAGCTTAGCTGTCAGGGGGAGCAACTTGCCTCCATTGGCGACGTCCTTTTCCCTCTGATTCAGCTACCTTGTAGTAGGTGCGATGGTGCTGAAGAAGGGTGGCGGCTTGGCACAGTTGCTGTCATAGGTGGTGCAAGAGCTCCACGCAAGGAGCTTTGAGTGGCATGTGTGAGGGTAGGAGGGTACGGCACCCACAGCTGAAGGCAAAAAAGGTCAGGGCATGTCATCAGCCGCAATCGTGCTAAGTTGTTCATCTTTGCAAACTGCTTGCCGAGTTGTTCCTTTTCTTAGGTAATGGGGGTTTGTATCAACCAGAACTGCATATGGTCAGTATTTGCAGAGAAGGTTACGTGGACTGTTGTTGAAGTGCGTGTAGCAGTTTCTATGGCATTTTGCAAAAAAGTGACAGGTCTCTCTGCGTTCCCCAATTCTTAACAAAAATGAAGTTAACAAAGCCCTGAAAAGAGGTTTTACAAAACTTGAGGGATTTTTTCCTACTCGTACTGTAGAGACAACCATAGTCACCTTGTCTTTCCAAAAGTGAAGGTTACATCTTTTTGTCGAAGAGCATCAAGTGCTTTTGGTCAGCGTTTTTGTGCAAGCACTAACCTTGTTCTTGTTCTTCCCTGGAGAACTTTTACAGTACTCAGATGATCTGTGTAGGCTGCAGAGTGCAGTGGTGAACTTCAAGGCTTCCAGCAGAAGGGAGATGCTGTCCACGTTTTGGATTCTCCTTAGTCTGAACCTTCAATGTCCAAGGCTTCACTTTTCAAGCAGTTGGAAGAGCTCCAAATTAAGATATGAACAGGTCTTAATTGACCTTGTCACCGCCTCAGTTAGTCAAGTAATGCTGTGCACTGGATTTAATTGCCTAGTGCAACATGTGCTAAAAATATGTAGAGTATCTCCTCGATTACCCTCCCAGAAGGGTTTGAATGGAGAACAAGGAGTTCCGAAGACAGGTATTTGGTGTACAAGAAGTAGAACTTAGTTGCTTGCAGGGCACTGCATGCACAAATGTCTAAGGAGGATCCTTCTTTTTTTGTCCCATCTATGCTTGTTCTCATTTGAAATCCTGAACATTCTGGAGGTTGGTTTTGTTAGGGTTGTGGCTGGGGAAGGGGTGGTGGTGGGGGAGGGGTGGGTGTTGTTTCTGATTTTTTTAATTTCCAGGATAGTGTACAAAGAACTTGTGCCCAAAACCAGCAGTATGAAGCAACGCAGGTATAAAAGAAGGTCACCGAAATGTCGGCTAATATGAATCTGAAAGCGCTTCAGTATTTTACCCAGGAGTTTCACTCCAACAAGGTGATTGTCCTTCACAGAAATGTAGTGGCAGGCTTATGCCATGCTAGAAGTGATGACCTTTCTCTGCCCCAAATTGACCAGCAAGATATTTTGGCTCTTGATTTAAACCCCTGAGCCAGCTGTGTTTCAGGCTGCAGAAGCTGCAGGTGTTGTGGCAGACGCGGGGTGCAGCCTTGCCTGCCGGTCCCGACCTGGCGCACGCCGGTGGCAGCCGTCAGCGCCTGGGGTCCCCTGTGCCACCCACGCCAGGGCTCTGCCTGCCTGCTTGCACCCCCGGTAGCCTCAGGGAAACAGCGGACTACTCCACCTACTTTAAAAACAAAGAAGCAAACAAAAAGCCCACTGTAAAAATATGTAAAAGTCTTGAAACTAATTCTCAGCGCTTGCTCGGAGTTTGTTGATGGCGCAAATGGATTTTGGATAAACTGGTATTGCTAGTACTACTTTTAAATTAGGTTCCTGAACTTCAGAAAGGAGAAGATGGTGGTCACATACCCCTGAGGAATGTTTGAAAAAGTAAGAGTGCTCAGTCATTTAAAGGTGGCCAGAAAATGGGTGTGGCAGTGGAGTGGACACTCTGCGAGTAGGTAGCCTTAAGTCATGCAGCGACTGGCACTTCAGTGGGAATTTTGCATCAACACCAAGAGATCGTTCCATGATGTGTTGCATAACAGCAAATTGGGCCAAAATTCTGCTGACTTTGATCAAGGTGGACGGGCCACCTTCACTTAACCCAGCATAGGGACATAAATCAATGATGTTTGAAAAACAGCCATGAAACATAGGCCCTTTAGTTTATTGGACTGTTGCAAGTCTGCAAAGCTCTGTTGCCAGGTCATTGGAAGTAGCTGTTGGAATCTAACTGCATTTGGACACTTTGTCAGTCAGCATCACCAGGAGGCTTAACGGTTTAGGTTGAGAGGTGGTGCATGTTTTTTTTCGGAGGAATGGCCCAGTGAAGAGCAGTGTTCACTGCCATGACTGCCGTTGTCGCCTTCTAGAGAAATCTTGGTTCATTCAGAGAGAACTTCCTTGGTTCTGCTGGTTTGGTTTCGCAGCTGGAGCAAAGGTACAGCACTGGAAGCAATTCCTAGGGCAGAAGCGGGAGCTATCCAAAGCTCTGGACTTTGTTGTCCTCAGCACAGTGTAAGTGAGCGTAGTCTAATTGGAGGAGTGGTGAGCATCAGTGATATCAGATTTTTTACAAGTTCTTAATTCTGTCAAAACAAGAAAGAAGGAGAGTGATGAAGATGAAATCCTTTCCTCTTAAATCTGCCTACAGAGCAACTTCAGGGGTAGTTGTAATGTGTATTCACCTATATTGAATTGCCCAAAACCAGGCCTAGAGATGCTTCAGAGACAGAGTCAGAGAAGCGGGTATTTGCTTTATTTGGCGCTGGGTGCGTGGGGGATCCCTCCTCCTAACACACCCACACAGAGCACTCCATACAGTCCAGCATTATGTGTAAAATTTTTGAATATTCATCACATTCCTTGGGATAGGAGTAGTTCTAGAAATTACTTCTCGGAAGTCATTGATATCATTAGCAGACGTGCCACGCATGCGCTGTGTAGCCAGGTGGTCGCACTGAGGAAGGCTCCTCTTCTTCCTCGGGGGTCTTTCTGATAAAGATCAGTAGTCTCCGTCACAATGCACTTTTTACCTTTCTTTCTGGAGCATGCACAGTTCTTCACTGGATGATTCAGCGATCTCTGTGCTGGTTTTCAAAAGATCCTGTTCCTCTTATCTTGACAAGATTAAGGCAAGTGCTGCTGCTTAGGTTTTGTGATTAACATTTGCCGTCTCTTAGTAGTTCCCTCGTGTTTACATGAGTAAACTATGGATCAAGCCCCTTCTCAATTTTAGCACTGAAAGGATATCAGAGTCATTTAAAGAGGTGTCTCCTATGGAGTACTATAAAACTGCCATCATGGTAACACGTTTTCATACAGTCGTTTTAGCACAGAAGTAATAGATGTACAATCTTGGATGTTTCAACCTGCTGACTCAAGAGCCAGTGTTGAGCTTTTCTCTTTTAAATCCAGTCTTAGAGCTCTGCAGGGATCACTACAGCATGACGTTGTGACAAGGGGATGCTGATTCATGCATAAACCTTCGATGCTTTCCTTCTATCTTCAAGCAGCTTTGAAAACCAGTGATGATCTGGCATGTTGCGACTTGAGAGTCATGGTAAAGGTTTCACCAAACACTTTGTAATATCATGCTGCAGCTTTCATTCCTAAGGAAATAGCATTGAGCATATGGCTGGCAAAATGCCAAAAGAATGAGCCAAAACCAATAGCCTTTAATGGGAAAGATGGAAAACATTGAGATGTGTTTATTTGAACTAAAATTCCTGTGGACCAAGCCTAAATGTATTTCACACTAAATTCTTAGAACTGATTTTAAGGGAAGATGTGAGAAAGATGAATTCACAAGCGGAATTTTCAGCAGCATAATATTGAACATTTGTTAGTAGAACAAAGGCATATCACAGCGCGGGAGCACTTAGCAATATTGCTAGAGGCGTGGCTCCATTCATGTTACTGTGAACTTAAGTACTTTTTAAACATAGTCCTTAAGCCCAGAAAGTAATTTACACTTCACTCAACTTTTCCCCCCCCTCCTGTCTCTGCCCCCTTGTGCCAGCGCACGCCAGCACGCTGCCGCCTCGGTCCTCTGGATAGCTCCAGAATTGAAGGCAGGCACCCCGCTCCGGTGCCTCCTTAGTCTCCAACCTAATTTGTAGTTGACAGATTCTTTGGGAGGTGTGAGTTTTGATGAGATAACAGACTTCCTGGGATGCATGCGGTTCATCTTCTTTGTTTCTTTAAGATGTCTTGGTTTCTACCTCTGTCATTTCTCAACTTAAAGGCCATTTATTATCACGTGTTTATTATGACGTTTCCCAACATGTTACCACTCTTTCGAAGTTACAATTTACTCTAGTCTTGTTTTTACTTAACTATATTTTACCTGTTTCTACATAGTACATGATCACTTCTAAATGTTAAAATCATATATGGGAAAGACAAGATTTATCGTTCACTCATTTATCACAGGAGGAATGTGTTAGCTGCTCGTGTTGCAGTTCACTTGTAATGCTGGTCTATTACCGCAGGCCTGGGCCCTAGGCTATATCACCATGTCGCGCAGCCATAGGGAGGAGGAGGAGAGAAGATCCAGCAGGCAGGAATTGTGCAGCAAGATTTATTCATTTAATTATTTTACAAACTCTTTGACAGACTTTCTTCTTCATAATCTATTTGGACAAAGGATCAGCCACCCCTTGGGGTGATTGGCTAAAATCCTAAAACATCCATTGTCAAAATATTTTTCTACTATACCATAAACAAGACTTTTCAAGGTTGCAGGTGGCTTGGTCGTTTCCATACTCTGCTACCTCTTCTGTGAGAGAGAAAAGTCTCTCACGGACTTAGAAAATAGCAAGAAAATCCTCGCTAGCAGCATTTTTGTATCTACACTGATCCTTCTCATTTCCTTTTCTCTAGAACACATTTCTCAGGCTCAGTGAGCAGATGTGCGTGCAAGTGGTTTGGTGTGTCCTTGGAATTCAACTAGTCAGGATCAGATGGGTTTCTGCAGTGAAAGGATACAAGGAAACGGGGATATAGCCTACAGTGGGAACTCCTGTGATTTTGCTCCTCTCCAAACATTTCTCCTCTCAAAATGGATCTCTGTAGGAAATGGCAATCAGGCCTTAAATGCGCCAATCAGGCTTGTAAATAAACCCATATTATCAGTCAATCTCTTCAATCTATTCATGTGTTTATATGGGATTTTATTCCTATAGAATAGAAAACTCGGAGCAGTGGCAAAGACGGGGGGGGGGTGGGGGGGGTGGGGGTGGGGCAGCAGCGGCCCTGCTCTGAGCGGGGCAGGGAAAGGCAGGCTCGGGATGCCGGGGTTTCTCACCTGAGGCACCCGAGCAGATGGTGAAGAGTCCCTCTTTTAGTGAAGGTAGACTGTTAAGAAGGTTCCAATGCAACGGCCGCTCTTACGAACAGAGCTGCACTCACGGTAGAAGAAAGGCAGCAGGAGACGGAATCCTGCAGTGGTGACCAATTCTCCCCGCAGCCACCGCAGCCTCTCTCCCCTCCGAATGCTTGAGAGAACAAGAGCTGGGGGCTGCATGCAACCCCGTTTTGCCAGTCCAAAGTTCACTGTATCTCTGCCCTCACAAGACACCTCAGCTAAAGGGAGTAGCCAGCTGCATCCCTCCCCTGAGCGGTGACAACTTCTTTTGTCTCTCTTAAGTGTCCAGTCGTTATTGTCTCCTAGCGTATAGGGGAAAGCTCCTTAAGAGAAAAAAAAACCCCAAAAAATAAAAGGAGAACTACTAAAACCCCAACATACGGGTGATTCTCACTTTCCTTCTCTGTCCTGTGGTGGTCGGCGATGGAAGAGACGGGGCAGATTGCTCGGATGCAAGAAGCCGATTTTATTGATACAGAGCTGAGTATTTATACCTTTTCAGCAGTAACTAAAAATAGATTCTTATATAAGCAGCAATCACTATAACAACCATATCTATGTTTCTTAATAACATTGCAAAACTACAAGCTAGCATTAACAGACAGCAAGCATGCCATTCCCTTATACTAGCTATTTCCTGGTAGGCCGTACTGCCTGCCATGGTTTGCGGCCTAGCAGCGTTAGCGCGTCCACTTCTGACATGAGTTTAGCAGTGCTCTCACTTCTGCTTTCTAGCTGTATCTCCACACTTCTCAGCTCCATGTAAAAGCACATGCTCTCAGTGTCGTAGAGTCCTTAGGGAAAGCAAACAGCGGTTCCGCTTCACACTGCTAAATGTGCCAGGACAGAAAGCTTTCACTGACCTTGCCTTGCCTTTTCCTTGCAGTCTTTCCTCTTCAGAGTGAAAGATAGATTTAGAAGAACTATAAAGATTTTAGTTATAGGCTAGCTGTGTTGAGATTAGTTAGAGTAGGAAGGAATTTGGGCCCAGTGAGAGTTAACGAAAATAGTTAAGAGAGCTGGACCTGAAAGGGGTTTTAAGATGTGATTACCAAATAACTGATGATCTGTCATTTGCATGTTTGCTTAGCTGTGCTTAGAAGGAGGAATAGAAACTTGGATAAGTTGGTGCAGGGAACAAGGACAATTACCAATTTCCTCCCTTGGTGGGAACCCGTTCAAAAGTCACGCAAGAGGAAACTTAAGAGGTCACTAAAGTAATTTGGATTGTTAAAGTTCAAAAAGGCAAAAAGGCCAAAATGAGGAAGATGAGTTACTTCATCTTTCTTGGGACCACTGACCCAATTCAAGACACTGACTTCATTCAGGACACACACTATGCATGCTTAATGACATTTAAGCTCATTTCCATATGAAGCGGAGAATGGGAGGTGTTAATGTTACGAATATGCATTTGTATTTTGGATATTCCTAATATGTGGAAATAAAAAGTGTCGTGTTTGCTTGGATCGGGGCCCTGCGTCTTAGGCAGCGCGGCAAAGGCGGCCACCCCTCGTCGCTCTGGGAAGGCCGGCCTCGGATCTCCGCTCTCTCCACCGGCACGGGCAGTGCCAGCAGACTCTCGCTGCGGCCGCCGCTGGCCGAAAGCCTCGCCGCGCACCGCCCGGCCGGCCCCGCCGCTCCGCGGGGTCACACGGCACCTGCCGAGGGCGGCCGCCGAGCGACAGGAAGCAGAAGCGCTCACCGCCGCGCCACGCGCCGCCCCGCCCGGGCGCTCCTCTCCTCGCGCTACCACGATGGCGCCGGCCCGCCCCGCCCCGCCTTCCCCGTGGCCTGCGGCGCAACGCGGGTGCTCCGAGCCACGCAGCACGCGTGCGGCCGGGCCCTGCCGAACCGCAGGCGGAGCCGGGGCACGGCCCGGGCCGGAGAGCTTCCGGCGAGGCTGGGCGGGCGGCGAGCGCGGCCGAGCGTGAACGCGCCAGGCGGGGTCGGCCGGCGGCGCGATGGAGCACTAGATGGAGGCGGCAGCACCGCGCGGCATAAAATGGCTGATCGTCCCGCAGCCGCCCGCTCCGCAGCCCCTCGGCTGCTGTCGAGAAGGGCCCCGGCCCTGGCCGCGCCGGTGGCGAGGTGGCTCCGCAGCCCGCGGGCAGCCCTTGCGGAGCAGGGGAGCACTGCGAGCAGCCCCGGGGCCGCGCAGCCGTCTGTAACGCGCGGTGGGAGCCGCCGGGAACTATTTTACACCTCCCGGGGGGCTGGGGAGGAGCACGGAGAGCACGCAGCAGGTCGCTGCCGTTAGGGAAAATTAATCCACGATGCCTGAGGTTGATGTCCGAAAAGGAGACAGAGGAGTCCTGCAACATTCTTCGACTACAGGGAGAGTCCATGGGGCTTTTCCCCTGGGGTCTGTCAAACGGTTGCGGGATGCAGCCCCCTTTTGATGTCAAGTTCCTGGCCAAAGCACCCTCTTCCTTTTCCCCACTGGCTGAGGTATTCGGGAGATACAGACTTCCAGAACTGCCTACTCTAAGTCCCCCTCTAATATGCACCCCCCCTTTTGGCATCGAAAAGGAAGAAAAAAACCTCATTTCTAATTCTATTAAGTCTTTGTTGCCTTGCTCTAGGTTCAGGAATTTAACACGCCCTGGATTAATCAACAGTCTCTGATGATTAGTAACAGTTCTAGAGAACTAATAGTTTCTTCTGTTACTTCACTCCCCATAAGTTCCTAGCCTTGTCTACAGGCCAATTCACACGGTCTGTTTGTAAAGACTCATCCAGCTCCTTCCTTTTAATCCCTCCTCTTTTTATTTGATCTGTATTTGTCTTTACAAACCTTAATTACCATTGATTTAATTTTTTCTTCTTGAGTCTTCTTGGCTTTTGCTATTATTTGCAGTGACATCCTTTTCTGTCCTTTTGTAGTCCTTTCTGGATCAGGTAGGCATGGCTGCTAGCGGCATCCCCTTGACCACCTGCTGAAAGAGCTGCACCCAGCATGGTGTCACGCATGCTCAAAAGATTAGAGTTGCTATAGCATATAAGAGGAGAAATGGTATTCATTTAGCCCATAGCTGGCCAGTTAACCATGAAAACATGTCCCATTACCATCCTTTCAACACTTGGACAGGTCCATGAGCTGAGGTTATTTCCTTTGTTATTTGTTTGACCACATTTCCGCTGTCCTCTGCTTGCAAACAGCAGCTCGAGTCATTGAATTTCCCACAAACTCCTCCTCCTTCTGCTAACAGATAATCTAATACCATCCAATGTTGAAAATACCGCTTTCCTCATTGAAGTGGGTTGCTCAGCAAGACGGTCAAGAGCTGTGGCTGGCTGGTTGGTAATTATTTCCGAGACAGCTTGTAACCTAATTATCTCATTGAAATGATAAATGGGTTCCCAGGCATCTGGGATTAATTCCTTAGGTTTCCAAGGGGCTGGTCCATCGTGTTGCGTAACTTGTTCTGGTGGCCATTCATCTTTTCCCCGTTTTGGGGTGCTCCCTGCAGCCAAGGCTGCCTCAGCTGACTGCTTTTCTCTAATTAAATCCTCACAGATTTTGATTCCTAAGCAATTTCCCTGAATTTGTAGTAGCAAAAAGAACAATGGTCTAATATACCCCAGGGATATACCATATCCCTGACCAGTTTGGAGGTAACCTGAGCTAAGCATGTTGGCCACAAATCCAATAATGTCCTTTCAAAGCCCGTGTTCCATTAGCAAAGGGGCCTTCCTACCCTTGGTCATCAATTGGTGGGTCAAAATACAGCAGGATTCCCGGGCCTAACGGTCCTCCAACAATAGCTGCCCCACCATAAGGGTCACAGTATTTGCATTTCCAAGCTCCCACACAGGGTTGCCATCTACATTTACATCTGCAAGTTGCTTGGTTGGATTTGGAGCAGAACTCACTAAAAGGCTTTGAGTTCCAATCCGGTGTTGCCATTCCCACTGATAATCACAAACAACATGTCTTCTACTTGTGGAATTTTTGTGGAGACAGCTTAAAAATAGGTGGTCAAAAAAACCCCTTGTCCCTCCCCATTGCTTTACAGACTTCCAAATATTTTTCGTAAGAACACCTTACGCAGCTACCATTAGTGAGCTGAACAGCTATTTGATTGCAATTGTTTTGATATTTGGAACAATTGTAAGGAGGGCAATTGTGGGTCCAAAGCCAATTGTTTAAAGCCAGAGGGAAAGTCAATTGACAAACGCCTTTTCCTACATAGACCCGCCCTGTCCTGTTTAGGCAATAAGTGCCTGTTGGAGAAGAATGAAGTGGCCATGGACTTCCTTCTTTGGCCCCAAATCCCATGCCATTGTGGCCCTCCCATTGACCCACCATTTAGGTTCAGCTGGGCTAGCCAACCATGGCCACTCTTCAGATCCTCCTGGCCCTCCACAGAGCCAGCAATTGCTAAGGTTCAAAACTTTTGCTACTTCTTCTCCTAAGGCTGCAAATTGATTCTCCCACTCCTGGCCTAAACTTAGCTGACCATATAAAAGTAGAATCAGGAAGGAAAATGTTTTAATAGTGTGATCTAATTAGCTAGTCTAATTTTCCCGTTGTCTTCTGCAGCACCTGTGGCAATTGACGACACAGAAACTACTTAACGTGAAACAATGGCTGCAAGTATTAGCGCCCCAGTGAGTGGAGATTCTAGAGGAGGGATGCCCATAGAGACTATTTCAGCAGATGGTCTGTGGGTCGGCACTCAGGGCTTCCTCTGATGTCGAAGCACTGGCTACTGCTCCAGCCCACTCCTGCAGAGTGTCAGTCACGGCCTCCCGGCCTTCTCCTCCAGCTGAGATGTGCAAATCTCTGAGGCGTCAGAGACCTTGACCCGAGAGTGACGGGTCCACCTGTGTTCAGCTGTCTTGATGGCTGTTTCTGTCGTCAGTGACACTTGGAATGGGCCACGCCATTTCACCGCCACTGGCGCTTCTTTCTACTCCTTAACTAGGACTCAATCTCCTGGTTGGATGTTACAAGCAGCAAAGTCCAAAGGTGGGGCTTGTGCCAGCTGAGCTTCCTGTTGAAGGGGTTTCACAAGAAGCAGTATCCTGGCCACAGATGGTTTTAAATATACATCACTTAGCTCTACTCCCCCACTAGGTTGAGACTTAGCCGGGTAATTCATAACAACGACGGAAAGGGGGATAACGGAATCTCTCTTCTGGGTCGGGCTCTCATTCTCGCCAAAGCCAATGTCCAAAGCCCTAGCCATGGCATCTTGGTTTCTATTAGCAGCTTCAAAAGGTGTTTCTTTCTCTATTCATTGTTTTCTACCCGAGCCGAGCTCTGGGGGTGCCAGGGCCTATGGAGGTTCCATTGTGTTCCTAAAGAAGCCAAAACCCCTTGAAGGATCTTTCCTGTAAAATGAGTTCCCCTATCTGAGTCTATTGCTTCTACAATGCTGTATCTTGGAATGATTTGTTCCAAAGATGCCTTAATAACTGATCCTGTCATTGCTGAAGCAGTTGGAAATGCCTCTGGCCACCTTGCTAGCTGACATACCATTAGCAGAAGATATGAAGCCTTCCCACTTGGGGCATCTCAGGAAAACCCACCTGGCATCTTTGGAAGGGACATGCAGCCCAAGGCCTCCCTCCCCTGGCAAGTTACTTTGTAACTTGGCTGTTTGCTTTAGCACAGATCAAGCAACCTTCAACAGCTCGTTTTGCCAGTCTAAAAAGACCCCCAGCAACATACAGCATGAGGAAGGCTTCTGCCAATCCTCAGGAAGTGCAAGGACTCTCTTCACTGAGTTCTTTTAATATTGGTAGGGCCAAAGCTTCTGGTATCTCTTGTTTGCCATCCCTTGTAAACCAATTCTTGTCTTTTTTCTCTGCCACACGACTTTTAACTGTATCTCGAACTCCTCTGGTAGAAAAGACAGCTTCCCGGGCAGTGATGGAGTCGCTGGGAGCAAAGGGGGCATCTTGGAGAGTTCTGGCAGAAGTGTTGCTTTCTGAATTTCTTCATCCACCAAAAAGGAGACAGAGGAGTCCTGGAACATTCTTCAACTACAGGGAGAGGCCATGGGGCTTTTGCCATGGAGTCTCTCAACTGATTGCGGGACGCAGCCCCCTTTTTATGCTAAGTTCCTGGCAACAGCACCCTCTGAGGTACTCGGGAATTACAGACTTCTTCCGGAACTGCCTACTCTATGCTCCCCTCTAATAGGCACCCCCCTCTTGGTATGGAAAAGGAAGAAAACGAAACTATTCCTAATGCTATTAAGTCTTTGTTGCCTTGCTCTAGGTTCAGGAATTTAACACGGCCTTGGCTGAGCAACAGTCTCTGTCGATTAGTAACAGTTTCTAGAACTAACACTTTCTTCTGTTACTCCCCTACCAGTAAATTCCTAGCCTTGTCTAAGGACGGATTCACACGGTCTCTTTGTAAAGACACATCCATGTTACTCCTTTCACTCCCACACCTTCTTGGAGGTGGGACGGCTCCCCCTGGCACAGCACCTGGCACAAAACCCCCCTATGCGCACACGCACACCTGCACTTACCCTGCACTCTGCTGCACACACACACACACACCTCCCGCACACTAACACCCCCCTCCACATCCCCACCATGCTACTTGCAGTGGCCCCGCTCCTGCCATCCCGGCCGGCTGGCAGCACCCACTCCTCACATGCTTCCCCATGCCTTGCGTTTCCTTGCTGCCCCCTCTGTAGCCTTCCGTCAACCTGCCTTTTCTCCCCTGCCTTGCATTGGCTTGCTCACCCATCCCCCACCTGACTTCCTTTCACATTCGTCTAGGTCTGGCCTCACCTTTCCTTTTCCTTCTAGGACCCTCATTGCCTTGCCTCGCCTCGCCTCGCAAAGCCACCTCTTGCCTTGCCCTGCCCTTGAAGCCCTCCCTTGCCTTGCATGACCTTGCTCACCCCTCCCCCACCTGGAATTCAAGACCCCTTTTCAATGACATTTCATGGCCTTGCCCTGCCCCTTCTGCTCCTCCTAGGAATCTCAAAGCTCTCAAGCATCTCCGGTGTTTCAGGATCACAGGAGAGGAAGACCAGGGGAGGACGCATGTTGCCACACTCATCTCCATGGGCAGCCTTTGTCTGGGAGCAATCCTTGCATGTCTTGAATCTTGGAAGGGCAATTCACATTTTGCCCTTGAGCTCGGGGACCAGAATGAGAGTTCTTTTGCATACAAAGGAAAGCAGGTAGCTCAAGTCTTTGAGGTGCAGAGGAGACATGACCCACGCGGGATCAAGGCCACACAAAGCACTTGGTCCTGGCCACTTTTGTGTACCAGCAGTCCTTGAATGTACTTCTCACCTGCCTTGCCTGGCCTTGCCTTGGCAACACAACAGTTTCCTTGTCTTGCCCTGCTAGCCCTCTGGAGCCCGCCGGAGCCTTGCATTCCTTTGCATGGCCATGCCCCACCCTTGACCTGCCTACTGCTTTCCTCCAGGGCCTTGACTTGCCAAGCACTTCCTGTTTCTGCCTGGCCTTCCCATCAGTGGACTTTCCTTCCTACGGCCAGCCTTGCCTCTAACGTCTGGGCCTTCTCTTGCCTACCATTCCATTTGCTTTCCCCTCACTGCTCTGGCCTTGCCTACCTCTCCCTTGACTTGCCCACAATTGCCTGCACTTGCCTTGCAGCACCTTGGCTGCATGGAAGGCAAGGTAAAGAATGGTAAGCAGGGCAAAGCAAAGCCAGCAAGTTGTAGGTAGTGCGAGGCAAGGCAGACGTAGGCAAAGGAAGCAGAGCAAGGGTAGCTTAAGAAGAACTCGACAAGGTACTGAAGGCAAGGCAAGGCCAAGAGACTGGGAGTGCCTTTCCTTGGGAAGGCAAGGACATAGTGCCAGTGTTGCTGGAGCAGATGTTAAGGTGGCATGGGGAGGAATAGAAAGTGCTGAGAGCAGCGTGTGTGCTGCTAGTTTGAGGGGTGCAGTTGAAGTTGTAGGCAGCAAGATCTTCCTCAGCTGGCACTGTTTTGAGCTCTGTTTTTGCCAGATGGTTTCAAGTTGGTGGGCAGAATCTGCGAGAGGGAAAAGATTTGTTTGGGCCAAAGAGGTTTGTCTGGCTCTTGGAGTGTGGTGTAAAGAAGAGGCTGCTCTTGGAAGGGGAAGATGAGGGAAATCTTTTTGTCCTGATGTGCTGTTGATTGGAGTGCAGGGACGTTTGCCACTTGCCTCTGCCCTTGGGGCGGTTTCGAGCAGCGCCAGGTGCTTGGCCTTCTTTTGCAAGTCGTCAGCGCCATCGTGTGGTTGTTTCCATGAGCGCTGACAGTGCCGGGGAAAAAGCCAAGCGCTTCGCTGGCGCGGCCCCAGTCGTGTGCGAGCAGTTGGTGGAAGAGCTCCGCTGTGCATCCTGCCTCTTGGAGACACAAAAGAATGTGATCCTGCGCGTCGCGGGGAAGCAAGAGGAATCTTTTCATTGTTGGCTGTGCAGTTTCGAAGCGGCAAAAGTCAAGGCAGTTCCAGCACGGCCTCTTTCTTTCAGAACCTTTTCTGTGCCATCTTGAACATGCTCAACATGGAACTCGCACCCACTGGACTGCATCAAAGGTCCTGGAGAGACGCACTTTCCTTCAAGCTCTAGCTACCATCCTACCCTCCACCTCTCGCGGATCCCAAAGCCCTTCCAATCATCCAGCAGCTGCACGCAGAGAACAAGTGCTAGAACAAGGCGTTGGCCTTCCTAGTCCCTCTAAAGTCTGTAAACTAGGCGAAACATTGCAGTGACCAGCACTTTCCTTCGCAACTATCTATAGAGCGTCATCACATTCTCTCAGAGTGGCTAAGTCCACCCTTGCAGCGCAGCGTTTCCAGCCACAGTTGGGACTGAGAGATGGGCCAGGTGAGAAAGCATTTGTTGACTATCCCTCGTCTCTGGAAGACTTGATACTCGCAGCGCAATCACGTCCACACACCTTCAGTGTGGCCAAGTTCAAGCAGCTAGAGCTCACAGAGATGGGAGAGTCAGGAGAGAAGCCATTCCAAAAGTACCGTGTACTTACAGCAGCATTAAACCTGTGCACAGCCGTCTACAGCACTGTAGACCGTGGCTTCTCTGACAAGACGTGCCATCCCATTGTTGGCTCTCGCAGCTCGGTTGCTAGCTGCTCTCCTGAAGAAAAGAACTAGAAGGAAAAGCCAATGCTGGGCTGCACCTTCCCCTTGCCTCACGTAAAAGCCACTTCAACTCCCCGCTGCACTCTCTACTTCCCCTCTCCTTGGCATCGACCACTGTGTTTTCTGCATCTCGGAGCCGAAAGGTAAGCGCCAGTGTTCCCAGGGATGGTTGGAAGAAGGATAAGTAGTAGCCCAAGTAGCTGTAGTTGAACTTCCTCCTTCTCAATGCTAACGTGAATTCGGCAGGCAGGCGAGCGCCAGCCACGCTCCTTTCTCAGTTTGTACGCTGCGGACGCGAGCCCGGTGCTCGGCGCCTTCGTTCGGCCTCTTTAGTACCCATGTGGCGCTTTCGTTCTGCCGGAGTCGAAGCGTCGTCTACTTGTCGCCCAGAGAGCACGGTGCCGGCAGCGAAATGCTCCAGCCCACTGCTTGTGCCGACACACGCCTGGGCTATGCACTTTGCCTCTCAGCGACATACAGCAGCACATTCGGCCTAAATGAAAAGGGAAAGATTCTCGGCTACGTCTGGCACAGAGAACTGCTTTAATTCAACGGGCTTACCCAGAGCATGCCCCGACGCGTGGGAACTTGTATTTGCACCACATTCCAGTGGCAGTCCTCTTTCCTTTACAGGCAGCACAGCGCCGTCAGATCGCGGTGCTCTCTGCACGTGCCTTCTCACTTCCAAGTAGCACCGCGCACATTAGAGCCTTGCAGGGAGAGAAGACGCGGATAGTCGTGTCGCAGAGAAGAACGTGCCAGGATGAAAAGATGTTCTTCCTTTCTCCTGCTTCTTGCCCGAATTGTGTTGCAGTGTTGAAAGTCTTGGCCAGCGAAAAGCTAATCCAGCCAGTGTTTCTCTCCTGACGCATTTCGCTGAGCGAGAGCTACGCGGACAGTTTGGACTCTGTGAAGCAGCAAGAAAATGATTGTACGTCGAGCTGAGGAAAATCCGTGCACAGCGCACTGTGGCCGCGTGCAGTGTTGGCGCTGAAGAGCGGCAAAGCTCAAAGGCATCGCTGAGCTTCAGTTCTGTCCAGACCGCAGAAGGCGAAGAACGAAGCAGCTGAGCACCGGCTGCATGTACTCAGTGGAGCGAATTTCAAATGTCCAGTCAAAAGCCTCTTCACAAGCAGATGCAGCTGACAATGCTCTGACTGCTACACAAAGGAAGGCGCTGTGTTGCACTTCCTGGACACTACCTGGTCAGAAGCAGTTTCTTACACCTTCAATGCTGCAGAGTCCATGCAGCTGGAGCACAGCCAGAAGGACGCGTCCAGAAAGAAGGCGTTCTTCAAGTACCCCCCTCTTCCAAGCAGCCTTGAAACTGAGCACAACACACTGCGGCTCAGGAGGTTCCTTCTCAGATAGACGTGCCGTCACATTCTTCACTCTCGCAGCTCCGTTGCCCACTTGCAGCAGCTGCTCCCCAAGGAAAAGGCTCCAGAAGTAAAAGCCACTGCTGGACTGCACTTTCCCCTTGCCTCACGTCAAGCACCAGAAACTGTCCGCTGCACTCTCTATTTCCCTTCTCCGCCGCATGGCGAAGCATAAACGAAATCGCAATTGTTTCCAGGGGAAAGCTGGAAGAGAAATAGGTAGCAGCACAAGTAGCTGCAAGTTGGACTTTAAGTTTCGAGCTGCTAATGTGAATCCGAAAACAAGCGAGTGGCAGCCACGCTTCCTCTTGCAGCCTGTGCGATGCACACACCAGCTCGGTGCTCTGCCTTCATTCTTATGCTCTTCGTAGCAGGTGGCGCTTTCGTTTTGCTGGGGACGAAGCGTCGTCTACTTGTCGCCCAGAGAGCACGGTGCCGGCAGCCAAATGCTGCAGGCTGCTGCTTCTGCCGAAACACGCCTGGGCTATGCAATTTCTCTCTCTCGCTGAAGTAGCACCACATTCTGTTTGCTTTGTAGCTGGCATCATTACAGAAAGCTTCTCGGCTACGTCTGGCACAGAGAACAGCTTTATTTTAACCGGCTTACGCGGAGCTTGCCCCCGACGCGTGGGAACTTGTATTTGCACCACATTCCAGTGGCAGTCCTCTTTCCTTTACAGGCTGCTCAGCGCCGTCAGATCGCGGTGCTCTCTGCACGTGCCTTCTCACTTCCAAGTAGCACCGCGCACATTAGAGCCTTGCAGGGAGAGAAGACACGGATAGTCGTGTCGCAGAGAAGAACGTGCCAGGATGAAAAGATGTTCTTCCTTTCTCCTGCTTCTTGCCCGAATTGTGTTGCAGTGTTGAAAGTCTTGGCCAGCGAAAAGCTAATCCAGCCAGTGTTTCTCTCCTGACGCATTTCGCTGAGCGAGAGCTACGCGGACAGTTTGGACTCTGTGAAGCAGCAAGAAAATGATTGTACGTCGAGCTGAGGAAAATCCGTGCACAGCGCACTGTGGCCGCGTGCAGTGTTGGCGCTGAAGAGCGGCAAAGCTCAAAGGCATCGCTGGGCTTCAGTTCTGTCCAGACCGCAGAAGGCGAAGAACGAAGCAGCTGAGCACCGGCTGCATGTACTCAGTGGAGCGAATTTCAAATGTCCAGTCAAAAGCCTCTTCACAAGCAGATGCAGCTGACAATGCTCTGACTGCTTCACAAAGGAAGGCGCAGCCGTTGCACTTCCTGGACACTACCTGGTCAGAAGCAGTTTCTTACACCTTCAATGCTGCAGAGTCCATGCAGCTGGAGCACAGCCAGAAGGACGCGTCCTGAAAGAAGGCGTTCTTCAAGTACCCCCCTCTTCCAAGTAGCCTTGAAACTGAGCACAACACACTGCGGCTCGGCAGCTTCCTTCTCAGATAGACGTGCCGTCACATTCTTCACTCTCGCAGCTCCGTTGCCCACTTGCAGCAGCTGCTCCCCAAGGAAAAGGCTCCAGAAGTAAAAGCCTTTTACTGCTGGACTGCACTTTCCCCTTGCCTCACGTCAAGCACCAGAAACTGTCCGCTGCACTCTCTATTTCCATTCTCCGTCGCATCTACCACTGTAATCTCTGCATCTCGAAGAATAAACCCCGGCCCAATTCTTTGCGGGGAAAGCTGGAAGAGAAATAGGTAGCAGCACAAGTAGCTGCAAGTTGAACTTTCTGTTTTCAACTGCTAATTCGAATCTGAAAAGAAGCGAGTGGCAGCCACTCTTCCTCTTGCAGCCTGCACACCAGCTCGGTGCTTCTGCCTTCATTCTTATGCTCTTCGTACCATTTCGTTCTTTTCATTCTGCCGGAGTCGAACCGTCGTCATCTTGTCGCACAGAGGGCACGCCGGCAGAGAAACGCTCCAGAGAAACGCTCCAGGTTGCTGATTCTTCCGAAACACGCCTGGGCTGTGCATTTTCCTTCGCTGCCCTTGGTAGCACCACATTCTGTTTGCTTTGTAGCCTGAATGTAAAGGGAAAGATTCTCAGCTACGTCTGGCACAGAGAACAGCTGTAGTTCAACGGGCTTACCCGGCGCTTACCCCGACGCGTGGGAACTTGTATTTGCACCACATTCCAGGGGTAGTCTTCTTTCCTTTACAGGCTGCACAGCGCCGTCAGATCGCAGTGCTTCTCTGCACGTGCCTTCTCACTTCCAAGTAGCACCGCGCACATTAGAGCCTTGCAGGGAGCAAAGACGTGGATAGCTGTGTGGCAGAGAAAATCGTGCAAAGACGAAAAGGTGTTCTTCTTTTGTCCTCCTCGTCGCCCAGATTGTGGTGCTGTGCTGAAAGCGTGGGTATTATTACCCCTTCTCGCAGTGAGACTATGTGCTGCGTTGGAACTGTTGGCCAGTGAAAGGCTAATCCAGCAAGTGCTTCTCTCCTGACACATTTCTCTGAGCGAGACCTTGTGCGGACAGTTGGGCTCTGCGAAGCAGAACGGCTGTAGTGTCACGTAGCGCTGAGGAAAATCCGTGCAAAGAGCACTGTGCATGCGTGCAGTACACACACTGAAGAGAGCCACAGCTGAATGCTTCAGTTCTGGCCAGCGCCGGTAAGGGAGAAGAACGCAGCCCCAGGCCACTGGGCTGGTGTGTGCCATGACTATGAGCTTTGCCGCTCTTCTGCGTGTATACTGCATGCATGCACAGTGTGCAGTGCACGGATTTTCCTCAGCTCTCGCTCAGCAAAATGCATCAGGAGGGAAGCACATGATGGATTAGCCTTTCACAGGCCAACAGTTCCAACGCAGCACCAGAGTCTTACTGCGAGAAGGGGTAATAAAACACATGTATTGTCCCGGAACACTTCTCTGTGCGAGCCGTAGCCGAGAATCTTTCCCTTAAGATAAAGACCACCAGGCAGACAGAATGTTGTGCTACCTAGCGCTAGAGAGAAATTGCATAGCCCAGGCGTGTTTCGGCAGAAGCAGCAACCTGCAGCATTTGGCTGCCGGCACCGTGCTCTCTGGGCGACAAGTAGACGACGCTTCGTCTCCAGCAAAACGAAAGCGCCACCTGCTACGAAGAGCATAAGAATGAAGGCAGAGCACCGAGCTGGTGTGTGCATCGCACAGGCTGCAAGAGGAAGCGTGGCTGCCACTCGCTTGTTTTCGGATTCACATTAGCAGCTCGAAACTTAAAGTCCAACTTGCAGCTACTTGTGCTGCTACCTATTTCTCTTCCAGCTTTCCCCTGGAAACAATTGCGATTTCGTTTATGCTTCGCCATGCGGCGGAGAAGGGAAATAGAGAGTGCAGCGGACAGTTTCTGGTGCTTGACGTGAGGCAAGGGGAAAGGGCAGTCCAGCAGTAAAAGGCTTTTACTTCTGGAGCCTTTTCCTTGGGGAGCAGCTGCTGCAAGTGGGCAACGGAGCTGCGAGAGTGAAGAATGTGACGGCACGTCTATCTGAGAAGGAACCTCCTGAGCCGCAGTGTGCTGTGCTCAGTTTCAAGGCTACTTGGAAGAGGGGGGTACTTGAAGAACGCCTTCTTTCTGGACGCGTCCTTCTGGCTGTGCTCCAGCTGCATGGACTCTGCAGCATTGAAGGTGTAAGAAACTGCTTCTGACCAGGTAGTGTCCAGGAAGTGCAACACAGCGCCTTCCTTTGTGTAGCAGTCAGAGCGTTGTCAGCTGAATCTGCTTGTGAAGAGGCTTTTGACTGGACATTTGAAATTCGCTCCACTGAGTACATGCAGCCGGTGCTCAGCTGCTTCGTTCTTCGCCTTCTGCGGTCTGGACAGAACTGAAGCTCAGCGATGCCTTTGAGCTTTGCCGCTCTTCAGCGCCAACACTGCACGCGGCCACAGTGCGCTGTGCACGGATTTTCCTCAGCTCGACGTACAATCATTTTCTTGCTGCTTCACAGAGTCCAAACTGTCCGCGTAGCTCTCGCTCAGCGAAATGCGTCAGGAGAGAAACACTGGCTGGATTAGCTTTTCGCTGGCCAAGACTTTCAACACTGCAACACAATTCGGGCAAGAAGCAGGAGAAAGGAAGAACATCTTTTCATCCTGGCACGTTCTTCTCTGCGACACGACTATCCGCGTCTTCTCTCCCTGCAAGGCTCTAATGTGCGCGGTGCTACTTGGAAGTGAGAAGGCACGTGCAGAGAGCACCGCGATCTGACGGCGCTGTGCAGCCTGTAAAGGAAAGAGGACTGCCACTGGAATGTGGTGCAAATACAAGTTCCCACGCGTCGGGGCATGCTCTGGGTAAGCCCGTTGAATTAAAGCAGTTCTCTGTGCCAGACGTAGCCGAGAAGCTTTCCGTAAAGATGCTGGCTACAAAGCAAACAGAATGTGGCGCTACTTCAGCGCTAGAGAGAAATTGCATAGCCCAGGCGTGTTTCGGCAGAAGCAGCAGCCTGCAGCATTTCGCTGCCAGCATCGTGCTCTCTGGGCGACAAGTAGACGACGCTTCGTCTCCAGCAAAACGAAAGCGCGACCTGCTACGAAGAGCATAAGAATGAAGGCAGAGCACCGAGTTGGTGTGTGCATCGCACAGGCTGCAAGAGGAAGCGTGGCTGACACTCGCTTGGTTTCGGATTCACATTAGCAGTCGGAAACTTGCAGCTACTTGTGCTGCTACCTATTTCTCTTCCAGCTTTCCCAGGAAAGAATTGTGCCTGGGTTTATGCTTCGAGATGCAGAGATGACAGTGGTAGATGCGGCGGAGAAGGGAAATAGAGAGTGCAGCGGACAGTTTCTGGTGCTTGACGTGAGGCAAGGGGAAAGTGCAGTCCAGCAGTAAAAGGCTTTTACTTCTGGAGCCTTTTCCTTGGGGAGCAGCTGCTGCAAGTGGGCAACGGAGCTGCGAGAGTGAAGAATGTGACGGCACGTCTATCTGAGAAGGAACCTCCTGAGCCGCAGTGTGTTGTGCTCAGTTTCAAGGCTGCTTGGAAGAGGGGGTACTTGAAGAACGCCTTCTTTCTGGACGCGTCCTTCTGGCTGTGCTCCAGCTGCATGGACTCTGCAGCATTGAAGGTGTAAGAACCTGCTTCTGACCAGGTAGTGTCCAGGAGTGCAACACAGCGCCTTCCTTTGTGTAGCAGTCAGAGCATTGTCAGCTGCATCTGCTTGTGAAGAGGCTTTTGACTGGACATTTGAAATTCGCTCCACTGAGTACATGCAGCCGGTGCTCAGCTGCTTCGTTCTTCGCCTTCTTCGGTCTGGACAGAACTGAAGCCCAGCGATGACTTTTAGCCGTGCCGCTCTTCTGCGTGTGTACTGCACGCATCCACAGTGTGCTGTGCAAGGATTTTCCTCAGCTCTCGCTCAGCGAAATGCATCAGGAGAGAAACACTGGCTGGATTAGCTTTTCGCTGGCCAAGACTTTCAACACTGCAACACACTCTGGGCGACGAGGAGGACAAAAGAACACCTTTTCGCCCTGCCACGTTCTTCTGTGCGAGACGACTATCCGCGTCTTCTCTCCCTGCAAGGCTCTAATGTGCGCGGTGCTACTTGGAAGTGAGAAGGCACGTGCAGAGAGCACCGCGATCTGACGGCGCTGTGCAGCCTGTAAAGGAAAGAGGACTGCCATTGGAATGTGGTGCAAATACAAGTTCCACGCGTCGGGGGCATGCTCTGGATAAGCCCGTTGAACTAAAGCTGTTCTCTGTGCCAGACGTAGCCGAGAATCTTTCCCTTTACATTTAGACCGAATGTGCTGCTGTATGTCGCTGAGAGGCAAAGTGCATAGC
The DNA here is from genome assembly GCF_020740725.1 of Corvus hawaiiensis. Taxonomy (NCBI): domain Eukaryota; kingdom Metazoa; phylum Chordata; class Aves; order Passeriformes; family Corvidae; genus Corvus; species Corvus hawaiiensis. The sequence continues at coordinate 13,809,057 of NC_063232.1, read as the reverse complement.
CCAGGCGTGTGTCGGCACAAGCAGTGGGCTGGAGCATTTCGCTGCCGGCACCGTGCTCTCTGGGCGACAAGTAGACGACGCTTCGACTCCGGCAGAACAAAAGCGCCTCATGGGTACTAAAGAGGCCGAACGAAGGCGCCGAGCACCGGGCTCGCGTCCGCAGCCTACAAACTGAGAAAGGAGCGTGGCTGGCGCTCGCCTGCCTGCCGAATTCACGTTAGCATTGAGAAGGAGGAATTTCAACGACAGATACTTGGGCTAATACTTATCCTTCTTCCAACCATCCCTGGGAACACTGGCGCTTACCTTTCGGCTCCGAGATGCAGAAAACACAGTGGTCGATGCCAAGGAGAGGGGAAGTAGAGAGTGCAGCGGGGAGTTGAAGTGGCTTTTACGTGAGGCAAGGGGAAGGTGCAGCCCAGCATTGGCTTTTCCTTCTAGTTCTTTTCTTCAGGAGAGCAGCTAGCAACCGAGCTGCGAGAGCCAACAATGGGATGGCACGTCTTGTCAGAGAAGCCACGGTCTACAGTGCTGTAGACGGCTGTGCACAGGTTTAATGCTGCTGTAAGTACACGCTACTTTTGGAACGGCTTCTCTCCTGACTCTCCCATCTCTGTGAGCTCTAGCTGCTTGAACTTGGCCACACTGAAGGTGTGTGGACGTGATTGCGCTGCGAGTATCAAGTCTTCCAGAGACGAGGGATAGTCAACAAATGCTTTCTCACCTGGCCCATCTCTCAGTCCCAACTGTGGCTGGAAACGCTGCGCTGCAAGGGTGGACTTAGCCACTCTGAGAGAATGTGATGACGCTCTATAGATAGTTGCGAAGGAAAGTGCTGGTCACTGCAATGTTTCGCCTAGTTTACAGACTTCAGAGGGACTAGGAAGGCCAACGCCTTGTTCTAGCACTTGTTCTCTGCGTGCAGCTGCTGGATGTTTGGAAGGGCTTTGGGATCCGCCAGAGGTGGAGGGTAGGATGGTACCTAGAGCTTGAAGGAAAGTGCGTCTCTCCAGGACCTTTGATGCAGTCCAGTGGGTGCGAGTTCCATGTTGAGCATGTTCAAGATGGCACAGAAAAGGTTCTGAAAGAAAGAGGCCGTGCTGGAACTGCCTTGACTTTTGCCGCTTCGAAACTGCACAGCCAACAATGAAAGGATTCCTCTTGCTTCCCCGCGACGCGCAGGATCACATTCTTTTGTGTCTCCAAGAGGCAGGATGCACAGCGGAGCTCTTCCACCAACTGCTCGCACACGACTGGGGCCGCGCCAGCGAAGCGCTTGGCTTTTTCCCCGGCACTGTCAGCGCTCATGGAAACAACCACACGATGGCGCTGACGACTTGCAAAAGAAGGCCAAGCACCTGGCGCTGCTCGAAACCGCCCCAAGGGCAGAGGCAAGTGGCAAACGTCCCTGCACTCCAATCAACAGCACATCAGGACAAAAAGATTTCCCTCATCTTCCCCTTCCAAGAGCAGCCTCTTCTTTACACCACACTCCAAGAGCCAGACAAACCTCTTTGGCCCAAACAAATCTTTTCCCTCTCGCAGATTCTGCCCACCAACTTGAAACCATCTGGCAAAAACAGAGCTCAAAACAGTGCCAGCTGAGGAAGATCTTGCTGCCTACAACTTCAACTGCACTCCTCAAACTAGCAGCACACACGCTGTTCTCAGCACTTTCTATTCCTCCCCATGCCACCTTAACATCTGCTCCAGCAACACTGGCACTATGTCCTTGCCTTCCCAAGGAAAGGCACTCCCAGTCTCTTGGCCTTGCCTTGCCTTCAGTACCTTGTCGAGTTCTTCTTAAGCTACCCTTGCTCTGCTTCCTTTGCCGACGTCTGCCTTGCCTCGCACTACCTACAACTTGCTGGCTTTGCTTTGCCCTGCCTACCACTCTTGCCCTTGCCTTCCATGCAGCCAAGGCGCTGCAAAGCAAGTGCAGGCAATTGTGGGCAAGTCAAGGGAGAGGTAGGCAAGGCCAGAGCAGTGAGGGGAAAGCAAACGCAGTGGTAGGCAAGAGAAGGCCCAGAAGTTAGAGGCAAGGCTGGCCGTAGGAAGGAAAGTCCACTGATGGGAAGGCCAGGCAGAAACAGGAAGTGCTTGGCAAGTCAAGGCCCTGGAGGAAAGCAGTAGGCAGGTCAAGGGCGGGGCATGGCCATGCAAAGGAATGCAAGGCTCCAGCGGGCTCCAGAGGGCTAGCAGGGCAAGACAAGGAAACTGTTGTGTTGCCAAGGCAAGGCCAGGCAAGGCAGGTGAGAAGTACATTCAAGGACTGCTGGTACACAAAAGTGGCCAGGACCAAGTGCTTTGTGTGGCCTTGATCCCGCGTGGGTCATGTCTCCTCTGCACCTCAAAGACTTGAGCTACCTGCTTTCCTTTGTATGCAAAAGAACTCTCATTCTGGTCCCCGAGCTCAAGGGCAAAATGTGAATTGCCCTTCCAAGATTCAAGACATGCAAGGATTGCTCCCAGACAAAGGCTGCCCATGGAGATGAGTGTGGCAACATGCGTCCTCCCCTGGTCTTCCTCTCCTGTGATCCTGAAACACCGGAGATGCTTGAGAGCTTTGAGATTCCTAGGAGGAGCAGAAGGGGCAGGGCAAGGCCATGAAATGTCATTGAAAAGGGGTCTTGAATTCCAGGTGGGGGAGGGGTGAGCAAGGTCATGCAAGGCAAGGGAGGGCTTCAAGGGCAGGGCAAGGCAAGAGGTGGCCTTGCTTGGCGAGGCGCGGCAGGGCAATGAGGGTCCTAGAAGGAAAAGGAAAGGTGAGGCCAGACCTAGACGAATGTGAAAGGAAGTCAGGTGGGGGATGGGTGAGCAAGTCAATGCAAGGCAGGGGAGAAAAGGCAGGTTGACGGAAGGCTACAGAGGGGGCAGCAAGGAAACGCAAGGCATGGGGAAGCATGTGAGGAGTGGGTGCTGCCAGCCGGCCGGGATGGCAGGGGCGGGGCCACTGCAAGTAGCATGGTGGGGATGTGGAGGGGGGTGTTAGTGTGCGGGAGGGGTGTGTGTGTGTGTGCAGCGGAGTGCAGGGTAAGTGCAGGTGTGCGTGTGCGCATAGGGGGGTTTTGTGCCAGGTGCTGTGCCAGGGGGAGCCGTCCCACCTCCACGAAGGTGTGGGAGTGAAAGGAGTAACATGGATGTGTCTTTACAAAGAGACCGTGTGACTCCGTCCTTAGACAAGGCTAGGAATTTACTGGTAGGGGAGTAACAGAAGAAAGTGTTAGTTCTAGAAACTGTTACTAATCGACAGAGACTGTTGCTCAGCCAAGGCCGTGTTAAATTCCTGAACCTAGAGCAAGGCAACAAAGACTTAATAGCATTAGGAATAGTTTCGTTTTCTTCCTTTTCCATACCAAGAGGGGGGTGCCTATTAGAGGGGAGCATAGAGTAGGCGGTTCCGGAAGCCTGTAATTCCCAAGTACCTCAGAGGGTGCTGTTGCCAGGAACTTAGCATAAAAAGGGGGCTGCGTCCCGCAATCAGTTGAGAGACTCCATGGCAAAAGCCCCATGGCCTCTCCCTGTAGTTGAAGAATGTTCCAGGACTCCTGTGTCTCGTTTTTGGTGGATGAAGAAACTCAGAAAGCAACACTTCTGCCAGAACTCTCCAAGATGCCCCCTTTGCTCCCAGCGACTCCATCACTGCCCGGGAAGCTGTCTTTTCTACCAGAGGAGTTCGAGATACAGTTAAAAGTCGTGTGGCAGAGAAAAAAGACAAGAATTGGTTTACAAGGGATGGCAAACAAGAGATACCAGAAGCTTTGGCCCTACCAATATTAAAAGAACTCCGTGAAGAGAGTCCTTGCACTTCCTGAGGATTGGCAGAAGCCTTCCTCATGCTGTATATTGCTGGGGGTCTTTTTAGACTGGCAAAACGAGCTGTTGAAGGTTGCTTGATCTGTGCTAAAGCAAACAGCCAAGTTACAAAGTAACTTGCCAGGGGAGGGAGGCCTTGGGCTGCATGTCCCTTCCAAAGATGCCAGGTGGATTTTCCTGAGATGCCCCAAGTGGGAAGGCTTCATATCTTCTGCTAATGGTATGTCAGCTAGCAAGGTGGCCAGAGGCATTTCCAACTGCTTCAGCAATGACAGGATCAGTTATTAAGGCATCTTTGGAACAAATCATTCCAAGATACAGCATTGTAGAAGCAATAGACTCAGATAGGGGAACTCATTTTGCAGGAAAGATCCTTCGAGGGGTTTTGGCTTCTTTAGGAACACAATGGAACCTCCATAGGCCCTGGCACCCCCAGAGCTCGGCTCGGGTAGAAAACAATGAATAGAGAAAGAAACACCTTTTGAAGCTGCTAATAGAAACCAAGATGCCATGGCTAGGGCTTTGGACATTGGCTTTGGCAAGAATGAGAGCCCGACCCAGAAGAGAGATTCCGTTATCCCCCTTTCCGTCATTGTTATGAATTACCCGGGTAAGTCTCAACCTAGTGGGGGAGTAGAGGTAAGTGATGTATATTTAAAACCATCTGTGGCCAGGATACTGCTTCTTGTGAAACCCCTTCAACAGGAAGCTCAGCTGGCACAAGCCCCACCTTTGGACTTTGCTGCTTGTAACATCCAACCAGGAGATTGAGTCCTAGTTAAGGAGTAGAAAGAAGCGCCAGTGGTTCTGAAATGGCGTGGCCCATTCCAAGTGTCACTGACGACAGAAACAGCCATCAAGACAGCTGAACACAGGTGGACCCGTCACTCTCGGGTCAAGGTCTCTGAAGCCTCAGAGATTTGCACATCTCAGCTGGAGGAGAAGGCCGGGAGGCCGTGACTGACACTCTGCAGGAGTGGGCCGGAGCAGTAGCCAGTGCTTCGACATCAGAGGAAGCCCTGCGTGCCGACCCACAGACCATCTGCTGAAATAGTCTCTATGGGCATCTCTCCTCTAGAATCTCCACTCACTGGGGCGCTAATACTTGCAGCCATTGTTTCACGTTAAGTAGTTTCTGTGTCGTCAATTGCCACAGGTGGTGCAGAAGACAACGGGAAAATTAGACTAGCTAATTAGATCACATTATTAAAACATTTTCCTTACTAGTTCTACTTTTATATGGTCAGCTAAGTTTAGGCCAGGAGTGGGAGAATCAATTTGCAGCCTTAGGAGAAGAAGTAGCAAAAGTTTTGAACCTTAGCAATTGCTGGCTCTGTGGAGGGCCAGGAGGATCTGAAGAGTAGCCATGGTTGGCTAGCCCAGCTGAACCTAAATGGTGGGTCAATGGGAGGGCCACAATGGCATGGGATTTGGGGCCAAAGAAGGAAGTCCATGGCCACTTCATTCTTCTCCAACAGGCACTTATTGCCTAAACAGGACAGGGCGGGTCTATGTAGGAAATGGCGTTTGTCAATTGACTTTCTCTCTGGCTTTAAGCAATTGGGTTTGGACCCACAATTGACCTCCTTACAATTGTTCCAAATATCAAAACAATTGCAATCAAATAGCTGTTCAGCTCACTAATGGTAGCTGCGTAAGGTGTTCTTACGAAAAATATTTGGAAGCCTGTAAAGCAATGGGGAGGGACAAGGGGTTTTTTTGACCATCTATTTTTAAGCTGTCCCCACAAAAATTCCACAAGTAGAAGACATGTTGTTTGTGATTATCAGTGGGAATGGCAACACCGGATTGGAACTCAAAGCCTTTTAGTGAGTTCTGCTCCAAATCCAACCAAGCAACTTGCAGATGTAAATGTAGATGGGAACCCTGTGTGGGACCTTGGAAATGCAAATACTGTGACCCTTATGGTGGGGCAACTATTGTTGGAGGACCGTTAGGCCAGGGAATCCTGCTGTATTTTGACCCGCCAATTGATGACCAAGGGTAGGAAGGCCCCTTTGCTAATGGAACACGGGCTTTGAAAGGACATTATTGGATTTGTGGCCAACATGCTTAGCTCAGGTTACCTCCAAACTGGTCAGGGATATGGTATATCCCTGGGGTATATTAGACCATTGTTCTTTTTGCTACTACAAATTCAGGGAAATTGCTTAGGAATCAAAATCTGTGAGGATTTAATTAGAGAAAAGCAGTCAGCTGAGGCAGCCTTGGCTGCAGGGAGCACCCCAAAACGGGGAAAAGATGAATGGCCACCAGAACAAGTTACGCAACACGATGGACCAGCCCCTTGGAAACCTAAGGAATTAATCCCAGATGCCTGGGAACCCATTTATCGTTTCAATGAGATAATTAGGTTACAAGCTGTCTCGGAAATAATTACCAACCAGCCAGCCACAGCTCTTGACCGTCTTGCTGAGCAACCCACTTCAATGAGGAAAGCGGTATTTTCAACATTGGATGGTATTAGATTATCTGTTAGCAGAAGAAGGAGGAGTTTGTGGGAAATTCAATGACTCGAGCTGCTGTTTGCAAGCAGAGGACAGCGGAAATGTGGTCAAACAAATAACAAAGGAAATAACCTCAGCTCATGGACCTGTCCAAGTGTTGAAAGGATGGTAATGGGACATGTTTTCATGGTTAACTGGCCAGCTATGGGCTAAATTGTTACAGCAGGGATTACTGTAACACGCCTATATCAAACCAGGAATCCCGTGGAAAAGAAGTATATATGGACAGATCGGTGGTAGATGTTTCAGAGGTCTTTATTTCTCCAGCCGCATGGCCGGGGCTCTGCTCAGGAACTCCCCCAGTCACGGGACCCGAGGGTCCTTGGCCACACCGGGGAACACAAACCGACCAATGGGGAATGAAGCTGACCAGGGGCAGGGAAACCCCGTGTCTCTCGCCCAGGGCCCATCTCCCAGGGCTCCATGGCAGGGGGGGAGACCCCAACACTAAATGAATACCGTTTCTCCTCTTATATGCTATAGCAACTCTAATCTTTTGAGCATGCGTGACACCATGCTGGGTGCAGCTCTTTCAGCAGGTGGTCAAGGGGATGCCGCTAGCAGCCATGCCTACCTGATCCAGAAAGGACTACAAAAGGACAGAAAAGGATGTCACTGCAAATAATAGCAAAAGCCAAGAAGACTCAAGAAGAAAAAATTAAATCAATGGTAATTAAGGTTTGTAAAGACAAATACAGATCAAATAAAAAGAGGAGGGATTAAAAGGAAGGAGCTGGATGAGTCTTTACAAACAGACCGTGTGAATCGGCCTGTAGACAAGGCTAGGAACTTATGGGGAGTGAAGTAACAGAAGAAACTATTAGTTCTCTAGAACTGTTACTAATCATCAGAGACTGTTGATTAATCCAGGGCGTGTTAAATTCCTGAACCTAGAGCAAGGCAACAAAGACTTAATAGAATTAGGAATGGTTTCTTTTTCTTCCTTTTCGATGCCAAAAGGGGGGGTGCATATTAGAGGAGGGCATAGAGTAGGCAGTTCCGGAAGTCTGTATTTGCCGAATACCTCAGCCAGCGCGGAAAAGGAAGAGGGCCTTGTGGCCAGGAACTTGGCATAAAAAAGGGGCTGCATCCCGCAACCGTTTGACAGACCCCAGGGGAAAAGCCCCATGGACTCTCCCTGTAGTCGAAGAATGTTGCAGGACTCCTCTGTCTCCTTTTCGGACATAAACCTCAGGCATCGTGGATTAATTTTCCCTAACGGCAGCGACCTGCCGCGTGCTCTCCGTGCTCCTCCCCAGCCCCCCGGCAGGTGTAAAATAGTTCCCGGCGGCTCCCACCGCGCGTTACAGACGGCTGCGCGGCCCCGGGGCTGCTCGCAGTGCTCCCCTGCTCCGCAAGGGCTGCCCGCGGGCTGCGGAGCCACCTCGCCACCGGCGCGGCCAGGGCCGGGGCCCTTCTCGACAGCAGCCGAGGGGCTGCGGAGCGGGCGGCTGCGGGACGATCAGCCATTTTATGCCGCGCGGTGGTGCCGCCTCCATCTAGTGCTCCATCGCGCCGCCGGCCGACCCCGCCTGGCGCGTTCACGCTCGGCCGCGCTCGCCGCCCGCCCAGCCTCGCCGGAAGCTCTCCGGCCCGGGCCGTGCCCCGGCTCCGCCTGCGGTTCGGCAGGGCCCGGCCGCACGCGTGCTGCGTGGCTCGGAGCACCCGCGTTGCGCCGCAGGCCACGGGGAAGGCGGGGCGGGGCGGGCCGGCGCCATCGTGGTAGCGCGAGGAGAGGAGCGCCCGGGCGGGGCGGCGAGTGGCGAGGCGGTGAGCGCTTCTGCTTCCTGTCGCTCGGCTGCCGCCCTCGGCAGGTGCCGTGTGACCCCGCGGAGCGGCGGGGCCGGCCGGGCGGTGCGCGGCGAGGCTTTCGGCCAGCGGCGGCCGCAGCGAGAGGCTGCTGGCACTGCCCGTGCCGGTGGAGAGAGCGGGGATCCGAGGCCGGCCTTCCTAGGGTAACGAGGGGCGACCGCCTTTGCCGCGCTGCCCTCCGTGCAGCACGTGGCCGATTCAGGCGAACCCGGGGTCCCCGCAGCGGCGCGGGCGGGAGGGAGTGGGGAGCGCGCTCGGTGCTCTGCCGGCCGCTCCCGCCCAGCGCTGCGCTCCGCCGAGGCGTTTTCCCGCCCGTCCTGGGGAGGACACAAGGGACACCAAAGTTGGAGCTTAGCTGTCAGGGGGAGCAACTTGCCTCCATTGGCGACGTCCTTTTCCCTCTGATTCAGCTACCTTGTAGTAGGTGCGATGGTGCTGAAGAAGGGTGGCGGCTTGGCACAGTTGCTGTCATAGGTGGTGCAAGAGCTCCACGCAAGGAGCTTTGAGTGGCATGTGTGAGGGTAGGAGGGTACGGCACCCACAGCTGAAGGCAAAAAAGGTCAGGGCATGTCATCAGCCGCAATCGTGCTAAGTTGTTCATCTTTGCAAACTGCTTGCCGAGTTGTTCCTTTTCTTAGGTAATGGGGGTTTGTATCAACCAGAACTGCATATGGTCAGTATTTGCAGAGAAGGTTACGTGGACTGTTGTTGAAGTGCGTGTAGCAGTTTCTATGGCATTTTGCAAAAAAGTGACAGGTCTCTCTGCGTTCCCCAATTCTTAACAAAAATGAAGTTAACAAAGCCCTGAAAAGAGGTTTTACAAAACTTGAGGGATTTTTTCCTACTCGTACTGTAGAGACAACCATAGTCACCTTGTCTTTCCAAAAGTGAAGGTTACATCTTTTTGTCGAAGAGCATCAAGTGCTTTTGGTCAGCGTTTTTGTGCAAGCACTAACCTTGTTCTTGTTCTTCCCTGGAGAACTTTTACAGTACTCAGATGATCTGTGTAGGCTGCAGAGTGCAGTGGTGAACTTCAAGGCTTCCAGCAGAAGGGAGATGCTGTCCACGTTTTGGATTCTCCTTAGTCTGAACCTTCAATGTCCAAGGCTTCACTTTTCAAGCAGTTGGAAGAGCTCCAAATTAAGATATGAACAGGTCTTAATTGACCTTGTCACCGCCTCAGTTAGTCAAGTAATGCTGTGCACTGGATTTAATTGCCTAGTGCAACATGTGCTAAAAATATGTAGAGTATCTCCTCGATTACCCTCCCAGAAGGGTTTGAATGGAGAACAAGGAGTTCCGAAGACAGGTATTTGGTGTACAAGAAGTAGAACTTAGTTGCTTGCAGGGCACTGCATGCACAAATGTCTAAGGAGGATCCTTCTTTTTTTGTCCCATCTATGCTTGTTCTCATTTGAAATCCTGAACATTCTGGAGGTTGGTTTTGTTAGGGTTGTGGCTGGGGAAGGGGTGGTGGTGGGGGAGGGGTGGGTGTTGTTTCTGATTTTTTTAATTTCCAGGATAGTGTACAAAGAACTTGTGCCCAAAACCAGCAGTATGAAGCAACGCAGGTATAAAAGAAGGTCACCGAAATGTCGGCTAATATGAATCTGAAAGCGCTTCAGTATTTTACCCAGGAGTTTCACTCCAACAAGGTGATTGTCCTTCACAGAAATGTAGTGGCAGGCTTATGCCATGCTAGAAGTGATGACCTTTCTCTGCCCCAAATTGACCAGCAAGATATTTTGGCTCTTGATTTAAACCCCTGAGCCAGCTGTGTTTCAGGCTGCAGAAGCTGCAGGTGTTGTGGCAGACGCGGGGTGCAGCCTTGCCTGCCGGTCCCGACCTGGCGCACGCCGGTGGCAGCCGTCAGCGCCTGGGGTCCCCTGTGCCACCCACGCCAGGGCTCTGCCTGCCTGCTTGCACCCCCGGTAGCCTCAGGGAAACAGCGGACTACTCCACCTACTTTAAAAACAAAGAAGCAAACAAAAAGCCCACTGTAAAAATATGTAAAAGTCTTGAAACTAATTCTCAGCGCTTGCTCGGAGTTTGTTGATGGCGCAAATGGATTTTGGATAAACTGGTATTGCTAGTACTACTTTTAAATTAGGTTCCTGAACTTCAGAAAGGAGAAGATGGTGGTCACATACCCCTGAGGAATGTTTGAAAAAGTAAGAGTGCTCAGTCATTTAAAGGTGGCCAGAAAATGGGTGTGGCAGTGGAGTGGACACTCTGCGAGTAGGTAGCCTTAAGTCATGCAGCGACTGGCACTTCAGTGGGAATTTTGCATCAACACCAAGAGATCGTTCCATGATGTGTTGCATAACAGCAAATTGGGCCAAAATTCTGCTGACTTTGATCAAGGTGGACGGGCCACCTTCACTTAACCCAGCATAGGGACATAAATCAATGATGTTTGAAAAACAGCCATGAAACATAGGCCCTTTAGTTTATTGGACTGTTGCAAGTCTGCAAAGCTCTGTTGCCAGGTCATTGGAAGTAGCTGTTGGAATCTAACTGCATTTGGACACTTTGTCAGTCAGCATCACCAGGAGGCTTAACGGTTTAGGTTGAGAGGTGGTGCATGTTTTTTTTCGGAGGAATGGCCCAGTGAAGAGCAGTGTTCACTGCCATGACTGCCGTTGTCGCCTTCTAGAGAAATCTTGGTTCATTCAGAGAGAACTTCCTTGGTTCTGCTGGTTTGGTTTCGCAGCTGGAGCAAAGGTACAGCACTGGAAGCAATTCCTAGGGCAGAAGCGGGAGCTATCCAAAGCTCTGGACTTTGTTGTCCTCAGCACAGTGTAAGTGAGCGTAGTCTAATTGGAGGAGTGGTGAGCATCAGTGATATCAGATTTTTTACAAGTTCTTAATTCTGTCAAAACAAGAAAGAAGGAGAGTGATGAAGATGAAATCCTTTCCTCTTAAATCTGCCTACAGAGCAACTTCAGGGGTAGTTGTAATGTGTATTCACCTATATTGAATTGCCCAAAACCAGGCCTAGAGATGCTTCAGAGACAGAGTCAGAGAAGCGGGTATTTGCTTTATTTGGCGCTGGGTGCGTGGGGGATCCCTCCTCCTAACACACCCACACAGAGCACTCCATACAGTCCAGCATTATGTGTAAAATTTTTGAATATTCATCACATTCCTTGGGATAGGAGTAGTTCTAGAAATTACTTCTCGGAAGTCATTGATATCATTAGCAGACGTGCCACGCATGCGCTGTGTAGCCAGGTGGTCGCACTGAGGAAGGCTCCTCTTCTTCCTCGGGGGTCTTTCTGATAAAGATCAGTAGTCTCCGTCACAATGCACTTTTTACCTTTCTTTCTGGAGCATGCACAGTTCTTCACTGGATGATTCAGCGATCTCTGTGCTGGTTTTCAAAAGATCCTGTTCCTCTTATCTTGACAAGATTAAGGCAAGTGCTGCTGCTTAGGTTTTGTGATTAACATTTGCCGTCTCTTAGTAGTTCCCTCGTGTTTACATGAGTAAACTATGGATCAAGCCCCTTCTCAATTTTAGCACTGAAAGGATATCAGAGTCATTTAAAGAGGTGTCTCCTATGGAGTACTATAAAACTGCCATCATGGTAACACGTTTTCATACAGTCGTTTTAGCACAGAAGTAATAGATGTACAATCTTGGATGTTTCAACCTGCTGACTCAAGAGCCAGTGTTGAGCTTTTCTCTTTTAAATCCAGTCTTAGAGCTCTGCAGGGATCACTACAGCATGACGTTGTGACAAGGGGATGCTGATTCATGCATAAACCTTCGATGCTTTCCTTCTATCTTCAAGCAGCTTTGAAAACCAGTGATGATCTGGCATGTTGCGACTTGAGAGTCATGGTAAAGGTTTCACCAAACACTTTGTAATATCATGCTGCAGCTTTCATTCCTAAGGAAATAGCATTGAGCATATGGCTGGCAAAATGCCAAAAGAATGAGCCAAAACCAATAGCCTTTAATGGGAAAGATGGAAAACATTGAGATGTGTTTATTTGAACTAAAATTCCTGTGGACCAAGCCTAAATGTATTTCACACTAAATTCTTAGAACTGATTTTAAGGGAAGATGTGAGAAAGATGAATTCACAAGCGGAATTTTCAGCAGCATAATATTGAACATTTGTTAGTAGAACAAAGGCATATCACAGCGCGGGAGCACTTAGCAATATTGCTAGAGGCGTGGCTCCATTCATGTTACTGTGAACTTAAGTACTTTTTAAACATAGTCCTTAAGCCCAGAAAGTAATTTACACTTCACTCAACTTTTCCCCCCCCTCCTGTCTCTGCCCCCTTGTGCCAGCGCACGCCAGCACGCTGCCGCCTCGGTCCTCTGGATAGCTCCAGAATTGAAGGCAGGCACCCCGCTCCGGTGCCTCCTTAGTCTCCAACCTAATTTGTAGTTGACAGATTCTTTGGGAGGTGTGAGTTTTGATGAGATAACAGACTTCCTGGGATGCATGCGGTTCATCTTCTTTGTTTCTTTAAGATGTCTTGGTTTCTACCTCTGTCATTTCTCAACTTAAAGGCCATTTATTATCACGTGTTTATTATGACGTTTCCCAACATGTTACCACTCTTTCGAAGTTACAATTTACTCTAGTCTTGTTTTTACTTAACTATATTTTACCTGTTTCTACATAGTACATGATCACTTCTAAATGTTAAAATCATATATGGGAAAGACAAGATTTATCGTTCACTCATTTATCACAGGAGGAATGTGTTAGCTGCTCGTGTTGCAGTTCACTTGTAATGCTGGTCTATTACCGCAGGCCTGGGCCCTAGGCTATATCACCATGTCGCGCAGCCATAGGGAGGAGGAGGAGAGAAGATCCAGCAGGCAGGAATTGTGCAGCAAGATTTATTCATTTAATTATTTTACAAACTCTTTGACAGACTTTCTTCTTCATAATCTATTTGGACAAAGGATCAGCCACCCCTTGGGGTGATTGGCTAAAATCCTAAAACATCCATTGTCAAAATATTTTTCTACTATACCATAAACAAGACTTTTCAAGGTTGCAGGTGGCTTGGTCGTTTCCATACTCTGCTACCTCTTCTGTGAGAGAGAAAAGTCTCTCACGGACTTAGAAAATAGCAAGAAAATCCTCGCTAGCAGCATTTTTGTATCTACACTGATCCTTCTCATTTCCTTTTCTCTAGAACACATTTCTCAGGCTCAGTGAGCAGATGTGCGTGCAAGTGGTTTGGTGTGTCCTTGGAATTCAACTAGTCAGGATCAGATGGGTTTCTGCAGTGAAAGGATACAAGGAAACGGGGATATAGCCTACAGTGGGAACTCCTGTGATTTTGCTCCTCTCCAAACATTTCTCCTCTCAAAATGGATCTCTGTAGGAAATGGCAATCAGGCCTTAAATGCGCCAATCAGGCTTGTAAATAAACCCATATTATCAGTCAATCTCTTCAATCTATTCATGTGTTTATATGGGATTTTATTCCTATAGAATAGAAAACTCGGAGCAGTGGCAAAGACGGGGGGGGGGTGGGGGGGGTGGGGGTGGGGCAGCAGCGGCCCTGCTCTGAGCGGGGCAGGGAAAGGCAGGCTCGGGATGCCGGGGTTTCTCACCTGAGGCACCCGAGCAGATGGTGAAGAGTCCCTCTTTTAGTGAAGGTAGACTGTTAAGAAGGTTCCAATGCAACGGCCGCTCTTACGAACAGAGCTGCACTCACGGTAGAAGAAAGGCAGCAGGAGACGGAATCCTGCAGTGGTGACCAATTCTCCCCGCAGCCACCGCAGCCTCTCTCCCCTCCGAATGCTTGAGAGAACAAGAGCTGGGGGCTGCATGCAACCCCGTTTTGCCAGTCCAAAGTTCACTGTATCTCTGCCCTCACAAGACACCTCAGCTAAAGGGAGTAGCCAGCTGCATCCCTCCCCTGAGCGGTGACAACTTCTTTTGTCTCTCTTAAGTGTCCAGTCGTTATTGTCTCCTAGCGTATAGGGGAAAGCTCCTTAAGAGAAAAAAAAACCCCAAAAAATAAAAGGAGAACTACTAAAACCCCAACATACGGGTGATTCTCACTTTCCTTCTCTGTCCTGTGGTGGTCGGCGATGGAAGAGACGGGGCAGATTGCTCGGATGCAAGAAGCCGATTTTATTGATACAGAGCTGAGTATTTATACCTTTTCAGCAGTAACTAAAAATAGATTCTTATATAAGCAGCAATCACTATAACAACCATATCTATGTTTCTTAATAACATTGCAAAACTACAAGCTAGCATTAACAGACAGCAAGCATGCCATTCCCTTATACTAGCTATTTCCTGGTAGGCCGTACTGCCTGCCATGGTTTGCGGCCTAGCAGCGTTAGCGCGTCCACTTCTGACATGAGTTTAGCAGTGCTCTCACTTCTGCTTTCTAGCTGTATCTCCACACTTCTCAGCTCCATGTAAAAGCACATGCTCTCAGTGTCGTAGAGTCCTTAGGGAAAGCAAACAGCGGTTCCGCTTCACACTGCTAAATGTGCCAGGACAGAAAGCTTTCACTGACCTTGCCTTGCCTTTTCCTTGCAGTCTTTCCTCTTCAGAGTGAAAGATAGATTTAGAAGAACTATAAAGATTTTAGTTATAGGCTAGCTGTGTTGAGATTAGTTAGAGTAGGAAGGAATTTGGGCCCAGTGAGAGTTAACGAAAATAGTTAAGAGAGCTGGACCTGAAAGGGGTTTTAAGATGTGATTACCAAATAACTGATGATCTGTCATTTGCATGTTTGCTTAGCTGTGCTTAGAAGGAGGAATAGAAACTTGGATAAGTTGGTGCAGGGAACAAGGACAATTACCAATTTCCTCCCTTGGTGGGAACCCGTTCAAAAGTCACGCAAGAGGAAACTTAAGAGGTCACTAAAGTAATTTGGATTGTTAAAGTTCAAAAAGGCAAAAAGGCCAAAATGAGGAAGATGAGTTACTTCATCTTTCTTGGGACCACTGACCCAATTCAAGACACTGACTTCATTCAGGACACACACTATGCATGCTTAATGACATTTAAGCTCATTTCCATATGAAGCGGAGAATGGGAGGTGTTAATGTTACGAATATGCATTTGTATTTTGGATATTCCTAATATGTGGAAATAAAAAGTGTCGTGTTTGCTTGGATCGGGGCCCTGCGTCTTAGGCAGCGCGGCAAAGGCGGCCACCCCTCGTCGCTCTGGGAAGGCCGGCCTCGGATCTCCGCTCTCTCCACCGGCACGGGCAGTGCCAGCAGACTCTCGCTGCGGCCGCCGCTGGCCGAAAGCCTCGCCGCGCACCGCCCGGCCGGCCCCGCCGCTCCGCGGGGTCACACGGCACCTGCCGAGGGCGGCCGCCGAGCGACAGGAAGCAGAAGCGCTCACCGCCGCGCCACGCGCCGCCCCGCCCGGGCGCTCCTCTCCTCGCGCTACCACGATGGCGCCGGCCCGCCCCGCCCCGCCTTCCCCGTGGCCTGCGGCGCAACGCGGGTGCTCCGAGCCACGCAGCACGCGTGCGGCCGGGCCCTGCCGAACCGCAGGCGGAGCCGGGGCACGGCCCGGGCCGGAGAGCTTCCGGCGAGGCTGGGCGGGCGGCGAGCGCGGCCGAGCGTGAACGCGCCAGGCGGGGTCGGCCGGCGGCGCGATGGAGCACTAGATGGAGGCGGCAGCACCGCGCGGCATAAAATGGCTGATCGTCCCGCAGCCGCCCGCTCCGCAGCCCCTCGGCTGCTGTCGAGAAGGGCCCCGGCCCTGGCCGCGCCGGTGGCGAGGTGGCTCCGCAGCCCGCGGGCAGCCCTTGCGGAGCAGGGGAGCACTGCGAGCAGCCCCGGGGCCGCGCAGCCGTCTGTAACGCGCGGTGGGAGCCGCCGGGAACTATTTTACACCTCCCGGGGGGCTGGGGAGGAGCACGGAGAGCACGCAGCAGGTCGCTGCCGTTAGGGAAAATTAATCCACGATGCCTGAGGTTGATGTCCGAAAAGGAGACAGAGGAGTCCTGCAACATTCTTCGACTACAGGGAGAGTCCATGGGGCTTTTCCCCTGGGGTCTGTCAAACGGTTGCGGGATGCAGCCCCCTTTTGATGTCAAGTTCCTGGCCAAAGCACCCTCTTCCTTTTCCCCACTGGCTGAGGTATTCGGGAGATACAGACTTCCAGAACTGCCTACTCTAAGTCCCCCTCTAATATGCACCCCCCCTTTTGGCATCGAAAAGGAAGAAAAAAACCTCATTTCTAATTCTATTAAGTCTTTGTTGCCTTGCTCTAGGTTCAGGAATTTAACACGCCCTGGATTAATCAACAGTCTCTGATGATTAGTAACAGTTCTAGAGAACTAATAGTTTCTTCTGTTACTTCACTCCCCATAAGTTCCTAGCCTTGTCTACAGGCCAATTCACACGGTCTGTTTGTAAAGACTCATCCAGCTCCTTCCTTTTAATCCCTCCTCTTTTTATTTGATCTGTATTTGTCTTTACAAACCTTAATTACCATTGATTTAATTTTTTCTTCTTGAGTCTTCTTGGCTTTTGCTATTATTTGCAGTGACATCCTTTTCTGTCCTTTTGTAGTCCTTTCTGGATCAGGTAGGCATGGCTGCTAGCGGCATCCCCTTGACCACCTGCTGAAAGAGCTGCACCCAGCATGGTGTCACGCATGCTCAAAAGATTAGAGTTGCTATAGCATATAAGAGGAGAAATGGTATTCATTTAGCCCATAGCTGGCCAGTTAACCATGAAAACATGTCCCATTACCATCCTTTCAACACTTGGACAGGTCCATGAGCTGAGGTTATTTCCTTTGTTATTTGTTTGACCACATTTCCGCTGTCCTCTGCTTGCAAACAGCAGCTCGAGTCATTGAATTTCCCACAAACTCCTCCTCCTTCTGCTAACAGATAATCTAATACCATCCAATGTTGAAAATACCGCTTTCCTCATTGAAGTGGGTTGCTCAGCAAGACGGTCAAGAGCTGTGGCTGGCTGGTTGGTAATTATTTCCGAGACAGCTTGTAACCTAATTATCTCATTGAAATGATAAATGGGTTCCCAGGCATCTGGGATTAATTCCTTAGGTTTCCAAGGGGCTGGTCCATCGTGTTGCGTAACTTGTTCTGGTGGCCATTCATCTTTTCCCCGTTTTGGGGTGCTCCCTGCAGCCAAGGCTGCCTCAGCTGACTGCTTTTCTCTAATTAAATCCTCACAGATTTTGATTCCTAAGCAATTTCCCTGAATTTGTAGTAGCAAAAAGAACAATGGTCTAATATACCCCAGGGATATACCATATCCCTGACCAGTTTGGAGGTAACCTGAGCTAAGCATGTTGGCCACAAATCCAATAATGTCCTTTCAAAGCCCGTGTTCCATTAGCAAAGGGGCCTTCCTACCCTTGGTCATCAATTGGTGGGTCAAAATACAGCAGGATTCCCGGGCCTAACGGTCCTCCAACAATAGCTGCCCCACCATAAGGGTCACAGTATTTGCATTTCCAAGCTCCCACACAGGGTTGCCATCTACATTTACATCTGCAAGTTGCTTGGTTGGATTTGGAGCAGAACTCACTAAAAGGCTTTGAGTTCCAATCCGGTGTTGCCATTCCCACTGATAATCACAAACAACATGTCTTCTACTTGTGGAATTTTTGTGGAGACAGCTTAAAAATAGGTGGTCAAAAAAACCCCTTGTCCCTCCCCATTGCTTTACAGACTTCCAAATATTTTTCGTAAGAACACCTTACGCAGCTACCATTAGTGAGCTGAACAGCTATTTGATTGCAATTGTTTTGATATTTGGAACAATTGTAAGGAGGGCAATTGTGGGTCCAAAGCCAATTGTTTAAAGCCAGAGGGAAAGTCAATTGACAAACGCCTTTTCCTACATAGACCCGCCCTGTCCTGTTTAGGCAATAAGTGCCTGTTGGAGAAGAATGAAGTGGCCATGGACTTCCTTCTTTGGCCCCAAATCCCATGCCATTGTGGCCCTCCCATTGACCCACCATTTAGGTTCAGCTGGGCTAGCCAACCATGGCCACTCTTCAGATCCTCCTGGCCCTCCACAGAGCCAGCAATTGCTAAGGTTCAAAACTTTTGCTACTTCTTCTCCTAAGGCTGCAAATTGATTCTCCCACTCCTGGCCTAAACTTAGCTGACCATATAAAAGTAGAATCAGGAAGGAAAATGTTTTAATAGTGTGATCTAATTAGCTAGTCTAATTTTCCCGTTGTCTTCTGCAGCACCTGTGGCAATTGACGACACAGAAACTACTTAACGTGAAACAATGGCTGCAAGTATTAGCGCCCCAGTGAGTGGAGATTCTAGAGGAGGGATGCCCATAGAGACTATTTCAGCAGATGGTCTGTGGGTCGGCACTCAGGGCTTCCTCTGATGTCGAAGCACTGGCTACTGCTCCAGCCCACTCCTGCAGAGTGTCAGTCACGGCCTCCCGGCCTTCTCCTCCAGCTGAGATGTGCAAATCTCTGAGGCGTCAGAGACCTTGACCCGAGAGTGACGGGTCCACCTGTGTTCAGCTGTCTTGATGGCTGTTTCTGTCGTCAGTGACACTTGGAATGGGCCACGCCATTTCACCGCCACTGGCGCTTCTTTCTACTCCTTAACTAGGACTCAATCTCCTGGTTGGATGTTACAAGCAGCAAAGTCCAAAGGTGGGGCTTGTGCCAGCTGAGCTTCCTGTTGAAGGGGTTTCACAAGAAGCAGTATCCTGGCCACAGATGGTTTTAAATATACATCACTTAGCTCTACTCCCCCACTAGGTTGAGACTTAGCCGGGTAATTCATAACAACGACGGAAAGGGGGATAACGGAATCTCTCTTCTGGGTCGGGCTCTCATTCTCGCCAAAGCCAATGTCCAAAGCCCTAGCCATGGCATCTTGGTTTCTATTAGCAGCTTCAAAAGGTGTTTCTTTCTCTATTCATTGTTTTCTACCCGAGCCGAGCTCTGGGGGTGCCAGGGCCTATGGAGGTTCCATTGTGTTCCTAAAGAAGCCAAAACCCCTTGAAGGATCTTTCCTGTAAAATGAGTTCCCCTATCTGAGTCTATTGCTTCTACAATGCTGTATCTTGGAATGATTTGTTCCAAAGATGCCTTAATAACTGATCCTGTCATTGCTGAAGCAGTTGGAAATGCCTCTGGCCACCTTGCTAGCTGACATACCATTAGCAGAAGATATGAAGCCTTCCCACTTGGGGCATCTCAGGAAAACCCACCTGGCATCTTTGGAAGGGACATGCAGCCCAAGGCCTCCCTCCCCTGGCAAGTTACTTTGTAACTTGGCTGTTTGCTTTAGCACAGATCAAGCAACCTTCAACAGCTCGTTTTGCCAGTCTAAAAAGACCCCCAGCAACATACAGCATGAGGAAGGCTTCTGCCAATCCTCAGGAAGTGCAAGGACTCTCTTCACTGAGTTCTTTTAATATTGGTAGGGCCAAAGCTTCTGGTATCTCTTGTTTGCCATCCCTTGTAAACCAATTCTTGTCTTTTTTCTCTGCCACACGACTTTTAACTGTATCTCGAACTCCTCTGGTAGAAAAGACAGCTTCCCGGGCAGTGATGGAGTCGCTGGGAGCAAAGGGGGCATCTTGGAGAGTTCTGGCAGAAGTGTTGCTTTCTGAATTTCTTCATCCACCAAAAAGGAGACAGAGGAGTCCTGGAACATTCTTCAACTACAGGGAGAGGCCATGGGGCTTTTGCCATGGAGTCTCTCAACTGATTGCGGGACGCAGCCCCCTTTTTATGCTAAGTTCCTGGCAACAGCACCCTCTGAGGTACTCGGGAATTACAGACTTCTTCCGGAACTGCCTACTCTATGCTCCCCTCTAATAGGCACCCCCCTCTTGGTATGGAAAAGGAAGAAAACGAAACTATTCCTAATGCTATTAAGTCTTTGTTGCCTTGCTCTAGGTTCAGGAATTTAACACGGCCTTGGCTGAGCAACAGTCTCTGTCGATTAGTAACAGTTTCTAGAACTAACACTTTCTTCTGTTACTCCCCTACCAGTAAATTCCTAGCCTTGTCTAAGGACGGATTCACACGGTCTCTTTGTAAAGACACATCCATGTTACTCCTTTCACTCCCACACCTTCTTGGAGGTGGGACGGCTCCCCCTGGCACAGCACCTGGCACAAAACCCCCCTATGCGCACACGCACACCTGCACTTACCCTGCACTCTGCTGCACACACACACACACACCTCCCGCACACTAACACCCCCCTCCACATCCCCACCATGCTACTTGCAGTGGCCCCGCTCCTGCCATCCCGGCCGGCTGGCAGCACCCACTCCTCACATGCTTCCCCATGCCTTGCGTTTCCTTGCTGCCCCCTCTGTAGCCTTCCGTCAACCTGCCTTTTCTCCCCTGCCTTGCATTGGCTTGCTCACCCATCCCCCACCTGACTTCCTTTCACATTCGTCTAGGTCTGGCCTCACCTTTCCTTTTCCTTCTAGGACCCTCATTGCCTTGCCTCGCCTCGCCTCGCAAAGCCACCTCTTGCCTTGCCCTGCCCTTGAAGCCCTCCCTTGCCTTGCATGACCTTGCTCACCCCTCCCCCACCTGGAATTCAAGACCCCTTTTCAATGACATTTCATGGCCTTGCCCTGCCCCTTCTGCTCCTCCTAGGAATCTCAAAGCTCTCAAGCATCTCCGGTGTTTCAGGATCACAGGAGAGGAAGACCAGGGGAGGACGCATGTTGCCACACTCATCTCCATGGGCAGCCTTTGTCTGGGAGCAATCCTTGCATGTCTTGAATCTTGGAAGGGCAATTCACATTTTGCCCTTGAGCTCGGGGACCAGAATGAGAGTTCTTTTGCATACAAAGGAAAGCAGGTAGCTCAAGTCTTTGAGGTGCAGAGGAGACATGACCCACGCGGGATCAAGGCCACACAAAGCACTTGGTCCTGGCCACTTTTGTGTACCAGCAGTCCTTGAATGTACTTCTCACCTGCCTTGCCTGGCCTTGCCTTGGCAACACAACAGTTTCCTTGTCTTGCCCTGCTAGCCCTCTGGAGCCCGCCGGAGCCTTGCATTCCTTTGCATGGCCATGCCCCACCCTTGACCTGCCTACTGCTTTCCTCCAGGGCCTTGACTTGCCAAGCACTTCCTGTTTCTGCCTGGCCTTCCCATCAGTGGACTTTCCTTCCTACGGCCAGCCTTGCCTCTAACGTCTGGGCCTTCTCTTGCCTACCATTCCATTTGCTTTCCCCTCACTGCTCTGGCCTTGCTTACCTCTCCCTTGACTTGCCCACAATTGCCTGCACTTGCCTTGCAGCACCTTGGCTGCATGGAAGGCAAGGTAAAGAATGGTAAGCAGGGCAAAGCAAAGCCAGCAAGTTGTAGGTAGTGCGAGGCAAGGCAGACGTAGGCAAAGGAAGCAGAGCAAGGGTAGCTTAAGAAGAACTCGACAAGGTACTGAAGGCAAGGCAAGGCCAAGAGACTGGGAGTGCCTTTCCTTGGGAAGGCAAGGACATAGTGCCAGTGTTGCTGGAGCAGATGTTAAGGTGGCATGGGGAGGAATAGAAAGTGCTGAGAGCAGCGTGTGTGCTGCTAGTTTGAGGGGTGCAGTTGAAGTTGTAGGCAGCAAGATCTTCCTCAGCTGGCACTGTTTTGAGCTCTGTTTTTGCCAGATGGTTTCAAGTTGGTGGGCAGAATCTGCGAGAGGGAAAAGATTTGTTTGGGCCAAAGAGGTTTGTCTGGCTCTTGGAGTGTGGTGTAAAGAAGAGGCTGCTCTTGGAAGGGGAAGATGAGGGAAATCTTTTTGTCCTGATGTGCTGTTGATTGGAGTGCAGGGACGTTTGCCACTTGCCTCTGCCCTTGGGGCGGTTTCGAGCAGCGCCAGGTGCTTGGCCTTCTTTTGCAAGTCGTCAGCGCCATCGTGTGGTTGTTTCCATGAGCGCTGACAGTGCCGGGGAAAAAGCCAAGCGCTTCGCTGGCGCGGCCCCAGTCGTGTGCGAGCAGTTGGTGGAAGAGCTCCGCTGTGCATCCTGCCTCTTGGAGACACAAAAGAATGTGATCCTGCGCGTCGCGGGGAAGCAAGAGGAATCTTTTCATTGTTGGCTGTGCAGTTTCGAAGCGGCAAAAGTCAAGGCAGTTCCAGCACGGCCTCTTTCTTTCAGAACCTTTTCTGTGCCATCTTGAACATGCTCAACATGGAACTCGCACCCACTGGACTGCATCAAAGGTCCTGGAGAGACGCACTTTCCTTCAAGCTCTAGCTACCATCCTACCCTCCACCTCTCGCGGATCCCAAAGCCCTTCCAATCATCCAGCAGCTGCACGCAGAGAACAAGTGCTAGAACAAGGCGTTGGCCTTCCTAGTCCCTCTAAAGTCTGTAAACTAGGCGAAACATTGCAGTGACCAGCACTTTCCTTCGCAACTATCTATAGAGCGTCATCACATTCTCTCAGAGTGGCTAAGTCCACCCTTGCAGCGCAGCGTTTCCAGCCACAGTTGGGACTGAGAGATGGGCCAGGTGAGAAAGCATTTGTTGACTATCCCTCGTCTCTGGAAGACTTGATACTCGCAGCGCAATCACGTCCACACACCTTCAGTGTGGCCAAGTTCAAGCAGCTAGAGCTCACAGAGATGGGAGAGTCAGGAGAGAAGCCATTCCAAAAGTACCGTGTACTTACAGCAGCATTAAACCTGTGCACAGCCGTCTACAGCACTGTAGACCGTGGCTTCTCTGACAAGACGTGCCATCCCATTGTTGGCTCTCGCAGCTCGGTTGCTAGCTGCTCTCCTGAAGAAAAGAACTAGAAGGAAAAGCCAATGCTGGGCTGCACCTTCCCCTTGCCTCACGTAAAAGCCACTTCAACTCCCCGCTGCACTCTCTACTTCCCCTCTCCTTGGCATCGACCACTGTGTTTTCTGCATCTCGGAGCCGAAAGGTAAGCGCCAGTGTTCCCAGGGATGGTTGGAAGAAGGATAAGTAGTAGCCCAAGTAGCTGTAGTTGAACTTCCTCCTTCTCAATGCTAACGTGAATTCGGCAGGCAGGCGAGCGCCAGCCACGCTCCTTTCTCAGTTTGTACGCTGCGGACGCGAGCCCGGTGCTCGGCGCCTTCGTTCGGCCTCTTTAGTACCCATGTGGCGCTTTCGTTCTGCCGGAGTCGAAGCGTCGTCTACTTGTCGCCCAGAGAGCACGGTGCCGGCAGCGAAATGCTCCAGCCCACTGCTTGTGCCGACACACGCCTGGGCTATGCACTTTGCCTCTCAGCGACATACAGCAGCACATTCGGCCTAAATGAAAAGGGAAAGATTCTCGGCTACGTCTGGCACAGAGAACTGCTTTAATTCAACGGGCTTACCCAGAGCATGCCCCGACGCGTGGGAACTTGTATTTGCACCACATTCCAGTGGCAGTCCTCTTTCCTTTACAGGCAGCACAGCGCCGTCAGATCGCGGTGCTCTCTGCACGTGCCTTCTCACTTCCAAGTAGCACCGCGCACATTAGAGCCTTGCAGGGAGAGAAGACGCGGATAGTCGTGTCGCAGAGAAGAACGTGCCAGGATGAAAAGATGTTCTTCCTTTCTCCTGCTTCTTGCCCGAATTGTGTTGCAGTGTTGAAAGTCTTGGCCAGCGAAAAGCTAATCCAGCCAGTGTTTCTCTCCTGACGCATTTCGCTGAGCGAGAGCTACGCGGACAGTTTGGACTCTGTGAAGCAGCAAGAAAATGATTGTACGTCGAGCTGAGGAAAATCCGTGCACAGCGCACTGTGGCCGCGTGCAGTGTTGGCGCTGAAGAGCGGCAAAGCTCAAAGGCATCGCTGAGCTTCAGTTCTGTCCAGACCGCAGAAGGCGAAGAACGAAGCAGCTGAGCACCGGCTGCATGTACTCAGTGGAGCGAATTTCAAATGTCCAGTCAAAAGCCTCTTCACAAGCAGATGCAGCTGACAATGCTCTGACTGCTACACAAAGGAAGGCGCTGTGTTGCACTTCCTGGACACTACCTGGTCAGAAGCAGTTTCTTACACCTTCAATGCTGCAGAGTCCATGCAGCTGGAGCACAGCCAGAAGGACGCGTCCAGAAAGAAGGCGTTCTTCAAGTACCCCCCTCTTCCAAGCAGCCTTGAAACTGAGCACAACACACTGCGGCTCAGGAGGTTCCTTCTCAGATAGACGTGCCGTCACATTCTTCACTCTCGCAGCTCCGTTGCCCACTTGCAGCAGCTGCTCCCCAAGGAAAAGGCTCCAGAAGTAAAAGCCACTGCTGGACTGCACTTTCCCCTTGCCTCACGTCAAGCACCAGAAACTGTCCGCTGCACTCTCTATTTCCCTTCTCCGCCGCATGGCGAAGCATAAACGAAATCGCAATTGTTTCCAGGGGAAAGCTGGAAGAGAAATAGGTAGCAGCACAAGTAGCTGCAAGTTGGACTTTAAGTTTCGAGCTGCTAATGTGAATCCGAAAACAAGCGAGTGGCAGCCACGCTTCCTCTTGCAGCCTGTGCGATGCACACACCAGCTCGGTGCTCTGCCTTCATTCTTATGCTCTTCGTAGCAGGTGGCGCTTTCGTTTTGCTGGGGACGAAGCGTCGTCTACTTGTCGCCCAGAGAGCACGGTGCCGGCAGCCAAATGCTGCAGGCTGCTGCTTCTGCCGAAACACGCCTGGGCTATGCAATTTCTCTCTCTCGCTGAAGTAGCACCACATTCTGTTTGCTTTGTAGCTGGCATCATTACAGAAAGCTTCTCGGCTACGTCTGGCACAGAGAACAGCTTTATTTTAACCGGCTTACGCGGAGCTTGCCCCCGACGCGTGGGAACTTGTATTTGCACCACATTCCAGTGGCAGTCCTCTTTCCTTTACAGGCTGCTCAGCGCCGTCAGATCGCGGTGCTCTCTGCACGTGCCTTCTCACTTCCAAGTAGCACCGCGCACATTAGAGCCTTGCAGGGAGAGAAGACACGGATAGTCGTGTCGCAGAGAAGAACGTGCCAGGATGAAAAGATGTTCTTCCTTTCTCCTGCTTCTTGCCCGAATTGTGTTGCAGTGTTGAAAGTCTTGGCCAGCGAAAAGCTAATCCAGCCAGTGTTTCTCTCCTGACGCATTTCGCTGAGCGAGAGCTACGCGGACAGTTTGGACTCTGTGAAGCAGCAAGAAAATGATTGTACGTCGAGCTGAGGAAAATCCGTGCACAGCGCACTGTGGCCGCGTGCAGTGTTGGCGCTGAAGAGCGGCAAAGCTCAAAGGCATCGCTGGGCTTCAGTTCTGTCCAGACCGCAGAAGGCGAAGAACGAAGCAGCTGAGCACCGGCTGCATGTACTCAGTGGAGCGAATTTCAAATGTCCAGTCAAAAGCCTCTTCACAAGCAGATGCAGCTGACAATGCTCTGACTGCTTCACAAAGGAAGGCGCAGCCGTTGCACTTCCTGGACACTACCTGGTCAGAAGCAGTTTCTTACACCTTCAATGCTGCAGAGTCCATGCAGCTGGAGCACAGCCAGAAGGACGCGTCCTGAAAGAAGGCGTTCTTCAAGTACCCCCCTCTTCCAAGTAGCCTTGAAACTGAGCACAACACACTGCGGCTCGGCAGCTTCCTTCTCAGATAGACGTGCCGTCACATTCTTCACTCTCGCAGCTCCGTTGCCCACTTGCAGCAGCTGCTCCCCAAGGAAAAGGCTCCAGAAGTAAAAGCCTTTTACTGCTGGACTGCACTTTCCCCTTGCCTCACGTCAAGCACCAGAAACTGTCCGCTGCACTCTCTATTTCCATTCTCCGTCGCATCTACCACTGTAATCTCTGCATCTCGAAGAATAAACCCCGGCCCAATTCTTTGCGGGGAAAGCTGGAAGAGAAATAGGTAGCAGCACAAGTAGCTGCAAGTTGAACTTTCTGTTTTCAACTGCTAATTCGAATCTGAAAAGAAGCGAGTGGCAGCCACTCTTCCTCTTGCAGCCTGCACACCAGCTCGGTGCTTCTGCCTTCATTCTTATGCTCTTCGTACCATTTCGTTCTTTTCATTCTGCCGGAGTCGAACCGTCGTCATCTTGTCGCACAGAGGGCACGCCGGCAGAGAAACGCTCCAGAGAAACGCTCCAGGTTGCTGATTCTTCCGAAACACGCCTGGGCTGTGCATTTTCCTTCGCTGCCCTTGGTAGCACCACATTCTGTTTGCTTTGTAGCCTGAATGTAAAGGGAAAGATTCTCAGCTACGTCTGGCACAGAGAACAGCTGTAGTTCAACGGGCTTACCCGGCGCTTACCCCGACGCGTGGGAACTTGTATTTGCACCACATTCCAGGGGTAGTCTTCTTTCCTTTACAGGCTGCACAGCGCCGTCAGATCGCAGTGCTTCTCTGCACGTGCCTTCTCACTTCCAAGTAGCACCGCGCACATTAGAGCCTTGCAGGGAGCAAAGACGTGGATAGCTGTGTGGCAGAGAAAATCGTGCAAAGACGAAAAGGTGTTCTTCTTTTGTCCTCCTCGTCGCCCAGATTGTGGTGCTGTGCTGAAAGCGTGGGTATTATTACCCCTTCTCGCAGTGAGACTATGTGCTGCGTTGGAACTGTTGGCCAGTGAAAGGCTAATCCAGCAAGTGCTTCTCTCCTGACACATTTCTCTGAGCGAGACCTTGTGCGGACAGTTGGGCTCTGCGAAGCAGAACGGCTGTAGTGTCACGTAGCGCTGAGGAAAATCCGTGCAAAGAGCACTGTGCATGCGTGCAGTACACACACTGAAGAGAGCCACAGCTGAATGCTTCAGTTCTGGCCAGCGCCGGTAAGGGAGAAGAACGCAGCCCCAGGCCACTGGGCTGGTGTGTGCCATGACTATGAGCTTTGCCGCTCTTCTGCGTGTATACTGCATGCATGCACAGTGTGCAGTGCACGGATTTTCCTCAGCTCTCGCTCAGCAAAATGCATCAGGAGGGAAGCACATGATGGATTAGCCTTTCACAGGCCAACAGTTCCAACGCAGCACCAGAGTCTTACTGCGAGAAGGGGTAATAAAACACATGTATTGTCCCGGAACACTTCTCTGTGCGAGCCGTAGCCGAGAATCTTTCCCTTAAGATAAAGACCACCAGGCAGACAGAATGTTGTGCTACCTAGCGCTAGAGAGAAATTGCATAGCCCAGGCGTGTTTCGGCAGAAGCAGCAACCTGCAGCATTTGGCTGCCGGCACCGTGCTCTCTGGGCGACAAGTAGACGACGCTTCGTCTCCAGCAAAACGAAAGCGCCACCTGCTACGAAGAGCATAAGAATGAAGGCAGAGCACCGAGTTGGTGTGTGCATCGCACAGGCTGCAAGAGGAAGCGTGGCTGACACTCGCTTGGTTTCGGATTCACATTAGCAGCTCGAAACTTAAAGTCCAACTTGCAGCTACTTGTGCTGCTACCTATTTCTCTTCCAGCTTTCCCCTGGAAACAATTGCGATTTCGTTTATGCTTCGCCATGCGGCGGAGAAGGGAAATAGAGAGTGCAGCGGACAGTTTCTGGTGCTTGACGTGAGGCAAGGGGAAAGGGCAGTCCAGCAGTAAAAGGCTTTTACTTCTGGAGCCTTTTCCTTGGGGAGCAGCTGCTGCAAGTGGGCAACGGAGCTGCGAGAGTGAAGAATGTGACGGCACGTCTATCTGAGAAGGAACCTCCTGAGCCGCAGTGTGCTGTGCTCAGTTTCAAGGCTACTTGGAAGAGGGGGGTACTTGAAGAACGCCTTCTTTCTGGACGCGTCCTTCTGGCTGTGCTCCAGCTGCATGGACTCTGCAGCATTGAAGGTGTAAGAAACTGCTTCTGACCAGGTAGTGTCCAGGAAGTGCAACACAGCGCCTTCCTTTGTGTAGCAGTCAGAGCGTTGTCAGCTGAATCTGCTTGTGAAGAGGCTTTTGACTGGACATTTGAAATTCGCTCCACTGAGTACATGCAGCCGGTGCTCAGCTGCTTCGTTCTTCGCCTTCTGCGGTCTGGACAGAACTGAAGCTCAGCGATGCCTTTGAGCTTTGCCGCTCTTCAGCGCCAACACTGCACGCGGCCACAGTGCGCTGTGCACGGATTTTCCTCAGCTCGACGTACAATCATTTTCTTGCTGCTTCACAGAGTCCAAACTGTCCGCGTAGCTCTCGCTCAGCGAAATGCGTCAGGAGAGAAACACTGGCTGGATTAGCTTTTCGCTGGCCAAGACTTTCAACACTGCAACACAATTCGGGCAAGAAGCAGGAGAAAGGAAGAACATCTTTTCATCCTGGCACGTTCTTCTCTGCGACACGACTATCCGCGTCTTCTCTCCCTGCAAGGCTCTAATGTGCGCGGTGCTACTTGGAAGTGAGAAGGCACGTGCAGAGAGCACCGCGATCTGACGGCGCTGTGCAGCCTGTAAAGGAAAGAGGACTGCCACTGGAATGTGGTGCAAATACAAGTTCCCACGCGTCGGGGCATGCTCTGGGTAAGCCCGTTGAATTAAAGCAGTTCTCTGTGCCAGACGTAGCCGAGAAGCTTTCCGTAAAGATGCTGGCTACAAAGCAAACAGAATGTGGCGCTACTTCAGCGCTAGAGAGAAATTGCATAGCCCAGGCGTGTTTCGGCAGAAGCAGCAGCCTGCAGCATTTCGCTGCCAGCATCGTGCTCTCTGGGCGACAAGTAGACGACGCTTCGTCTCCAGCAAAACGAAAGCGCGACCTGCTACGAAGAGCATAAGAATGAAGGCAGAGCACCGAGTTGGTGTGTGCATCGCACAGGCTGCAAGAGGAAGCGTGGCTGACACTCGCTTGGTTTCGGATTCACATTAGCAGTCGGAAACTTGCAGCTACTTGTGCTGCTACCTATTTCTCTTCCAGCTTTCCCAGGAAAGAATTGTGCCTGGGTTTATGCTTCGAGATGCAGAGATGACAGTGGTAGATGCGGCGGAGAAGGGAAATAGAGAGTGCAGCGGACAGTTTCTGGTGCTTGACGTGAGGCAAGGGGAAAGTGCAGTCCAGCAGTAAAAGGCTTTTACTTCTGGAGCCTTTTCCTTGGGGAGCAGCTGCTGCAAGTGGGCAACGGAGCTGCGAGAGTGAAGAATGTGACGGCACGTCTATCTGAGAAGGAACCTCCTGAGCCGCAGTGTGTTGTGCTCAGTTTCAAGGCTGCTTGGAAGAGGGGGTACTTGAAGAACGCCTTCTTTCTGGACGCGTCCTTCTGGCTGTGCTCCAGCTGCATGGACTCTGCAGCATTGAAGGTGTAAGAACCTGCTTCTGACCAGGTAGTGTCCAGGAGTGCAACACAGCGCCTTCCTTTGTGTAGCAGTCAGAGCATTGTCAGCTGCATCTGCTTGTGAAGAGGCTTTTGACTGGACATTTGAAATTCGCTCCACTGAGTACATGCAGCCGGTGCTCAGCTGCTTCGTTCTTCGCCTTCTTCGGTCTGGACAGAACTGAAGCCCAGCGATGACTTTTAGCCGTGCCGCTCTTCTGCGTGTGTACTGCACGCATCCACAGTGTGCTGTGCAAGGATTTTCCTCAGCTCTCGCTCAGCGAAATGCATCAGGAGAGAAACACTGGCTGGATTAGCTTTTCGCTGGCCAAGACTTTCAACACAGCACCACACTCTGGGCGACGAGGAGGACAAAAGAAGAACGCCTTTTCGCCCTGCCACGTTCTTCTCCGCGACACGACTATCCGCGTCTTCTCTCCCTGCAAGGCTCTAATGTGCGCGGTGCTACTTGGAAGTGAGAAGGCACGTGCAGAGAGCACCGCGATCTGACGGCGCTGTGCTGCCTGTAAAGGAAAGAGGACTGCCACTGGAATGTGGTGCAAATACAAGTTCCCACGCGTCGGGGGCATGCTCTGGGTAAGCCCGTTGAACTACAGCTGTTCTCTGTGCCAGACGTAGCCGAGAATCTTTCCCTTTTCATTTAGGCCGAATGTGCTGCTGTATGTCGCTGAGAGGCAAAGTGCATAGCCCAGGCGTGTGTCGGCACAAGCAGTGGGCTGGAGCATTTCGCTGCCGGCACCATGCTCTCTGGGCGACAAGTAGACGACGCTTCGACTCCGGCAGAACGAAAGCGCCACATGGGTACTAAAGAGGCCGAACGAAGGCGCCGAGCACCGGGCTCGTGTCCACAGCGTACAAACTGAGAAAGGAGCGTGGCTGGCGCTCGCCTGCCTGCCGAATTCACGTTAGCATTGAGAAGGAGGAAGTTCAACGACAGCTACTTGGGCTACTACTTATCCTTCTTCCAACCATCCCTGGGAACACTGGCGCTTACCTTTCGGCTCCGAGATGCAGAAAACACAGTGGTCGATGCCAAGGAGAGGGGAAGTAGAGAGTGCAGCGGGGAGTTGAAGTGGCTTTTACGTGAGGCAAGGGGAAGGTGCAGCCCAGCATTGGCTTTTCCTTCTAGTTCTTTTCTTCAGGAGAGCAGCTAGCAACCGAGCTGCGAGAGCCAACAATGGGATGGCACGTCTGTCAGAGAAGCCACGGTCTACAGTGCTGTAGACGGCTGTGCACAGGTTTAATGCTGCTGTAAGTACACGGTACGAAAGAGGCCGTGCTGGAACTGCCTTGACTTTCGCCGCTTAGAAACTGCACAGCCAACAATGAAAAGATTCCTCTTGCTTCCCCGCGACGCGCAGGATCACATTCTTTTGTGTCTCCAAGAAGCAGGATGCACAGCGGAGCTCTTCCACCAACTGCTCGCAGACGACTGCGGCCGCGCCAGCGAAGCGCTTGGCTTTTTCCCCGGCACTGTCAGCGCTCATGGAAACAACCACACGATGGCGCTGACGACTTGCAAAAGAAGGCCAAGCACCTGGTGCTGCTCGAAACCGCCCCAAGGGCAGAGGCAAGTTGCAAACGTCCCTGCACTCCAATCAACAGCACATCAGGACAAAAAGATTTCCCTCATCTTCCCCTTCCAAGAGCAGCCTCTTCTTTACACCACACTCCAAGAGCCAGACAAACCTCTTTGGCCCAAACAAATCTTTTCCCTCTCGCAGATTCTGCCCACCAACTTGAAACCATCTGGCAAAAACAGAGCTCAAAACAGTGCCAGCTGAGGAAGATCTTGCTGCCTGCAACTTCAACTGCACCCCTCAAACTAGCAGCACACACGCTGTTCTCAGCACTTTCCTTCTCAGCTCTAGCTACCATCCTAAGCCTTCTCTCTCCTAGAGTCAGGATCCAAAGACAACGGCACCACAGACTGCTCACACACTAAAGGCATCAGGACAAAAGGCTCACAAGCTTGGCCTTTGCATTCCCACGGACAGCTCAACAGCTCTAACCCAGAGAGAGCTCTGCCTCTTGGGAAAAGCCTTTAAAATCCCTAAGAGCACCTGATGTGCACATCCAAACCTGCTTGCCTTGCCAAAGAGAGCAACTACAAGCCCATCTCCAAAGAAACGGCATCCCCTCCTCCAAAATACAACACATCCAGCCACTGATCCACCTCCAGTATTGAATATGTCCAACAATTGCCCCTACACGCCCAGGGGCCAGAAGAGAAATGTCTTGCTGGACTATTCCTCCCCATGCTACCTTAACATCTGCTCCAGCAACACTGGCACTCCGAGTCTCTTGGCCTTGCCTTGCCTTCAGTACCTTGTCGAGTTCTTCTTAAGCTACCCTTGCTCTGCTTCCTTTGCCTACGTCTGCCTTGCCTCGCACTACCTACAACTTGCTGGCTTTGCTTTGCCCTGCTTACCACTCTTGCCCTTGCCTTCCATGCAGGCAAGGCGCTGCAAAGCAAGTGCAGGCAATTGTGGGCAAGTCCAGGGAGAGGTAAGCAAGGCCAGAGCAGTGAGGGGAAAGCAAATGGAGTGGTAGGCAAGAGAAGGCCCAGACGTTAGAGGCAAGGCTGGCCGTAGGAAGGAAAGTCCACTGATGGGTAGGCCAGGCAGAAACAAGAAGGGCTCGGCAAGCCAAGGCCCTGGAGGAAAGCAGTAGGCAGGTCAAGGGCGGGGCATGGACGTGCAAAGGAATGCAAGGCTCCAGAGAGCTAGCAGGGCAAGGCAAGGAAACTGTTGTGTTGCCAAGGCAAGGCAAGGATAGGCAAGGCAGGTTAGAAGTACATTCGAGGACTGCTGGTACACAAAAGTGGCCAGGACCAACTGCTCTGTGTGGCCTTGCTTGGCGAGGTGAGGCAGGGCAATGAGGGTCCTAGAAGGAAAAGGAAAGGTGAGGCCAGACCTAGGCGAATGTGAAAGGAAGTCAGGTGGGGGATGGGTGAGCAAGTCAATGCAAGGCAGGGGAGAAAAGGCAGGTTGACGGAAGGCTACAGAGGGGGCAGCAAGGAAACGCAAGGCATGGGGAAGCATGTGAGGAGTGGGTGCTGCCAGCCGGCCGGGATGGCAGGAGCGGGGCCACTGCAAGTAGCATGGTGGGGATGTGGAGGGGGGTGTTAGTGTGCGGGAGGTGTGTGTGTGTGTGTGCAGCAGAGTGCAGGGTAAGTGCAGGTGTGCGTGTGCGCATAGGGGGGTTTTGTGCCAGGTGCTGTGCCAGGGGGAGCCGTCCCACCTCCACGAAGGTGTGGGAGTGAAAGGAGTAACATGGATGTGTCTTTACAAAGAGACCGTGTGAATCCGTCCTTAGACAAGGCTAGGAATTTACTGGTAGGGGAGTAACAGAAGAAAGTGTTAGTTCTAGAAACTGTTACTAATCGACAGAGACTGTTGCTCAGCCAAGGCCGTGTTAAATTCCTGAACCTAGAGCAAGGCAACAAAGACTTAATAGCATTAGGAATAGTTTCGTTTTCTTCCTTTTCCATACCAAGAGGGGGGTGCCTATTAGAGGGGAGCATAGAGTAGGCAGTTCCGGAAGTCTGTAATTCCCGAGTACCTCAGAGGGTGCTGTTGCCAGGAACTTAGCATAAAAAGGGGGCTGCGTCCCGCAATCAGATGAGAGACTCCATGGCAAAAGCCCCATGGCCTCTCCCTGTAGTTGAAGAATGTTCCAGGACTCTTCTGTCTCCTTTTTGGTGGATGAAGAAACTCAGAAAGCAACACTTCTGCCAGAACTCTCCAAGATGCCCCCTTTGCTCCCAGCGACTCCATCACTGCCCGGGAAGCTGTCTTTTCTACCAGAGGAGTTCGAGATACAGTTAAAAGTCGTGTGGCAGAGAAAAAAGACAAGAATTGGTTTACAAGGGATGGCAAACAAGAGATACCAGAAGCTTTGGCCCTACCAATATTAAAAGAACTCCGTGAAGAGAGTCCTTGCACTTCCTGAGGATTGGCAGAAGCCTTCCTCATGCTGTATGTTGCTGGGGGTCTTTTTAGACTGGCAAAACAAGCTGTTGAAGGTTGCTTGATCTGTGCTAAAGCAAACAGCCAAGTTACAAAGTAACTTGCCAGGGGAGGGAGGCCTTGGGCTGCATGTCCCTTCCAAAGATGCCGGGGGGATTTTCCTGAGATGCCCCAAGTGGGAAGGCTTCATATCTTCTGCTGATGGTATGTCAGCTAGCAACGTGGCCAGAGGCATTTCCAACTGCTTCAGCAACGACAGGATCAGTTATTAAGGCATCTTTGGAACAAATCATTCCAAGATACAGCATTGTAGAAGCAATAGACTCAGATAGGGGAACTCATTTTACAGGAAAGATCCTTCAAGGGGTTTTGGCTTCTTTAGGAACACAATGGAACCTCCCTAGGCCCTGGCACCCCCAGAGCTCGGCTCGGGTAGAAAACAATGAATAGAGAAAGAAACACCTTTTGAAGCTGCTAATAGAAACCAAGATGCCATGGGTAGGGCTTTGGACATTGGCTTTGGCGAGAATGAGAGCCCGACCCAGAAGAGAGATTCCGTTATCCCCCTTTCCATCGTTGTTATGAATTACCCGGCTAAGTCTCAACCTAGTGGGGGAGTAGAGCTAAGTGATGTATATTTAAAACCATCTGTGGCCAGGATACTGCTTCTTGTGAAACTCCTTCAACAGGAAGCTCAGCTGGCACAAGCCCCACCTTTGGACTTTGCTGCTTGTAACATCCAACCAGGAGATTGAGTCCTAGTTAAGGAGTAGAAAGAAGCGCCAGTGGTTCTGAAATGGCGTGGCCCATTCCAAGTGTCACTGACGACAGAAACAGCCATCAAGACAGCTGAACACAGGTGGACCCGTCACTCTCGGGTCAAGGTCTCTGAAGCCTCAGAGATTTGCACATCTCAGCTGGAGGAGAAGGCCGGGAGGCCGTGATTGACACTCTGCAGGAGTGGGCCGGAGCAGTAGCCAGTGCTTCGACATCAGAGGAAGCCCTGAGTGCCGACCCACAGACCATCTGCTGAAATAGTCTCTATGGGCATCCCTCCTCTAGAATCTCCACTCACTGGGGCGCTAATACTTGCAGCCATTGTTTCACGTTAAGTAGTTTCTGTGTCGTCAATTGCCACAGGTGCTGCAGAAGACAACGGGAAAATTAGACTAGCTAATTAGATCACATTATTAAAACATTTTCCTTACTAGTTCTACTTTTATATGGTCAGCTAAGTTTAGGCCAGGAGTGGGAGAATCAATTTGCAGCCTTAGGAGAAGAAGTAGCAAAAGTTTTGAACCTTAGCAATTGCTGGCTCTGTGGAGGGCCAGGAGGATCTGAAGAGTGCCTATGGTTGGCTAGCCCAGCTGAACCTAAGTGGTGGCTCAACACCCGACATGAGGTCCATACTAGGACCAAAGGGCCAAAGAAGGAAGTCCATGGCTATAGGAGAAGGTTTCACGAAGGATGTCTGGACTTCAGGTGGCTCTCTTGAAAGCTGTTTCTTGCATAGGCGAAGTTACAGCAGTTCAGGGAGCGGGTATCCAGAGCCAGCCCTACAGCTGCCAGCTCCAGCTGTAGGCATACCTGAAGCCGCTTTCTGTTCAAGTTACAAAGCATTCTAGACTTTTCTTTGCAGAGTATCTTAACACATAACAACCAATAAGCACCATACCCAATACCTTTACATTTGCCTATAGCCCATCATAGCTACTACCATCACCATATTCTAGTCATTATTATCCAATCACA
Source organism: Corvus hawaiiensis (assembly GCF_020740725.1). NCBI lineage: Eukaryota > Metazoa > Chordata > Aves > Passeriformes > Corvidae > Corvus > Corvus hawaiiensis. The sequence goes on along the minus strand of NC_063232.1, from coordinate 13,774,021 downwards.
AGAGTAAGTAAGTTACAATTTCAGCTTACAGTGGAGAATTCTTAGACCTTTCTTCTTCTTGCTACATCAACATTTCTTGTTTGCCTGCCATATCTTTCTTTTTGGTAAAGACACGTTTTCTATTTACTTATGCTCTTCTTGAGACTTACTTACTTGGTGAAAAACACGTCTTTGTTTGTAATCACATACCTTTGTCGTGCTCCTAAAAATCTCCTTCCAACTCATCTCCAACCTTTGCCTTCTCAGTTACTCAGCGATCACTGTTTCAGCAAAACATCTTTTATTCTATATCAAAACTTGCTTCCATTTCTACCTCATCCCCAGCTTCTACATTCACAGACCTTTCTGCCAAGCCTACATACCTGTGAAACTTTCTTACCAAACTTTCATCCTCCCCAACACATGGCCACTTCATTCTTCTCCAACAGGCACTTATTGCCTAAACAGGACAGGGCGGGTCTATGTAGGAAAAGGCGTTTGTCAATTGACTTTCCCTCTGGCTTTAAACAATTGGCTTTGGACCCACAATTGCCCTCCTTACAATTGTTCCAAATATCAAGACAAATGCAATCAAATAGCTGTTCAGCTCACTAATGGTAGCTGCGTAAGGTGTTCTTACCACACTTACCAAAAACATTTGGAAGCCTGTAAAGCAATGGGGAGGGACAAGGGGTTTTTTTGACCACCTATTTTTAAGCTGTCTCCACAAAAATTCCACAAGTAGAAGACATGTTGTTTGTGATTATCAGTGGGAATGGCAACACCGGATTGGAACTCAAAGCCTTTTAGTGAGTTCTGCTCCAAATCCAACCAAGCAACTTGCAGATGTAAATGTAGATGGCAACCCTGTGTGGGAGCTTGGAAATGCAAATACTGTGACCCTTATGGTGGGGCAGCTATTGTTGGAGGACCGTTAGGCCCGGGAATCCTGCTGTATTTTGACCCACCAATTGATGACCAAGGGTAGGAAGGCCCCTTTGCTAATGGAACACGGGCTTTGAAAGGACATTATTGGATTTGTGGCCAACATGCTTAGCTCAGGTTACCTCCAAACTGGTCAGGGATATGGTATATCCCTGGGGTATATTAGACCATTGTTCTTTTTGCTACTACAAATTCAGGGAAATTGCTTAGGAATCAAAATCTGTGAGGATTTAATTAGAGAAAAGCAGTCAGCTGAGGCAGCCTTGGCTGCAGGGAGCACCCCAAAACGGGGAAAAGATGAATGGCCACCAGAACAAGTTACGCAACACGATGGACCAGCCCCTTGGAAACCTAAGGAATTAATCCCAGATGCCTGGGAACCCATTTATCATTTCAATGAGATAATTAGGTTACAAGCTGTCTCGGAAATAATTACCAACCAGCCAGCCACAGCTCTTGACCGTCTTGCTGAGCAACCCACTTCAATGAGGAAAGCGGTATTTTCAACATTGGATGGTATTAGATTATCTGTTAGCAGAAGAAGGAGGAGTTTGTGGGAAATTCAATGACTCGAGCTGCTGTTTGCAAGCAGAGGACAGCGGAAATGTGGTCAAACAAATAACAAAGGAAATAACCTCAGCTCATGGACCTGACGAAGTGTTGAAAGGATGGTAATGGGACATGTTTTCATGGTTAACTGGCCAGCTATGGGCTAAATTGTTACAGCAGGGATTACTGTAACACGCCTATATCAAACCAGGAATCCCGTGGAAAAGAAGTATATATGGACAGATTGGTGGTAGATGTTTCAGAGGTCTTTATTTCTCCAGCCGCATGGCCGGGGCTCTGCTCAGGAACTCCCCCAGTCACGGGACCCGAGGGTCCTTGGCCACACCGGGGAACACAAACCGACCAATGGGGAATGAAGCTGACCAGGGGCAGGGAAACCCCGTGTCTCTCGCCCAGGGCCCATCTCCCAGGGCTCCATGGCAGGGGGGGAGACCCCAACACTAAATGAATACCATTTCTCCTCTTATATGCTATAGCAACTCTAATCTTTTGAGCATGCGTGACACCATGCTGGGTGCAGCTCTTTCAGCAGGTGGTCAAGGAGATGCCGCTAGCAGCCATGCCTACCTGATCCAGAAAGGACTACAAAAGGACAGAAAAGGATGTCACTGCAAATAATAGCAAAAGCCAAGAAGACTCAAGAAGAAAAAATTAAATCAATGGTAATTAAGGTTTGTAAAGACAAATACAGATCAAATAAAAAGAGGAGGGATTAAAAGGAAGGAGCTGGATGAGTCTTTACAAACAGACCGTGTGAATTGGCCTGTAGACAAGGCTAGGAACTTATGGGGAGTGAAGTAACAGAAGAAACTATTAGTTCTCTAGAACTGTTACTAATCATCAGAGACTGTTGATTAATCCAGGGCGTGTTAAATTCCTGAACCTAGAGCAAGGCAACAAAGACTTAATAGAATTAGGAATGGTTTCTTTTTCTTCCTTTTCGATGCCAAAAGGGGGGGTGCATATTAGAGGAGGGCATAGAGTAGGCAGTTCCGGAAGTCTGTATCTGCCGAATATCTCAGCCAGTGGGGAAAAGGAAGAGGGCCTTGTGGCCAGGAACTTGGCATAAAAAAGGGGCTGCATCCCGCAACCGTTTGACAGACCCCAGGGGAAAAGCCCCATGGACTCTCCCTGTAGTCGAAGAATGTTGCAGGACTCCTCTGTCTCCTTTTCGGACATCAACCTCAGGCATCGTGGATTAATTTTCCCTAACGGCAGCGACCTGCCGCGTGCTCTCCGTGCTCCTCCCCAGCCGCCCGGGAGGTGTAAAATAGTTCCCGGCGGCTCCCACCACGCGTTACAGACGGCTGCGCGGCCCCGGGGCTGCTCGCAGTGCTCCCCTGCTCCGCAAGGGCTGCCCGCGGGCTGCGGAGCCACCTCGCCACCGGCGCGGCCAGGGCCGGGGCCCTTCTCGACAGCAGCCGAGGGGCTGCGGAGCGGGCGGCTGCGGGACGATCAGCCATTTTATGCCGCGCGGTGCTGCCGCCTCCATCTAGTGCTCCATCGCGCCGCCGGCCGACCCCGCCTGGCGCGTTCACGCTCGGCCGCGCTCGCCGCCCGCCCAGCCTCGCCGGAAGCTCTCCGGCCCGGGTCGTGCCCCGGCTCCGCCTGCGGTTCGGCAGGGCCCGGCCGCACGCGTGCTGCGTGGCTCGGAGCACCCGCGTTGCGCCGCAGGCCACGGGGAAGGCGGGGCGGGGCGGGCCGGCGCCATCGTGGTAGCGCGAGGAGAGGAGCGCCCGGGCGGGGCGGCGAGTGGCGAGGCGGTGAGCGCTTCTGCTTCCTGTCGCTCGGCGGCCGCCCTCGGCAGGTGCCGTGTGACCCCGCGGAGCGACGGGGCCGGCCGGGCGGTGCGCGGCGAGGCTTTCGGCCAGCGGCGGCCGCAGCGAGAGGCTGCTGGCACTGCCCGTGCCGGTGGAGAGAGCGGGGATCCGAGGCCGGCCTTCCTAGGGTAACGAGGGGCGACCGCCTTTGCCGCGCTGCCCTCCGTGCAGCACGTGGCCGATTCCGGCGAACCCGGGGTCCCCGCAGCGGCGCGGGCGGGAGGGAGTGGGGAGCGCGCTCGGTGCTCTGCCGGCCGCTCCCGCCCAGCGCTGCGCTCCGCCGAGGCGTTTTCCCGCCCGTCCTGGGGAGGACACAAGGGACACCAAAGTTGGAGCTTAGCTGTCAGGGGGAGCAACTTGCCTCCATTGGCGACGTCCTTTTCCCTCTGATTCAGTTACCTTGTGGTAGGTGCGATGGTGCTGAAGAAGGGTGGCGGCTTGGCACAGTTGCTGTCATAGGTGGTGCAAGAGCTCCACGCAAGGAGCTTTGAGTGGCATGTGTGAGGGTAGGAGGGTACGGCACCCACAGCTGAAGGCAAAAAAGGTCAGGGCATGTCATCAGCCGCAATCGTGCTAAGTTGTTCATCTTTGCAAACTGCTTGCCGAGTTGTTCCTTTTCTTAGGTAATGGGGGTTTGTATCAACCAGAGCTGCATATGGTCAGTATTTGCAGAGAAGGTTACGTGGACTGTTGTTGAAGTGCGTGTAGCAGTTTCTATGGCATTTTGCAAAAAAGTGACAGGTCTCTCTGCGTTCCCCAATTCTTAACAAAAATGAAGTTAACAAAGCCCTGAAAAGAGGTTTTACAAAACTTCAGGGATTTTTTCCTACTCGTACTGGAGAGACAACCATAGTCACCTTGTCTTTCCAAAAGTGAAGGTTACATCTTTTTGTCGAAGAGCATCAAGTGCTTTTGGTCAGCGTTTGTGTGCAAGCATTAACCTTGTTCTTGTTCTTCCCTGGAGAACTTTTACAGTACTCAGATGATCTGTGTAGGCTGCAGAGTGCAGTGGTGAATTTCAAGGCTTCCAGCAGAAGGGAGATGCTGTCCACGTTTTGGATTCTCCTTAGTCTGAACCTTCAATGTCCAAGGCTTCACTTTTCAAGCAGTTGGAAGAGCTCCAAATTAAGATATGAACAGGTCTTAATTGACCTTGTCACCGCCTCAGTTAGTCAAGTAATGCTGTGCACTGGATTTAATTGCCTAGTGCAACATGTGCTAAAAATATGTAGAGTATCTCCTCGATTACCCTCCCAGAAGGGTTTGAAGGGAGAACAAGGAGTTCCGAAGACAGGTATTTGGTGTACGAGAAGTAGAACTTAGTTGCTTGCAGGGCACTGCATGCACAAATGTCTAAGGAGGATCCTTCTTTTTTTGTCCCATCTATGCTTGTTCTCATTTGAAATCCTGAACATTCTGGAGGTTGGTTTTGTTAGGGTTGTGGCTGGGGAAGGGGTGGTGGTGGGGGAGGGGTGGGTGCTGTTTCTGATTTTATTAATTTCCAGGATAGTGTACAAAGAACTTGTGCCCAAAACCAGCAGTATGAAGCAACGCAGGTATAAAAGAAGGTCACCGAAATGTCGGATAATATGAATCTGAAAGCGCTTCAGTATTTTACCCAGGAGTTTCACTCCAACAAGGTGATTGTCCTTCACAGAAATGTAGTGGCAGGCTTATGCCATGCTAGAAGTGATGACCTTTCTCTGCCCCAAATTGACCAGCAAGATATTTTGGCTCTTGATTTAAACCCCTGAGCCAGCTGTGTTTCAGGCTGCAGAAGCTGCAGGTGTTGTGGCAGACGCGGGGTGCAGCCTTGCCTGCCGGTCCCGACCTGGCGCACGCCGGTGGCAGCCGTCAGCGCCTGGGGTCCCCTGTGCCGCCCACGCCAGGGCTCTGCCTGCCTGCTTGCACCCCCGGTAGCCTCAGGGAAACAGCGGACTACTCCACCTACTTTAAAAACAAAGAAGCAAACAAAAAGCCCACTGTAAAAATATGTAAAAGTCTTGAAACTAATTCTCAGCGCTTGCTCGGAGTTTGTTGATGGCGCAAATGGATTTTGGATAAACTGGTATTGCTAGTACTACTTTTAAATTAGGTTCCTGAACTTCAGAAAGGAGAAGATGGTGGTCACATACCCCTGAGGAATGTTTGAAAAAGTAAGAGTGCTCAGTCATTTAAAGGTGGCCAGAAAATGGGTATGGCAGTGGAGTGGACACTCTGCGAGTAGGTAGCCTTAAGTCATGCAACGACTGGCACTTCAGTGGGAATTTTGCATCAACACCAAGAGATCGTTCCATGATGTGTTGCATAACAGCAAATTGGGCCAAAATTCTGCTGACTTTGATCAAGGTGGATGGGCCACCTTCACTTAACCCAGCATAGGGACATAAATCAATGATGTTTGAAAAACAGCCATGAAACATAGCCCCTTTAGTTTATTGGACTGTTGCAAGTCTGCAAAGCTCTGTTGCCAGGTCATTGGAAGTAGCTGTTGGAATCTAACTGCATTTGGACACTTTGTCAGTCAGCATCACCAGGAGGCTTAACGGTTTAGGTTGAGAGGTGGTGCATGTTTTTTTTCGGAGGAATGGCCCAGTGAAGAGCAGTGTTCACTGCCATGACTGCCGTTGTCGCCTTCTAGAGAAATCTTGGTTCATTCAGAGAGAACTTCCTTGGTTCTGCTGGTTTGGTTTCGCAGCTGGAGCAAAGGTACAGCACTGGAAGCAATTCCTAGGGCAGAAGCGGGAGCTATCCAAAGCTCTGGACTTTGTTGTCCTCAGCACAGTGTAAGTGAGCGTAGTCTAATTGGAGGAGTGGTGAGCATCAGTGATATCAGATTTTTTACAAGTTCTTAATTCTGTCAAAACAAGAAAGAAGGAGAGTGATGAAGATGAAATCCTTTCCTCTTAAATCTGCCTACAGAGCAACTTCAGGGGTAGTTGTAATGTGTATTCACCTATATTGAATTGCCCAAAACCAGGCCTAGAGATGCTTCAGAGACAGAGTTAGAGAAGCGGGTATTTGCTTTATTTGGCGCTGGGTGCGTGGGGGATCCCTCCTCCTAACACACCCACACAGAGCACTCCATACAGTCCAGCATTATGTGTAAAATTTTTGAATATTCATCACATTCCTTGGGATAGGAGTAGTTCTAGAAATTACTTCTCGGAAGTCATTGATATCATTAGCAGACGTGCCACGCATGCGCTGTGTAGCCAGGTGGTCGCACTGAGGAAGGCTCCTCTTCTTCCTCGGGGGTCTTTCTGATAAAGATCAGTAGTCTCCGTCACAATGCACTTTTTACCTTTCTTTCTGGAGCATGCACAGTTCTTCACTGGATGATTCAGCGATCTCTGTGCTGGTTTTCAAAAGATCCTGTTCCTCTTATCTTGACAAGATTAAGGCAAGTGCTGCTGCTTAGGTTTTGTGATTAACATTTGCCGTCTCTTAGTAGTTCCCTCGTGTTTACATGAGTAAACTATGGATCAAGCCCCTTCTCAATTTTAGCACTGAAAGGATATCAGAGTCATTTAAAGAGGTGTCTCCTATGGAGTACTATAAAACTGCCATCATGGTAACACGTTTTCATACAGTAGTTTTAGCACAGAAGTAATAGATGTACAATCTTGGATGTTTCAACCTGCTGACTCAAGAGCCAGTGTTGAGCTTTTCTCTTTTAAATCCAGTCTTAGAGCTCTGCAGGGATCACTACAGCATGACGTTGTGACAAGGGGATGCTGATTCATGCATAAACCTTTGATGCTTTCCTTCTATCTTCAAGCAGCTTTGAAAACCAGTGATGATCTGGCATGTTGCGACTTGAGAGTCATGGTAAAGGTTTCACCAAACACTTTGTAATATCATGCTGCAGCTTTCATTCCTAAGGAAATAGCATTGAGCATATGGCTGGCAAAATGCCAAAAGAATGAGCCAAACCCAATATCCTTTAATGGGAAAGATGGAAAACATTGAGATGTGTTTATTTGAACTAAAATTCCTGTGGACCAAGCCTAAATGTATTTCACACTAAATTCTTAGAACTGATTTTAAGGGAAGATGTGAGAAAGATGAATTCACAAGCGGAATTTTCAGCAGCATAATATTGAACATTTGTTAGTAGAACAAAGGCATATCACAGCGTGGGAGCACTTAGCAATATTGCTAGAGGCGTGGCTCCATTCATGTTACTGTGAACTTAAGTACTTTTTAAACATAGTCCTTAAGCCCAGAAAGTAATTTACACTTCACTCAACTTTTCCCCCCCCTCCTGTCTCTGCCCCCTTGTGCCAGCGCACGCCAGCACGCTGCCGCCTCGGTCCTCTGGATAGCTCCAGAATTGAAGGCAGGCACCCCGCTCCGGTGCCTCCTTAGTCTCCAACCTAATTTGTAGTTGACAGATTCTTTGGGAGGTGTGAGTTTTGATGAGATAACAGACTTCCTGGGATGCATGCGGTTCATCTTCTTTGTTTCTTTAAGATGTCTTGGTTTCTACCTCTGTCATTTCTCAACTTAAAGGACATTTATTATCACGTGTTTATTACGACGTTTCCCAACATGTTACCACTCTTTCGAAGTTACAATTTACTCTAGTCTTGTTTTTACTTAACCATATTTTACCTGTTTCTACATAGTACATGATCACTTCTAAATGTTAAAATCATATATGAGAAAGACAAGATTTATCGTTCACTCATTTATCACAGGAGGAATGTGTTAGCTGCTCGTGTTGCAGTTCACTTGTAATGCTGGTCTATTACCACAGGCCTGGGCCCTAGGCTATATCACCATGTCGCGCAGCCATAGGGAGGAGGAGGAGAGAAGATCCAGCAGGCAGGAATTGTGCAGCAAGATTTATTCATTTAATTATTTTACAAACTCTTTTACAGACTTTCTTCTTCATAATCTATTTGGACAAAGGATCAGCCACCCCTTGGGGTGATTGGCTAAAATCCTAAAACATCCATTGTCAAAATATTTTTCTACTATACCATAAACAAGACTTTTCAAGGTTGCAGGTGGCTTGGTCGTTTCCATACTCTGCTACCTCTTCTGTGAGAGAGAAAACTCTCTCACGGACTTAGAAAATAGCAAGAAAATCCTCGCTAGCAGCATTTTTGTATCTACACTGGTCCTTCTCATTTCCTTTTCTCTAGAACACATTTCTCAGGCTCAGTGAGCAGATGTGCATGCAAGTGGTTTGGTGTGTCCTTGGAATTCAACTAGTCAGGATCAGATGGGTTTCTGCAGTGAAAGGATACAAGGAAACGGGGATATAGCCTACAGTGGGAACTCCTGTGATTTTGCTCCTCTCCAAACATTTCTCCTCTCAAAATGGATCTCTGTAGGAAATGGCAATCAGGCCTTAAATGCGCCAATCAGGCTTGTAAATAAACCCATATTATCAGTCAATCTCTTCAATCTATTCATGTGTTTATATGGGATTTTATTCCTATAGAATAGAAAACTCGGAGCAGTGGCAAAGAAGGGGGGGGGGTGGGGTGGGGGTGGGGCAGCAGCGGCCCTGCTCTGAGCGGGGCAGGGAAAGGCAGGCTCGGGATGCCGGGGTTTCTCACCTGAGGCACCCGAGCAGATGGTGAAGAGTCCCTCTTTTAGTGAAGGTAGACTGTTAAGAAGGTTCCAATGCAACGGCCGCTCTTACGAACAGAGCTGCACTCACGGTAGAAGAAAGGCAGCAGGAGACGGAATCCTGCAGTGGTGACCAATTCTCCCCGCAGCCACCGCAGCCTCTCTCCCCTCCGAATGCTTGAGAGAACAAGAGCTGGGGGCTGCATGCAACCCCGTTTTGCCAGTCCAAAGTTCACTGTATCTCTGCCCTCACAAGACACCTCAGCTAAAGGGAGTAGCCAGCTGCATCCCTCCCCTGAGCGGTGACAACTTCTTTTGTCTCTCTTAAGTGTCCAGTCGTTATTGTCTCCTAGCGTATAGGGGAAAGCTCCTTAAGAGAAAAAAAAACCCCAAAAAATAAAAGGAGAACTACTAAAACCCCAACATACGGGTGATTCTCACTTTCCTTCTCTGTCCTGTGGTGGTCGGCGATGGAAGAGACGGGGCAGATTGCTCGGATGCAAGAAGCCGATTTTATTGATACAGAGCTGAGTATTTATACCTTTTCAGCAGTAACTAAAAATAGATTCTTATATAAGCAGCAATCACTATAACAACCATATCTATGTTTCTTAATAACATTGCAAAACTACAAGCTAGCATTAACAGACAGCAAGCATGCCGTTCCCTTATACTAGCTATTTCCTGGTAGGCCGTACTGCCTGCCATGGTTTGCGGCCTAGCAGCGTTAGCGCGTCCACTTCTGACATGAGTTTAGCAGTGCTCTCACTTCTGCTTTCTAGCTGTATCTCCACACTTCTCAGCTCCATGTAAAAGCACATGCTCTCAGTGTCGTAGAGTCCTTAGGGAAAGCAAACAGCGGTTCCGCTTCACACTGCTAAATGTGCCAGGACAGAAAGCTTTCACTGACCTTGCCTTGCCTTTTCCTTGCAGTCTTTCCTCTTCAGAGTGAAAGATAGATTTAGAAGAACTATAAAGATTTTAGTTATAGGCTAGCTGTGTTGAGATTAGTTAGAGTAGGAAGGAATTTGGGCCCAGTGAGAGTTAACGAAAATAGTTAAGAGAGCTGGACCTGAAAGGGGTTTTAAGATGTGACTACCAAATAACTGATGATCTGTCATTTGCATGTTTGCTTAGCTGTGCTTAGAAGGAGGAATAGAAACTTGGATAAGTTGGTGTAGGGAACAAGGACAATTACCAATTTCCTCCCTTGGTGGGAACCCGTTCAAAAGTCACGCAAGAGGAAACTTAAGAGGTCACTAAAGTAATTTGGATTGTTAAAGTTCAAAAAGGCAAAAAGGCCAAAATGAGGAAGATGAGTTACTTCATCTTTCTTGGGACCACTGACCCAATTCAAGACACTGACTTCATTCAGGACACACACTATGCATGCTTAATGACATTTAAGCTCATTTCCATATGAAGCGGAGAATGGGAGGTGTTAATGTTACGAATATGCATTTGTATTTTGGATATTCCTAATATGTGGAAATAAAAAGTGTCGTGTTTGCTTGGATCGGGGCCCTGCGTCTTAGGCAGCGCGGCAAAGGCGGCCACCCCTCGTCGCTCTGGGAAGGCCGGCCTCGGATCCCCGCTCTCTCCACCGGCACGGGCAGTGCCAGCAGACTCTCGCTGCGGCCGCCGCTGGCCGAAAGCCTCGCCGCGCACCGCCCGGCCGGCCCCGCCGCTCCGCGGGGTCACACGGCACCTGCCGAGGGCGGCCGCCGAGCGACAGGAAGCAGAAGCGCTCACCGCCGCGCCACGCGCCGCCCCGCCCGGGCGCTCCTCTCCTCGCGCTACCACGATGGCGCCGGCCCGCCCCGCCCCGCCTTCCCCGTGGCCTGCGGCGCAACGCGGGTGCTCCGAGCCACGCAGCACGCGTGCGGCCGGGCCCTGCCGAACCGCAGGCGGAGCCGGGGCACGGCCCGGGCCGGAGAGCTTCCGGCGAGGCTGGGCGGGCGGCGAGCGCGGCCGAGCGTGAACGCGCCAGGCGGGGTCGGCCGGCGGCGCGATGGAGCACTAGATGGAGGCGGCAGCACCGCGCGGCATAAAATGGCTGATCGTCCCGCAGCCGCCCGCTCCGCAGCCCCTCGGCTGCTGTCGAGAAGGGCCCCGGCCCTGGCCGCGCCGGTGGCGAGGTGGCTCCGCAGCCCGCGGGCAGCCCTTGCGGAGCAGGGGAGCACTGCGAGCAGCCCCGGGGCCGCGCAGCCGTCTGTAACGCGCGGTGGGAGCCGCCGGGAACTATTTTACACCTCCCGGGGGGCTGGGGAGGAGCACGGAGAGCACGCAGCAGGTCGCTGCCGTTAGGGAAAATTAATCCACGATGCCTGAGGTTGATGTCCGAAAAGGAGACAGAGGAGTCCTGCAACATTCTTCGACTACAGGGAGAGTCCATGGGGCTTTTCCCCTGGGGTCTGTCAAACGGTTGCGGGATGCAGCCCCCTTTTGATGTCAAGTTCCTGGCCAAAGCACCCTCTTCCTTTTCCCCACTGGCTGAGGTATTCGGGAGATACAGACTTCCAGAACTGCCTACTCTAAGTCCCCCTCTAATATGCACCCCCCCTTTTGGCATCGAAAAGGAAGAAAAAAACCTCATTTCTAATTCTATTAAGTCTTTGTTGCCTTGCTCTAGGTTCAGGAATTTAACACGCCCTGGATTAATCAACAGTCTCTGATGATTAGTAACAGTTCTAGAGAACTAATAGTTTCTTCTGTTACTTCACTCCCCATAAGTTCCTAGCCTTGTCTACAGGCCAATTCACACGGTCTGTTTGTAAAGACTCATCCAGCTCCTTCCTTTTAATCCCTCCTCTTTTTATTTGATCTGTATTTGTCTTTACAAACCTTAATTACCATTGATTTAATTTTTTCTTCTTGAGTCTTCTTGGCTTTTGCTATTATTTGCAGTGACATCCTTTTCTGTCCTTTTGTAGTCCTTTCTGGATCAGGTAGGCATGGCTGCTAGCGGCATCCCCTTGACCACCTGCTGAAAGAGCTGCACCCAGCATGGTGTCACGCATGCTCAAAAGATTAGAGTTGCTATAGCATATAAGAGGAGAAATGGTATTCATTTAGCCCATAGCTGGCCAGTTAACCATGAAAACATGTCCCATTACCATCCTTTCAACACTTGGACAGGTCCATGAGCTGAGGTTATTTCCTTTGTTATTTGTTTGACCACATTTCCGCTGTCCTCTGCTTGCAAACAGCAGCTCGAGTCATTGAATTTCCCACAAACTCCTCCTCCTTCTGCTAACAGATAATCTAATACCATCCAATGTTGAAAATACCGCTTTCCTCATTGAAGTGGGTTGCTCAGCAAGACGGTCAAGAGCTGTGGCTGGCTGGTTGGTAATTATTTCCGAGACAGCTTGTAACCTAATTATCTCATTGAAATGATAAATGGGTTCCCAGGCATCTGGGATTAATTCCTTAGGTTTCCAAGGGGCTGGTCCATCGTGTTGCGTAACTTGTTCTGGTGGCCATTCATCTTTTCCCCGTTTTGGGGTGCTCCCTGCAGCCAAGGCTGCCTCAGCTGACTGCTTTTCTCTAATTAAATCCTCACAGATTTTGATTCCTAAGCAATTTCCCTGAATTTGTAGTAGCAAAAAGAACAATGGTCTAATATACCCCAGGGATATACCATATCCCTGACCAGTTTGGAGGTAACCTGAGCTAAGCATGTTGGCCACAAATCCAATAATGTCCTTTCAAAGCCCGTGTTCCATTAGCAAAGGGGCCTTCCTACCCTTGGTCATCAATTGGTGGGTCAAAATACAGCAGGATTCCCGGGCCTAACGGTCCTCCAACAATAGCTGCCCCACCATAAGGGTCACAGTATTTGCATTTCCAAGCTCCCACACAGGGTTGCCATCTACATTTACATCTGCAAGTTGCTTGGTTGGATTTGGAGCAGAACTCACTAAAAGGCTTTGAGTTCCAATCCGGTGTTGCCATTCCCACTGATAATCACAAACAACATGTCTTCTACTTGTGGAATTTTTGTGGAGACAGCTTAAAAATAGGTGGTCAAAAAAACCCCTTGTCCCTCCCCATTGCTTTACAGACTTCCAAATATTTTTCGTAAGAACACCTTACGCAGCTACCATTAGTGAGCTGAACAGCTATTTGATTGCATTTGTCTTGATATTTGGAACAATTGTAAGGAGGGCAATTGTGGGTCCAAAGCCAATTGTTTAAAGCCAGAGGGAAAGTCAATTGACAAACGCCTTTTCCTACATAGACCCGCCCTGTCCTGTTTAGGCAATAAGTGCCTGTTGGAGAAGAATGAAGTGGCCATGGACTTCCTTCTTTGGCCCCAAATCCCATGCCATTGTGGCCCTCCCATTGACCCACCATTTAGGTTCAGCTGGGCTAGCCAACCATGGCCACTCTTCAGATCCTCCTGGCCCTCCACAGAGCCAGCAATTGCTAAGGTTCAAAACTTTTGCTACTTCTTCTCCTAAGGCTGCAAATTGATTCTCCCACTCCTGGCCTAAACTTAGCTGACCATATAAAAGTAGAATCAGGAAGGAAAATGTTTTAATAGTGTGATCTAATTAGCTAGTCTAATTTTCCCGTTGTCTTCTGCAGCACCTGTGGCAATTGACGACACAGAAACTACTTAACGTGAAACAATGGCTGCAAGTATTAGCGCCCCAGTGAGTGGAGATTCTAGAGGAGGGATGCCCATAGAGACTATTTCAGCAGATGGTCTGTGGGTCGGCACTCAGGGCTTCCTCTGATGTCGAAGCACTGGCTACTGCTCCAGCCCACTCCTGCAGAGTGTCAGTCACGGCCTCCCGGCCTTCTCCTCCAGCTGAGATGTGCAAATCTCTGAGGCGTCAGAGACCTTGACCCGAGAGTGACGGGTCCACCTGTGTTCAGCTGTCTTGATGGCTGTTTCTGTCGTCAGTGACACTTGGAATGGGCCACGCCATTTCACCGCCACTGGCGCTTCTTTCTACTCCTTAACTAGGACTCAATCTCCTGGTTGGATGTTACAAGCAGCAAAGTCCAAAGGTGGGGCTTGTGCCAGCTGAGCTTCCTGTTGAAGGGGTTTCACAAGAAGCAGTATCCTGGCCACAGATGGTTTTAAATATACATCACTTAGCTCTACTCCCCCACTAGGTTGAGACTTAGCCGGGTAATTCATAACAACGACGGAAAGGGGGATAACGGAATCTCTCTTCTGGGTCGGGCTCTCATTCTCGCCAAAGCCAATGTCCAAAGCCCTAGCCATGGCATCTTGGTTTCTATTAGCAGCTTCAAAAGGTGTTTCTTTCTCTATTCATTGTTTTCTACCCGAGCTGAGCTCTGGGGGTGCCAGGGCCTATGGAGGTTCCATTGTGTTCCTAAAGAAGCCAAAACCCCTTGAAGGATCTTTCCTGTAAAATGAGTTCCCCTATCTGAGTCTATTGCTTCTACAATGCTGTATCTTGGAATGATTTGTTCCAAAGATGCCTTAATAACTGATCCTGTCGTTGCTGAAGCAGTTGGAAATGCCTCTGGCCACGTTGCTAGCTGACATACCATCAGCAGAAGATATGAAGCCTTCCCACTTGGGGCATCTCAGGAAAATCCCCCCGGCATCTTTGGAAGGGACATGCAGCCCAAGGCCTCCCTCCCCTGGCAAGTTACTTTGTAACTTGGCTGTTTGCTTTAGCACAGATCAAGCAACCTTCAACAGCTCGTTTTGCCAGTCTAAAAAGACCCCCAGCAACATACAGCATGAGGAAGGCTTCTGCCAATCCTCAGGAAGTGCAAGGACTCTCTTCACGGAGTTCTTTTAATATTGGTAGGGCCAAAGCTTCTGGTATCTCTTGTTTGCCATCCCTTGTAAACCAATTCTTGTCTTTTTTCTCTGCCACACGGCTTTTAACTGTATCTCGAACTCCTCTGGTAGAAAAGACAGCTTCCCGGGCAGTGATGGAGTCACTGGGAGCAAAGGGGGCATCTTGGAGAGTTCTGGCAGAAGTGTTGCTTTCTGAATTTCTTCATCCACCAAAAAGGAGACAGAGGAGTCCTGGAACATTCTTCAACTACAGGGAGAGGCCATGGGGCTTTTGCCATGGAGTCTCTCAACTGATTGCGGGACGCAGCCCCCTTTTTATGCTAAGTTCCTGGCAACAGCACCCTCTGAGGTACTCGGGAATTACAGACTTCTTCCGGAACTGCCTACTCTATGCTCCCCTCTAATAGGCACCCCTCTCTTGGTATGGAAAAGGAAGAAAACGAAACTATTCCTAATGCTATTAAGTCTTTGTTGCCTTGCTCTAGGTTCAGGAATTTAACACGGCCTTGGCTGAGCAACAGTCTCTGTCGATTAGTAACAGTTTCTAGAACTAACACTTTCTTCTGTTACTCCCCTACCAGTAAATTCCTAGCCTTGTCTAAGGACGGATTCACACGGTCTCTTTGTAAAGACACATCCATGTTACTCCTTTCACTCCCACACCTTCTTGGAGGTGGGACGGCTCCCCCTGGCACAGCACCTGGCACAAAACCCCCCTATGCGCACACGCACACCTGCACTTACCCTGCACTCCGCTGCACACACACACACACACCTCCCGCACACTAACACCCCCCTCCACATCCCCACCATGCTACTTGCAGTGGCCCCGCCCCTGCCATCCCGGCCGGCTGGCAGCACCCACTCCTCACATGCTTCCCCATGCCTTGCGTTTCCTTGCTGCCCCCTCTGTAGCCTTCCGTCAACCTGCCTTTTCTCCCCTGCCTTGCATTGGCTTGCTCACCCATCCCCCACCTGACTTCCTTTCACATTCGTCTAGGTCTGGCCTCACCTTTCCTTTTCCTTCTAGGACCCTCATTGCCCTGCCGCGCCTCGCCTCGCAAAGCCACCACTTGCCTTGCCCTGCCCTTGAAGCCCTCCCTTGCCTTGCATGACCTTGTTCACCCCTCCCCCACCTGGAATTCAAGACCCCTTTTCAATGACATTTCATGGCCTTGCCCTGCCCCTTCTGCTCCTCCTAGGAATCTCAAAGCTCTCAAGCATCTCCGGTGTTTCAGGATCACAGGAGAGGAAGACCAGGGGAGGACGCATGTTGCCACACTCATCTCCATGGGCAGCCTTTGTCTGGGAGCAATCCTTGCATGTCTTGAATCTTGGAAGGGCAATTCACATTTTGCCCTTGAGCTCGGGGACCAGAATGAGAGTTCTTTTGCATACAAAGGAAAGCAGGTAGCTCAAGTCTTTGAGGTGCAGAGGAGACATGACCCACGCGGGATCAAGGCCACACAAAGCACTTGGTCCTGGCCACTTTTGTGTACCAGCAGTCCTTGAATGTACTTCTCACCTGCCTTGCCTGGCCTTGCCTTGGCAACACAACAGTTTCCTTGTCTTGCCCTGCTAGCCCTCTGGAGCCCGCCGGAGCCTTGCATTCCTTTGCATGGCCATGCCCCACCCTTGACCTGCCTACTGCTTTCCTCCAGGGCCTTGACTTGCCAAGCACTTCCTGTTTCTGCCTGTCCTTCCCATCAGTGGACTTTCCTTCCTACGGCCAGCCTTGCCTCTAACGTCTGGGCCTTCTCTTGCCTACCACTCCATTTGCTTTCCCCTCACTGCTCTGGCCTTGCTTACCTCTCCCTTGACTTGCCCACAATTGCCTGCACTTGCCTTGCAGCACCTTGCCTGCATAGAAGGCAAGGTAAAGAATGGTAAGCAGGGCAAAGCAAAGCCAGCAAGTTGTAGGTAGTGCGAGGCAAGGCAGACGTAGGCAAAGGAAGCAGAGCAAGGGTAGCTTAAGAAGAACTCGACAAGGTACTGAAGGCAAGGCAAGGCCAAGAGACTGGGAGTGCCTTTCCTTGGGAAGGCAAGGACATAGTGCCAGTGTTGCTGGAGCAGATGTTAAGGTGGCATGGGGAGGAATAGAAAGTGCTGAGAGCAGCGTGTGTGCTGCTAGTTTGAGGGGTGCAGTTGAAGTTGCAGGCAGCAAGATCTTCCTCAGCTGGCACTGTTTTGAGCTCTGTTTTTGCCAGATGGTTTCAAGTTGGTGGGCAGAATCTGCGAGAGGGAAAAGATTTGTTTGGGCCAAAGAGGTTTGTCTGGCTCTTGGAGTGTGGTGTAAAGAAGAGGCTGCTCTTGGAAGGGGAAGATGAGGGAAATCTTTTTGTCCTGATGTGCTGTTGATTGGAGTGCAGGGACGTTTGCAACTTGCCTCTGCCCTTGGGGCGGTTTCGAGCAGCGCCAGGTGCTTGGCCTTCTTTTGCAAGTCGTCAGCGCCATCGTGTGGTTGTTTCCATGAGCGCTGACAGTGCCGGGGAAAAAGCCAAGCGCTTCGCTGGCGCGGCCCCAGTCGTGTGCGAGCAGTTGGTGGAAGAGCTCCGCTGTGCATCCTGCTTCTTGGAGACACAAAAGAATGTGATCCTGCGCGTCGCGGGGAAGCAAGAGGAATCTTTTCATTGTTGGCTGTGCAGTTTCGAAGCGGCAAAAGTCAAGGCAGTTCCAGCACGGCCTCTTTCTTTCAGAACCTTTTCTGTACCATCTTGAACATGCTCAACATGGAACTCGCACCCACTGGACTCCATCAAAGGTCCTGGAGAGACGCACTTTCCTTCAAGCTCTAGCTACCATCCTACCCTCCACCTCTCGCGGATCCAAAGCCCTTCCAAACATCCAGCAGCTGCACGCAGAGAACAAGTGCTAGAACAAGGCGTTGGCCTTCCTAGTCCCTCTAAAGTCTGTAAACTAGGCGAAACATTGCAGTGACCAGCACTTTCTTTCGCAACTATCTATAGAGCGTCATCACATTCTCTCAGAGTGGCTAAGTCCACCCTTGCAGCGCAGCATTTCCAGCCACAGTTGGGACTGAGAGATGGGCCAGGTGAGAAAGCATTTGTTGACTATCCCTCGTCTCTGGAAGACTTGATACTCGCAGCGCAATCACGTCCACACACCTTCAGTGTGGCCAAGTTCAAGCAGCTAGAGCTCACAGAGATGGGAGAGTCAGGAGAGAAGCCGTTCCAAAAGTACCGTGTACTTACAGCAGAATTAAACCTGTGCACAGCCGTCTACAGCACTGTAGACCGTGGCTTCTCTGACAAGACGTGCCATCCCATTGTTGGCTCTCGCAGCTCGGTTGCTAGCTGCTCTCCTGAAGAAAAGAACTAGAAGGAAAAGCCAATGCTGGGCTGCACCTTCCCCTTGCCTCACGTAAAAGCCACTTCAACTCCCCGCTGCACTCTCTACTTCCCCTCTCCTTGGCATCGACCACTGTGTTTTCTGCATCTCGGAGCCGAAAGGTAAGCGCCAGTGTTCCCAGGGATGGTTGGAAGAAGGATAAGTAGTAGCCCAAGTAGCTGTCGTTGAACTTCCTCCTTCTCAATGCTAACGTGAACTCGGCAGGCAGGCGAGCGCCAGCCACGCTCCTTTCTCAGTTTGTACGCTGTGGACACGAGCCCGGTGCTCGGCGCCTTCGTTCGGCCTCTTTAGTACCCATGTGGCGCTTTCGTTCTGCCGGAGTCGAAGCGTCGTCTACTTGTCGCCCAGAGAGGACGGTGCCGGCAGCGAAATGCTCCAGCCCACTGCTTGTGCCGACACACGCCTGGGCTATGCACTTTGCCTCTCAGCGACATACAGCAGCACATTCGGCCTAAATGAAAAGGGAAAGATTCTCGGCTACGTCTGGCACAGAGAACTGCTTTAATTCAACGGGCTTACCCAGAGCATGCCCCGACGCGTGGGAACTTGTATTTGCACCACATTCCAGTGGCAGTCCTCTTTCCTTTACAGGCTGCACAGCGCCGTCAGATCGCGGTGCTCTCTGCACGTGCCTTCTCACTTCCAAGTAGCACCGCGCACATTAGAGCCTTGCAGGGAGAGAAGACGCGGATAGTCGTGTCGCAGAGAAGAACGTGGCAGGGCGAAAAGGTGTTCTTCTTTTGTCCTCCTCGTCGCCCAGAGTGTAGTGCTGTGTTGAAAGTCTTGGCCAGCGAAAAGCTAATCCAGCCAGTGTTTCTCTCCTGATGCATTTCGCTGAGCGAGAGCTGAGGAAAATCCTTGCACAGCACACTGTGGATGCGTGCAGTACACACGCAGAAGAGCGGCACAGCTAAAAGTCATCGCTGGGCTTCAGTTCTGTCCAGACCGCAGAAGGTGAAGAACGAAGCAGCTGAGCACCGGCTGCATGTACTCAGTGGAACGAATTTCAAATGTCCAGCCAAGAGCTGCTTCACAAGCACATTCAGCTGACAATGCTCTGACTGCTACACAAAGGAAGGCGCTGTGTTGCACTCCTGGACACTACCTGGTCAGAAGCAGGTTCTTACACCTTCAATGCTGCAGAGTCCATGCAGCTGGAGCACAGCCAGAAGGACGCGTCCAGCTAGAAGGCGTTCTTCAAGTACCGCCCTCTTCCAAGTAGCCTTGAAACTGAGCACAACACACTTCGGCTCAGGAGGTTCCTTCTCAGATAGACGTGCCGTCACATTCTTCACTCTCGCAGCTCCGTTGCCCACTTGCAGCAGCTGCTGCCAAAGAAAAAGGCTCCAGAAGTAAAAGCCTTTTACTGCTGGACTGCCCTTTCCCCGTTGCCTCACGTCAAGCACCAGAAACTGTCCGCTGCACTCTCTATTTCCCTTCTCCGTCGCATCTACCACTGTAATCTCTGCATCTCGAAGAATAAACCCAGGCACAATTCTTTCCTGGGAAAGCTGGAAGAGAAATAGGTAGCAGCACAAGTAGCTGCAAGTTTCCGACTGCTAATGTGAATCCGAAAACAAGCGAGTGGCAGCCACGCTTCCTCTTGCAGCCTGTGCGATGCACACACCAACTCGGTGCTCTGCCTTCATTCTTATGCTCTTCGTAGCAGGTCGCGCTTTCGTTTTCCTGGAGACGAACCGTCGTCTACTTGTCGCCCAGAGAGCACGGTGCCGGCAGCCAAATGCTGCAGGCTGCTGCTTCTGCCGAAACACGCCTGGGCTATGCAATTTCTCTCTCTCGCTGAAGTAGCACCACATTCTGTTTGCTTTGTAGCTGGCATCATTACAGAAAGCTTCTCGGCTACGTCTGGCACAGAGAACAGCTTTAGTTCAACGGGCTTAGCCGGAGCTTACCCCCGACGCGTGGGAACTTGTATTTGCACCACATTCCAGTGGCAGTCCTCTTTCCTTTACAGGCTGCACAGCGCCGTCAGATCGCGGTGCTCTCTGCACGTGCCTTCTCACTTCCAAGTAGCACCGCGCACATTAGAGCCTTGCAGGGAGAGAAGACGCGGATAGTCGTGTCGCAGAGAAGAACGTGCCAGGATGAAAAGATGTTCTTCCTTTCTCCTGCTTCTTGCCCGAATTGTGTTGCAGTGTTGAAAGTCTTGGCCAGCGAAAAGCTAATCCAGCCAGTGTTTCTCTCCTGACGCATTTCGCCGAGCGAGAGCTACGCGGACAGTTTGGACTCTGTGAAGCAGCAAGAAAATGATTGTACGTCGAGCTGAGGAAAATCCGTGCACAGCGCACTGTGGCCGCGTGCAGTGTTGGCGCTGAAGAGCGGCAAAGCTCAAAGGCATCGCTGAGCTTCAGTTCTGTCCAGACCGCAGAAGGCGAAGAACGAAGCAGCTGAGCACCGGCTGCATGTACTCAGTGGAGCGAATTTCAAATGTCCAGTCAAAAGCCTCTTCACAAGCAGATGCAGCTGACAATGCTCTGACTGCTACACAAAGGAAGGCGCTGTGTTGCACTTCCTGGACACTACCTGGTCAGAAGCAGGTTCTTACACCTTCAATGCTGCAGAGTCCATGCAGCTGGAGCACAGCCAGAAGGACGCGTCCAGAAAGAAGGCGTTCTTCAAGTACCCCCCTCTTCCAAGCAGCCTTGAAACTGAGCACAACACACTGCGGCTCAGGAGGTTCCTTCTCAGATAGACGTGCCGTCACATTCTTCACTCTCGCAGCTCCGTTGCCCACTTGCAGCAGCTGCTCCCCAAGGAAAAGGCTCCAGAAGTAAAAGCCACTGCTGGACTGCCCTTTCCCCTTGCCTCACGTCAAGCACCAGAAACTGTCCGCTGCACTCTCTATTTCCCTTCTCCGCCGCATGGCGAAGCATAAACGTAATCGCAATTGTTTCCAGGGGAAAGCTGGAAGAGAAATAGGTAGCAGCACAAGTAGCTGCAAGTTGGACTTTAAGTTTCGAGCTGCTAATGTGAATCCGAAAACAAGCGAGTGGCAGCCACGCTTCCTCTTGCAGCCTGTGCGATGCACACACCAGCTCGGTGCTCTGCCTTCATTCTTATGCTCTTCGTAGCAGGTGGCGCTTTCGTTTTGCTGGAGACGAAGCGTCGTCTACTTGTCGCCCAGAGAGCACGGTGCCGGCAGCGAAATGCTGCAGGCTGCTGCTTCTGCCGAAACACGCCTGGGCTATGCAATTTCTCTCTCTCGCTGAAGTAGCACCACATTCTGTTTGCTTTGTAGCTGGCATCATTACAGAAAGCTTCTCGGCTAAGTCTGGCACAGAGAACAGCTTTATTTTAACCGGCTTACGCGGAGCTTGCCCCCGACGCGTGGGAACTTGTATTTGCACCACATTCCAGTGGCAGTCCTCTTTCCTTTACAGGCTGCACAGCGCCGTCAGATCGCGGTGCTCTCTGCACGTGCCTTCTCACTTCCAAGTAGCACCGCGCACATTAGAGCCTTGCAGGGAGAGAAGACGCGGATAGTCGTGTCGCAGAGAAGAACGTGCCAGGATGAAAAGATGTTCTTCCTTTCTCCTGCTTCTTGCCCGAATTGTGTTGCAGTGTTGAAAGTCTTGGCCAGCGAAAAGCTAATCCAGCCAGTGTTTCTCTCCTGACGCATTTCGCTGAGCGAGAGCTACGCGGACAGTTTGGACTCTGTGAAGCAGCAAGAAAATGATTGTACGTCGAGCTGAGGAAAATCCGTGCACAGCGCACTGTGGCCGCGTGCAGTGTTGGCGCTGAAGAGCGGCAAAGCTCAAAGGCATCGCTGGGCTTCAGTTCTGTCCAGACCGCAGAAGGCGAAGAACGAAGCAGCTGAGCACCGGCTGCATGTACTCAGTGGAGCGAATTTAAAATGTCCAGTCAAAAGCCTCTTCACAAGCAGATGCAGCTGACAATGCTCTGACTGCTACACAAAGGAAGGCGCTGTGTTGCACTTCCTGGACACTACCTGGTCAGAAGCAGTTTCTTACACCTTCAATGCTGCAGAGTCCATGCAGCTGGAGCACAGCCAGAAGGACGCGTCCAGCTAGAAGGCGTTCTTCAAGTACCGCCATCTTCCAAGTAGCCTTGAAACTGAGCACAACACACTTCGGCTCAGGAGGTTCCTTCTCAGATAGACGTGCCGTCACATTCTTCACTCTCGCAGCTCCGTTGCCCACTTGCAGCAGCTGCTCCCCAAGGAAAAGGCTCCAGAAGTAAAAGCCACTGCTGGACTGCCCTTTCCCCTTGCCTCACGTCAAGCACCAGAAACTGTCCGCTGCACTCTCTATTTCCCTTCTCCGCCGCATGGCGAAGCATAAACGAAATCGCAATTGTTTCCAGGGGAAAGCTGGAAGAGAAATAGGTAGCAGCACAAGTAGCTGCAAGTTGGACTTTAAGTTTCGAGCTGCTAATGTGAATCCGAAAACAAGCGAGTGGCAGCCACGCTTCCTCTTGCAGCCTGTGCGATGCACACACCAGCTCGGTGCTCTGCCTTCATTCTTATGCTCTTCGTAGCAGGTGGCGCATTCGTTTTGCTGGGGACGAAGCGTCGTCTACTTGTCGCCCAGAGAGCACGGTGCCGGCAGCGAAATGCTGCAGGCTGCTGCTTCTGCCGAAACACGCCTGGGCTATGCAATTTCTCTCTCTCGCTGAAGTAGCACCACATTCTGTTTGCTTTGTAGCTGGCATCATTACAGAAAGCTTCTCGGCTAAGTCTGGCACAGAGAACAGCTTTATTTTAACCGGCTTACGCGGAGCTTACCCCCGACGCGTGGGAACTTGTATTTGCACCACATTCCAGTGGCAGTCCTCTTTCCTTTACAGGCTGCTCAGCGCCGTCAGATCGCGGTGCTCTCTGCACGTGCCTTCTCACTTCCAAGTAGCACCGCGCACATTAGAGCCTTGCAGGGAGAGAAGACACGGATAGTCGTGTCGCAGAGAAGAACGTGCCAGGATGAAAAGATGTTCTTCCTTTCTCCTGCTTCTTGCCCGAATTGTGTTGCAGTGTTGAAAGTCTTGGCCAGCGAAAAGCTAATCCAGCCAGTGTTTCTCTCCTGACGCATTTCGCTGAGCGCGAGCTACGCAGACAGTTTGGACTCTGTGAAGCAGCAAGAAAATGATTGTACGTCGAGCTGAGGAAAATCCGTGCACAGCGCACTGTGGCCGCGTGCAGTGTTGGCGCTGAAGAGCGGCAAAGCTCAAAGGCATCGCTGGGCTTCAGTTCTGTCCAGACCGCAGAAGGCGAAGAACGAAGCAGCTGAGCACCGGCTGCATGTACTCAGTGGAGCGAATTTCAAATGTCCAGTCAAAAGCCTCTTCACAAGCAGATGCAGCTGACAATGCTCTGGCTGCTACACAAAGGAAGGCGCAGCCCTTGCACTTCCTGGACACTACCTGGTCAGAAGCAGTTTCTTACACCTTCAATGCTGCAGAGTCCATGCAGCTGGAGCACAGCCAGAAGGACGCGTCCAGCTAGAAGGCGTTCTTCAAGTACCGCCATCTTCCAAGTAGCCTTTAAACTGAGCACAACACACTTCGGCTCAGGAGGTTCCTTCTCAGATAGACGTGCCGTCACATTCTTCACTCTCGCAGCTCCGTTGCCCACTTGCAGCAGCTGCTCTCCAAGGAAAAGGCTCCAGAAGTAAAAGCCACTGCTGGACTGCCCTTTCCCCTTGCCTCACGTCAAGCACCAGAAACTGTCCGCTGCACTCTCTATTTCCCTTCTCCGCCGCATGGCGAAGCATAAACGAAATCGCAATTGTTTCCAGGGGAAAGCTGGAAGAGAAATAGGTAGCAGCACAAGTAGCTGCAAGTTGGACTTTAAGTTTCGAGCTGCTAATGTGAATCCGAAAACAAGCGAGTGGCAGCCACGCTTCCTCTTGCAGCCTGTGCGATGCACACACCAGCTCGGTGCTCTGCCTTCATTCTTATGCTCTTCGTAGCAGGTGGCGCTTTCGTTTTGCTGGGGACGAAGCGTCGTCTACTTGTCGCCCAGAGAGCACGGTGCCGGCAGCGAAATGCTGCAGGCTGCTGCTTCTGCCGAAACACGCCTGGGCTATGCAATTTCTCTCTCTCGCTGAAGTAGCACCACATTCTGTTTGCTTTGTAGCTGGCATCATTACAGAAAGCTTCTCGGCTAAGTCTGGCACAGAGAACAGCTTTATTTTAACCGGCTTACGCGGAGCTTGCCCCCGACGCGTGGGAACTTGTATTTGCACCACATTCCAGTGGCAGTCCTCTTTCCTTTACAGGCTGCTCAGCGCCGTCAGATCGCGGTGCTCTCTGCACGTGCCTTCTCACTTCCAAGTAGCACCGCGCACATTAGAGCCTTGCAGGGAGAGAAGACACGGATAGTCGTGTCGCAGAGAAGAACGTGCCAGGATGAAAAGATGTTCTTCCTTTCTCCTGCTTCTTGCCCGAATTGTGTTGCAGTGTTGAAAGTCTTGGCCAGCGAAAAGCTAATCCAGCCAGTGTTTCTCTCCTGACGCATTTCGCTGAGCGAGAGCTACGCAGACAGTTTGGACTCTGTGAAGCAGCAAGAAAATGATTGTACGTCGAGCTGAGGAAAATCCGTGCACAGCGCACTGTGGCCGCGTGCAGTGTTGGCGCTGAAGAGCGGCAAAGCTCAAAGGCATCGCTGGGCTTCAGTTCTGTCCAGACCGCAGAAGGCGAAGAACGAAGCAGCTGAGCACCGGCTGCATGTACTCAGTGGAGCGAATTTCAAATGTCCAGTCAAAAGCCTCTTCACAAGCAGATGCAGCTGACAATGCTCTGGCTGCTACACAAAGGAAGGCGCAGCCCTTGCACTTCCTGGACACTACCTGGTCAGAAGCAGTTTCTTACACCTTCAATGCTGCAGAGTCCATGCAGCTGGAGCACACCCAGAAGGACGCGTCCAGCTAGAAGGCGTTCTTCAAGTACCCCCTCTTCCAAGCAGCCTTGAAACTGAGCACAGCACACTGCGGCTCAGGAGGTTCCTTCTCAGATAGACGTGCCGTCACATTCTTCACTCTCGCAGCTCCGTTGCCCACTTGCAGCAGCTGCTCCCCAAGGAAAAGGCTCCAGAAGTAAAAGCCTTTTACTGCTGGACTGCCCTTTCCCCTTGCCTCACGTCAAGCACCAGAAACTGTCCGCTGCACTCTCTATTTCCATTCTCCGCCGCATCTACCACTGTCATCTCTGCATCTCGAAGCATAAACCCAGGCACAATTCTTTCCTGGGAAAGCTGGAAGAGAAATAGGTAGCAGCACAAGTAGCTGCAAGTTGAACTTTCTGTTTTCAACTGCTAATTCGGATCTGAAAAGAAGCAAGTGGCAGCCACGCTTCCTCTTGCAGCCTGCACACCAGCTCGGTGCTTCTGCCTTCATTCTTATGCTCTTCGTACCATTTCGTTCTTTTCATTCTGCCGGAGTCGAACCGTCGTCATCGTGTCGCACAGAGGGCACGCCGGCAGAGAAACGCTCCAGAGAAACGCTCCAGGTTGCTGATTCTTCCGAAACACGCCTGGGCTGTGCACTTTCCTTCGCTGCCCTTGGTAGCACCACATTCTGTTTGCTTTGTAGCCTGAATGTAAAGGGAAAGATTCTCAGCTACGTCTGGCACAGAGAACAGCTGTAGTTCAACGGGCTTACCCGGCGCTTACCCCGACGCTTGGGAACTTGTATTTGCACCACATTCCAGGGGTAGTCTTCTTTCCTTTACAGGCTGCACAGCGCCGTCAGATCGCAGTGCTTCTCTGCACGTGCCTTCTCACTTCCAAGTAGCACCGCGCACATTAGAGCCTTGCAGGGAGAGAAGACGTGGATAGCTGTGTGGCAGAGAAAATCGTGCAAAGACAAAAAGGTGTTCTTCTTTTGTCCTCCTCGTCGCCCAGATTGTGGTGCTGTGCTGAAAGCGTGGGTATTATTACCCCTTCTCGCAGTGAGACCATGTGCTGCGTTGGAACTGTTGGCCAGTGAAAGGCTAATCCAGCAAGTGCTTCTCTCCTGACACATTTCTCTGAGCGAGACCTTGTGCGGACAGTTGGGCTCTGCGAAGCAGAACGGCTGTAGTGTCACGTAGCGCTGAGGAAAATCCGTGCAAAGAGCACTGTGCATGCGTGCAGTACACACACTGAAGAGAGCCAAAGCTGAATGCTTCAGTTCTGGCCAGCGCCGGTAAGGGAGAAGAACGCAGCCCCAGGCCACTGGGCTGGTGTGTGCGATGACTATGAGCTTTGCCGCTCTTCTGCGTGTATACTGCATGCATCCACAGTGTGCAGTGCACGGATTTTCCTCAGCTCTCGCTCAGCAAAATGCATCAGGAGGGAAGCACATGATGGATTAGCCTTTCACAGGCCAACAGTTCCAACGCAGCACCAGAGTCTTACTGCGAGAAGGAGTAATAAAACACATGTATTGTCCCGGAACACTTCTCTGTGCGAGCCGTAGCCGAGAATCTTTCCCTTAAGATAAAGACCACCAGGCAGACAGAATGTTGTGCTACCTAGCGCTAGAGAGAAATTGCATAGCCCAGGCGTGTTTCGGCAGAAGCAGCAGCCTGCAGCATTTCGCTGCCGGCACCGTGCTCTCTGGGCGACAAGTAGACGACGCTTCGTCTCCAGCAAAACGAAAGCGCCACCTGCTACGAAGAGCATAAGAACGAAGGCAGAGCACCGAGCTTGTGTGTGCATCGCACAGGCTGCAAGAGGAAGCGTGGCTGCCACTCGCTTCTTTTCGGATTCACATTAGCAGCTCGAAACTTAAAGTCCAACTTGCAGCTACTTGTGCTGCTACCTATTTCTCTTCCAGCTTTCCCCTGGAAACAATTGCGATTACGTTTATGCTTCGCCATGCGGCGGAGAAGGGAAAGAGAGAGTGCAGCGGACAGTTTCTGGTGCTTGACGTGAGGCAACGGGGAAAGGGCAGTCCAGCAGTGGCTTTTACTTCTGGAGCCTTTTCCTTGGGGAGCAGCTGCTGCAAGTGGGCAACGGAGCTGCGAGAGTGAAGAATGTGACGGCACGTCTATCTGAGAAGGAACCTCCTGAGCCGCAGTGTGCTGTGCTCAGTTTCAAGGCTACTTGGAAGAGGGGGGTACTTGAAGAACGCCTTCTTTCTGGACGCGTCCTTCTGGCTGTGCTCCAGCTGCATGGACTCTGCAGCATTGAAGGTGTAAGAAACTGCTTCTGACCAGGTAGTGTCCAGGAAGTGCAACACAGCGCCTTCCTTTGTGTAGCAGTCAGAGCGTTGTCAGCTGAATCTGCTTGTGAAGAGGCTTTTGACTGGACATTTGAAATTCGCTCCACTGAGTACATGCAGCCGGTGCTCAGCTGCTTCGTTCTTCGCCTTCTGCGGTCTGGACAGAACTGAAGCTCAGCGATGCCTTTGAGCTTTGCCGCTCTTCAGCGCCAACACTGCACGCGGCCACAGTGCGCTGTGCACGGATTTTCCTCAGCTCGACGTACAATCATTTTCTTGCTGCTTCACAGAGTCCAAACTGTCCGCGTAGCTCTCGCTCAGCGAAATGCGTCAGGAGAGAAACACTGGCTGGATTAGCTTTTCGCTGGCCAAGACTTTCAACACTGCAACACAATTCGGGCAAGAAGCAGGAGAAAGGAAGAACATCTTTTCATCCTGGCACGTTCTTCTCTGCGACACGACTATCCGCGTCTTCTCTCCCTGCAAGGCTCTAATGTGCGCGGTGCTACTTGGAAGTGAGAAGGCACGTGCAGAGAGCACCGCGATCTGACGGCGCTGTGCAGCCTGTAAAGGAAAGAGGACTGCCACTGGAATGTGGTGCAAATACAAGTTCCCACGCGTCGGGGCATGCTCTGGGTAAGCCCGTTGAATTAAAGCAGTTCTCTGTGCCAGACGTAGCCGAGAAGCTTTCCGTAAAGATGCTGGCTACAAAGCAAACAGAATGTGGCGCTACTTCAGCGCTAGAGAGAAATTGCATAGCCCAGGCGTGTTTCGGCAGAAGCAGCAGCCTGCAGCATTTCGCTGCCAGCATCGTGCTCTCTGGGCGACAAGTAGACGACGCTTCGTCTCCAGCAAAACGAAAGCGCGACCTGCTACGAAGAGCATAAGAATGAAGGCAGAGCACCGAGTTGGTGTGTGCATCGCACAGGCTGCAAGAGGAAGCGTGGCTGACACTCGCTTGGTTTCGGATTCACATTAGCAGTCGGAAACTTGCAGCTACTTGTGCTGCTACCTATTTCTCTTCCAGCTTTCCCAGGAAAGAATTGTGCCTGGGTTTATGCTTCGAGATGCAGAGATGACAGTGGTAGATGCGGCGGAGAAGGGAAATAGAGAGTGCAGCGGACAGTTTCTGGTGCTTGACGTGAGGCAAGGGGAAAGTGCAGTCCAGCAGTAAAAGGCTTTTACTTCTGGAGCCTTTTCCTTGGGGAGCAGCTGCTGCAAGTGGGCAACGGAGCTGCGAGAGTGAAGAATGTGACGGCACGTCTATCTGAGAAGGAACCTCCTGAGCCGCAGTGTGTTGTGCTCAGTTTCAAGGCTGCTTGGAAGAGGGGGTACTTGAAGAACGCCTTCTTTCTGGACGCGTCCTTCTGGCTGTGCTCCAGCTGCATGGACTCTGCAGCATTGAAGGTGTAAGAACCTGCTTCTGACCAGGTAGTGTCCAGGAGTGCAACACAGCGCCTTCCTTTGTGTAGCAGTCAGAGCATTGTCAGCTGCATCTGCTTGTGAAGAGGCTTTTGACTGGACATTTGAAATTCGCTCCACTGAGTACATGCAGCCGGTGCTCAGCTGCTTCGTTCTTCGCCTTCTTCGGTCTGGACAGAACTGAAGCCCAGCGATGACTTTTAGCCGTGCCGCTCTTCTGCGTGTGTACTGCACGCATCCACAGTGTGCTGTGCAAGGATTTTCCTCAGCTCTCGCTCAGCGAAATGCATCAGGAGAGAAACACTGGCTGGATTAGCTTTTCGCTGGCCAAGACTTTCAACACAGCACCACACTCTGGGCGACGAGGAGGACAAAAGAAGAACGCCTTTTCGCCCTGCCACGTTCTTCTCTGCGACACGACTATCCGCGTCTTCTCTCCCTGCAAGGCTCTAATATGCGCGGTGCTACTTGGAAGTGAGAAGGCACGTGCAGAGAGCACCGCGATCTGACGGCGCTGTGCAGCCTGTAAAGGAAAGAGGACTGCCACTGGAATGTGGTGCAAATACAAGTTCCCACGCGTCGGGGGCATGCTCTGGGTAAGCCCGTTGAACTACAGCTGTTCTCTGTGCCAGACGTAGCCGAGAATCTTTCCCTTTTCATTTAGGCCGAATGTGCTGCTGTATGTCGCTGAGAGGCAAAGTGCATAGCCCAGGCGTGTGTCGGCACAAGCAGTGGGCTGGAGCATTTCGCTGCCGGCACCATGCTCTCTGGGCGACAAGTAGACGACGCTTCGACTCCGGCAGAACGAAAGCGCCACATGGGTACTAAAGAGGCCGAACGAAGGCGCCGAGCACCGGGCTCGTGTCCACAGCGTACAAACTGAGAAAGGAGCGTGGCTGGCGCTCGCCTGCCTGCCGAATTCACGTTAGCATTGAGAAGGAGGAAGTTCAACGACAGCTACTTGGGCTACTACTTATCCTTCTTCCAACCATCCCTGGGAACACTGGCGCTTACCTTTCGGCTCCGAGATGCAGAAAACACAGTGGTCGATGCCAAGGAGAGGGGAAGTAGAGAGTGCAGCGGGGAGTTGAGGTGGCTTTTACGTGAGGCAAGGGGAAGGTGCAGCCCAGCATTGGCTTTTCCTTCTAGTTCTTTTCTTCAGGAGAGCAGCTAGCAACCGAGCTGCGAGAGCCAACAATGGGATGGCACGTCTTGTCAGAGAAGCCACGGTCTACAGTGCTGTAGACGGCTGTGCACAGGTTTAATGCTGCTGTAAGTACACGGTACGAAAGAGGCCGTGCTGGAACTGCCTTGACTTTCGCCGCTTAGAAACTGCACAGCCAACAATGAAAAGATTCCTCTTGCTTCCCCGCGACGCGCAGGATCACATTCTTTTGTGTCTCCAAGAAGCAGGATGCACAGCGGAGCTCTTCCACCAACTGCTCGCACACGACTGCGGCCGCGCCAGCGAAGCGCTTGGCTTTTTCCCCGGCACTGTCAGCGCTCATGGAAACAACCACACGATGGCGCTGACGACTTGCAAAAGAAGGCCAAGCACCTGGTGCTGCTCGAAACCGCCCCAAGGGCAGAGGCAAGTTGCAAACGTCCCTGCACTCCAATCAACAGCACATCAGGACAAAAAGATTTCCCTCATCTTCCCCTTCCAAGAGCAGCCTCTTCTTTACACCACACTCCAAGAGCCAGACAAACCTCTTTGGCCCAAACAAATCTTTTCCCTCTCGCAGATTCTGCCCACCAACTTGAAACCATCTGGCAAAAACAGAGCTCAAAACAGTGCCAGCTGAGGAAGATCTTGCTGCCTGCAACTTCAACTGCACCCCTCAAACTAGCAGCACACACGCTGTTCTCAGCACTTTCCTTCTCAGCTCTAGCTACCATCCTAAGCCTTCTCTCTCCTAGAGTCAGGATCCAAAGACAACGGCACCACAGACTGCTCACACACTAAAGGCATCAGGACAAAAGGCTCACAAGCTTGGCCTTTGCATTCCCACGGACAGCTCAACAGCTCTAACCCAGAGAGAGCTCTGCCTCTTGGGAAAAGCCTTTAAAATCCCTAAGAGCACCTGATGTGCACATCCAAACCTGCTTGCCTTGCCAAAGAGAGCAACTACAAGCCCATCTCCAAAGAAACGGCATCCCCTCCTCCAAAATACAACACATCCAGCCACTGATCCACCTCCAGTATTGAATATGTCCAACAATTGCCCCTACACGCCCAGGGGCCAGAAGAGAAATGTCTTGCTGGACTATTCCTCCCCATGCTACCTTAACATCTGCTCCAGCAACACTGGCACTCCGAGTCTCTTGGCCTTGCCTTGCCTTCAGTACCTTGTCGAGTTCTTCTTAAGCTACCCTTGCTCTGCTTCCTTTGCCTACGTCTGCCTTGCCTCGCACTACCTACAACTTGCTGGCTTTGCTTTGCCCTGCTTACCACTCTTGCCCTTGCCTTCCATGCAGGCAAGGCGCTGCAAAGCAAGTGCAGGCAATTGTGGGCAAGTCCAGGGAGAGGTAAGCAAGGCCAGAGCAGTGAGGGGAAAGCAAATGGAGTGGTAGGCAAGAGAAGGCCCAGACGTTAGAGGCAAGGCTGGCCGTAGGAAGGAAAGTCCACTGATGGGTAGGCCAGGCAGAAACAAGAAGGGCTCGGCAAGCCAAGGCCCTGGAGGAAAGCAGTAGGCAGGTCAAGGGCGGGGCATGGACGTGCAAAGGAATGCAAGGCTCCAGAGAGCTAGCAGGGCAAGGCAAGGAAACTGTTGTGTTGCCAAGGCAAGGCAAGGATAGGCAAGGCAGGTTAGAAGTACATTCGAGGACTGCTGGTACACAAAAGTGGCCAGGACCAACTGCTCTGTGTGGCCTTGCTTGGCGAGGTGAGGCAGGGCAATGAGGGTCCTAGAAGGAAAAGGAAAGGTGAGGCCAGACCTAGGCGAATGTGAAAGGAAGTCAGGTGGGGGATGGGTGAGCAAGCCAATGCAAGGCAGGGGAGAAAAGGCAGGTTGACGGAAGGCTACAGAGGGGGCAGCAAGGAAACGCAAGGCATGGGGAAGCATGTGAGGAGTGGGCGCTGCCAGCCGGCCGGGATGGCAGGAGCGGGGCCACTGCAAGTAGCATGGTGGGGATGTGGAGGGGGGTGTTAGTGTGCGTGTGCGCATAGGGGGGTTTTGTGCCAGGTGCTGTGCCAGGGGGAGCCGTCCCACCTCCACGAAGGTGTGGGAGTGAAAGGAGTAACATGGATGTGTCTTTACAAAGAGACCGTGTGAATCCGTCCTTAGACAAGGCTAGGAATTTACTGGTAGGGGAGTAACAGAAGAAAGTGTTAGTTCTAGAAACTGTTACTAATCGACAGAGACTGTTGCTCAGCCAAGGCCGTGTTAAATTCCTGAACCTAGAGCAAGGCAACAAAGACTTAATAGCATTAGGAATAGTTTCGTTTTCTTCCTTTTCCATACCAAGAGGGGGGTGCCTATTAGAGGGGAGCATAGAGTAGGCAGTTCCGGAAGAAGTCTGTAATTCCCGAGTACCTCAGAGGGTGCTGTTGCCAGGAACTTAGCATAAAAAGGGGGCTGCGTCCCGCAATCAGTTGAGAGACTCCATGGCAAAAGCCCCATGGCCTCTCCCTGTAGTTGAAGAATGTTCCAGGACTCCTCTGTCTCCTTTTTGGTGGATGAAGAAATTCAGAAAGCAACACTTCTGCCAGAACTCTCCAAGATGCCCCCTTTGCTCCCAGTGACTCCATCACTGCCCGGGAAGCTGTCTTTTCTACCAGAAGAGTTCGAGATACAGTTAAAAGCCGTGTGGCAGAGAAAAAAGACAAGAATTGGTTTACAAGGGATGGCAAACAAGAGATACCAGAAGCTTTGGCCCTACCAATATTAAAAGAACTCCGTGAAGAGAGTCCTTGCACTTCCTGAGGATTGGCAGAAGCCTTCCTCATGCTGTATGTTGCTGGGGGTCTTTTTAGACTGGCAAAACAAGCTGTTGAAGGTTGCTTGATCTGTGCTAAAGCAAACAGCCAAGTTACAAAGTAACTTGCCAGGGGAGGGAGGCCTTGGGCTGCATGTCCCTTCCAAAGATGCCGGGGGGATTTTCCTGAGATGCCCCAAGTGGGAAGGCTTCATATCTTCTGCTGATGGTATGTCAGCTAGCAACGTGGCCAGAGGCATTTCCAACTGCTTCAGCAACGACAGGATCAGTTATTAAGGCATCTTTGGAACAAATCATTCCAAGATACAGCATTGTAGAAGCAATAGACTCAGATAGGGGAACTCATTTTACAGGAAAGATCCTTCAAGGGGTTTTGGCTTCTTTAGGAACACAATGGAACCTCCCTAGGCCCTGGCACCCCCAGAGCTCGGCTCGGGTAGAAAACAATGAATAGAGAAAGAAACACCTTTTGAAGCTGCTAATAGAAACCAAGATGCCATGGGTAGGGCTTTGGACATTGGCTTTGGCGAGAATGAGAGCCCGACCCAGAAGAGAGATTCCGTTATCCCCCTTTCCATCGTTGTTATGAATTACCCGGCTAAGTCTCAACCTAGTGGGGGAGTAGAGGTAAGTGATGTATATTTAAAACCATCTGTGGCCAGGATACTGCTTCTTGTGAAACTCCTTCAACAGGAAGCTCAGCTGGCACAAGCCCCACCTTTGGACTTTGCTGCTTGTAACATCCAACCAGGAGATTGAGTCCTAGTTAAGGAGTAGAAAGAAGCGCCAGTGGTTCTGAAATGGCGTGGCCCATTCCAAGTGTCACTGACGACAGAAACAGCCATCAAGACAGCTGAACACAGGTGGACCCGTCACTCTCGGGTCAAGGTCTCTGAAGCCTCAGAGATTTGCACATCTCAGCTGGAGGAGAAGGCCGGGAGGCCGTGATTGACACTCTGCAGGAGTGGGCCGGAGCAGTAGCCAGTGCTTCGACATCAGAGGAAGCCCTGAGTGCCGACCCACAGACCATCTGCTGAAATAGTCTCTATGGGCATCCCTCCTCTAGAATCTCCACTCACTGGGGCGCTAATACTTGCAGCCATTGTTTCACGTTAAGTAGTTTCTGTGTCGTCAATTGCCACAGGTGCTGCAGAAGACAACGGGAAAATTAGACTAGCTAATTAGATCACATTATTAAAACATTTTCCTTACTAGTTCTACTTTTATATGGTCAGCTAAGTTTAGGCCAGGAGTGGGAGAATCAATTTGCAGCCTTAGGAGAAGAAGTAGCAAAAGTTTTGAACCTTAGCAATTGCTGGCTCTGTGGAGGGCCAGGAGGATCTGAAGAGTGCCTATGGTTGGCTAGCCCAGCTGAACCTAAGTGGTGGCTCAACACCCGACATGAGGTCCATACTAGGACCAAAGGGCCAAAGAAGGAAGTCCACGGCTATAGGAGAAGGTTTCACGAAGGATGTCTGGACTTCAGGTGGCTCTCTTGAAAGCTGTTTCTTGCATAGGCGAAGTTACAGCATTTCAGGGAGCGGGTATCCAGAGCCAGCCCTACAGCTGCCAGCTCCAGCTGTAGGCATACCTGAAGCCGCTTTCTGTTCAAGTTACAAAGCATTCTAGACTTTTCTTTGCAGAGTATCTTAACACATAACAACCAATAAGCACCATACCCAATACCTTTACATTTGCCTATAGCCCATCATAGCTACTACCATCACCATATTCTAGTCATTATTATCCAATCACAAGAGTAAGTAAGTTACAATTTCAGCTTACAGTGGAGAATTCTTAGACCTTTCTTCTTCTTGCTACATCAACATTTCTTGTTTGCCTGCCATATCTTTCTTTTTGGTAAAGACACGTTTTCTATTTACTTATGCTCTTCTTGAGACTTACTTACTTGGTGAAAAACACGTCTTTGTTTGTAATCACATACCTTTGTCGTGCTCCTAAAAATCTCCTTCCAACTCATCTCCAACCTTTGCCTTCTCAGTTACTCAGCGATCACTGTTTCAGCAAAACATCTTTTATTCTATATCAAAACTTGCTTCCATTTCTACCTCATCCCCAGCTTCTACATTCACAGACCTTTCTGCCAAGCCTACATACCTGTGAAACTTTCTTACCAAACTTTCATCCTCCCCAACACATGGCCACTTCATTCTTCTCCAACAGGCACTTATTGCCTAAACAGGACAGGGCGGGTCTATGTAGGAAAAGGCGTTTGTCAATTGACTTTCCCTCTGGCTTTAAACAATTGGCTTTGGACCCACAATTGCCCTCCTTACAATTGTTCCAAATATCAAGACAAATGCAATCAAATAGCTGTTCAGCTCACTAATGGTAGCTGCGTAAGGTGTTCTTACCACACTTACCAAAAACATTTGGAAGCCTGTAAAGCAATGGGGAGGGACAAGGGGTTTTTTTGACCACCTATTTTTAAGCTGTCTCCACAAAAATTCCACAAGTAGAAGACATGTTGTTTGTGATTATCAGTGGGAATGGCAACACCGGATTGGAACTCCAAGCCTTTTAGTGAGTTCTGCTCCAAATCCAACCAAGCAACTTGCAGATGTAAATGTAGATGGCAACCCTGTGTGGGAGCTTGGAAATGCAAATACTGTGACCCTTATGGTGGGGCAGCTATTGTTGGAGGACCGTTAGGCCCGGGAATCCTGCTGTATTTTGACCCACCAATTGATGACCAAGGGTAGGAAGGCCCCTTTGCTAATGGAACACGGGCTTTGAAAGGACATTATTGGATTTGTGGCCAACATGCTTAGCTCAGGTTACCTCCAAACTGGTCAGGGATATGGTATATCCCTGGGGTATATTAGACCATTGTTCTTTTTGCTACTACAAATTCAGGGAAATTGCTTAGGAATCAAAATCTGTGAGGATTTAATTAGAGAAAAGCAGTCAGCTGAGGCAGCCTTGGCTGCAGGGAGCACCCCAAAACGGGGAAAAGATGAATGGCCACCAGAACAAGTTACGCAACACGATGGACCAGCCCCTTGGAAACCTAAGGAATTAATCCCAGATGCCTGGGAACCCATTTATCATTTCAATGAGATAATTAGGTTACAAGCTGTCTCGGAAATAATTACCAACCAGCCAGCCACAGCTCTTGACCGTCTTGCTGAGCAACCCACTTCAATGAGGAAAGCGGTATTTTCAACATTGGATGGTATTAGATTATCTGTTAGCAGAAGAAGGAGGAGTTTGTGGGAAATTCAATGACTCGAGCTGCTGTTTGCAAGCAGAGGACAGCGGAAATGTGGTCAAACAAATAACAAAGGAAATAACCTCAGCTCATGGACCTGACGAAGTGTTGAAAGGATGGTAATGGGACATGTTTTCATGGTTAACTGGCCAGCTATGGGCTAAATTGTTACAGCAGGGATTACTGTAACACGCCTATATCAAACCAGGAATCCCGTGGAAAAGAAGTATATATGGACAGATTGGTGGTAGATGTTTCAGAGGTCTTTATTTCTCCAGCCGCATGGCCGGGGCTCTGCTCAGGAACTCCCCCAGTCACGGGACCCGAGGGTCCTTGGCCACACCGGGGAACACAAACCGACCAATGGGGAATGAAGCTGACCAGGGGCAGGGAAACCCCGTGTCTCTCGCCCAGGGCCCATCTCCCAGGGCTCCATGGCAGGGGGGGAGACCCCAACACTAAATGAATACCATTTCTCCTCTTATATGCTATAGCAACTCTAATCTTTTGAGCATGCGTGACACCATGCTGGGTGCAGCTCTTTCAGCAGGTGGTCAAGGAGATGCCGCTAGCAGCCATGCCTACCTGATCCAGAAAGGACTACAAAAGGACAGAAAAGGATGTCACTGCAAATAATAGCAAAAGCCAAGAAGACTCAAGAAGAAAAAATTAAATCAATGGTAATTAAGGTTTGTAAAGACAAATACAGATCAAATAAAAAGAGGAGGGATTAAAAGGAAGGAGGTGGATGAGTCTTTACAAACAGACCGTGTGAATTGGCCTGTAGACAAGGCTAGGAACTTATGGGGAGTGAAGTAACAGAAGAAACTATTAGTTCTCTAGAACTGTTACTAATCATCAGAGACTGTTGATTAATCCAGGGCGTGTTAAATTCCTGAACCTAGAGCAAGGCAACAAAGACTTAATAGAATTAGGAATGGTTTCTTTTTCTTCCTTTTCGATGCCAAAAGGGGGGGTGCATATTAGAGGAGGGCATAGAGTAGGCAGTTCCGGAAGTCTGTATCTGCCGAATATCTCAGCCAGTGGGGAAAAGGAAGAGGGCCTTGTGGCCAGGAACTTGGCATAAAAAAGGGGCTGCATCCCGCAACCGTTTGACAGACCCCAGGGGAAAAGCCCCATGGACTCTCCCTGTAGTCGAAGAATGTTGCAGGACTCCTCTGTCTCCTTTTCGGACATCAACCTCAGGCATCGTGGATTAATTTTCCCTAACGGCAGCGACCTGCCGCGTGCTCTCCGTGCTCCTCCCCAGCCGCCCGGGAGGTGTAAAATAGTTCCCGGCGGCTCCCACCACGCGTTACAGACGGCTGCGCGGCCCCGGGGCTGCTCGCAGTGCTCCCCTGCTCCGCAAGGGCTGCCCGCGGGCTGCGGAGCCACCTCGCCACCGGCGCGGCCAGGGCCGGGGCCCTTCTCGACAGCAGCCGAGGGGCTGCGGAGCGGGCGGCTGCGGGACGATCAGCCATTTTATGCCGCGCGGTGCTGCCGCCTCCATCTAGTGCTCCATCGCGCCGCCGGCCGACCCCGCCTGGCGCGTTCACGCTCGGCCGCGCTCGCCGCCCGCCCAGCCTCGCCGGAAGCTCTCCGGCCCGGGTCGTGCCCCGGCTCCGCCTGCGGTTCGGCAGGGCCCGGCCGCACGCGTGCTGCGTGGCTCGGAGCACCCGCGTTGCGCCGCAGGCCACGGGGAAGGCGGGGCGGGGCGGGCCGGCGCCATCGTGGTAGCGCGAGGAGAGGAGCGCCCGGGCGGGGCGGCGAGTGGCGAGGCGGTGAGCGCTTCTGCTTCCTGTCGCTCGGCGGCCGCCCTCGGCAGGTGCCGTGTGACCCCGCGGAGCGACGGGGCCGGCCGGGCGGTGCGCGGCGAGGCTTTCGGCCAGCGGCGGCCGCAGCGAGAGGCTGCTGGCACTGCCCGTGCCGGTGGAGAGAGCGGGGATCCGAGGCCGGCCTTCCTAGGGTAACGAGGGGCGACCGCCTTTGCCGCGCTGCCCTCCGTGCAGCACGTGGCCGATTCCGGCGAACCCGGGGTCCCCGCAGCGGCGCGGGCGGGAGGGAGTGGGGAGCGCGCTCGGTGCTCTGCCGGCCGCTCCCGCCCAGCGCTGCGCTCCGCCGAGGCGTTTTCCCGCCCGTCCTGGGGAGGACACAAGGGACACCAAAGTTGGAGCTTAGCTGTCAGGGGGAGCAACTTGCCTCCATTGGCGACGTCCTTTTCCCTCTGATTCAGTTACCTTGTGGTAGGTGCGATGGTGCTGAAGAAGGGTGGCGGCTTGGCACAGTTGCTGTCATAGGTGGTGCAAGAGCTCCACGCAAGGAGCTTTGAGTGGCATGTGTGAGGGTAGGAGGGTACGGCACCCACAGCTGAAGGCAAAAAAGGTCAGGGCATGTCATCAGCCGCAATCGTGCTAAGTTGTTCATCTTTGCAAACTGCTTGCCGAGTTGTTCCTTTTCTTAGGTAATGGGGGTTTGTATCAACCAGAGCTGCATATGGTCAGTATTTGCAGAGAAGGTTACGTGGACTGTTGTTGAAGTGCGTGTAGCAGTTTCTATGGCATTTTGCAAAAAAGTGACAGGTCTCTCTGCGTTCCCCAATTCTTAACAAAAATGAAGTTAACAAAGCCCTGAAAAGAGGTTTTACAAAACTTCAGGGATTTTTTCCTACTCGTACTGGAGAGACAACCATAGTCACCTTGTCTTTCCAAAAGTGAAGGTTACATCTTTTTGTCGAAGAGCATCAAGTGCTTTTGGTCAGCGTTTGTGTGCAAGCATTAACCTTGTTCTTGTTCTTCCCTGGAGAACTTTTACAGTACTCAGATGATCTGTGTAGGCTGCAGAGTGCAGTGGTGAACTTCAAGGCTTCCAGCAGAAGGGAGATGCTGTCCACGTTTTGGATTCTCCTTAGTCTGAACCTTCAATGTCCAAGGCTTCACTTTTCAAGCAGTTGGAAGAGCTCCAAATTAAGATATGAACAGGTCTTAATTGACCTTGTCACCGCCTCAGTTAGTCAAGTAATGCTGTGCACTGGATTTAATTGCCTAGTGCAACATGTGCTAAAAATATGTAGAGTATCTCCTCGATTACCCTCCCAGAAGGGTTTGAAGGGAGAACAAGGAGTTCCGAAGACAGGTATTTGGTGTACGAGAAGTAGAACTTAGTTGCTTGCAGGGCACTGCATGCACAAATGTCTAAGGAGGATCCTTCTTTTTTTGTCCCATCTATGCTTGTTCTCATTTGAAATCCTGAACATTCTGGAGGTTGGTTTTGTTAGGG
This sequence comes from Corvus hawaiiensis, assembly GCF_020740725.1. Taxonomy (NCBI): domain Eukaryota; kingdom Metazoa; phylum Chordata; class Aves; order Passeriformes; family Corvidae; genus Corvus; species Corvus hawaiiensis. The sequence goes on along the minus strand of NC_063232.1, from coordinate 13,734,910 downwards.
TTGTGGCTGGGGAAGGGGTGGTGGTGGGGGAGGGGTGGGTGCTGTTTCTGATTTTATTAATTTCCAGGATAGTGTACAAAGAACTTGTGCCCAAAACCAGCAGTATGAAGCAACGCAGGTATAAAAGAAGGTCACCGAAATGTCGGCTAATATGAATCTGAAAGCGCTTCAGTATTTTACCCAGGAGTTTCACTCCAACAAGGTGATTGTCCTTCACAGAAATGTAGTGGCAGGCTTATGCCATGCTAGAAGTGATGACCTTTCTCTGCCCCAAATTGACCAGCAAGATATTTTGGCTCTTGATTTAAACCCCTGAGCCAGCTGTGTTTCAGGCTGCAGAAGCTGCAGGTGTTGTGGCAGACGCGGGGTGCAGCCTTGCCTGCCGGTCCCGACCTGGCGCACGCCGGTGGCAGCCGTCAGCGCCTGGGGTCCCCTGTGCCGCCCACGCCAGGGCTCTGCCTGCCTGCTTGCACCCCCGGTAGCCTCAGGGAAACAGCGGACTACTCCACCTACTTTAAAAACAAAGAAGCAAACAAAAAGCCCACTGTAAAAATATGTAAAAGTCTTGAAACTAATTCTCAGCGCTTGCTCGGAGTTTGTTGATGGCGCAAATGGATTTTGGATAAACTGGTATTGCTAGTACTACTTTTAAATTAGGTTCCTGAACTTCAGAAAGGAGAAGATGGTGGTCACATACCCCTGAGGAATGTTTGAAAAAGTAAGAGTGCTCAGTCATTTAAAGGTGGCCAGAAAATGGGTATGGCAGTGGAGTGGACACTCTGCGAGTAGGTAGCCTTAAGTCATGCAACGACTGGCACTTCAGTGGGAATTTTGCATCAACACCAAGAGATCGTTCCATGATGTGTTGCATAACAGCAAATTGGGCCAAAATTCTGCTGACTTTGATCAAGGTGGATGGGCCACCTTCACTTAACCCAGCATAGGGACATAAATCAATGATGTTTGAAAAACAGCCATGAAACATAGCCCCTTTAGTTTATTGGACTGTTGCAAGTCTGCAAAGCTCTGTTGCCAGGTCATTGGAAGTAGCTGTTGGAATCTAACTGCATTTGGACACTTTGTCAGTCAGCATCACCAGGAGGCTTAACGGTTTAGGTTGAGAGGTGGTGCATGTTTTTTTTCGGAGGAATGGCCCAGTGAAGAGCAGTGTTCACTGCCATGACTGCCGTTGTCGCCTTCTAGAGAAATCTTGGTTCATTCAGAGAGAACTTCCTTGGTTCTGCTGGTTTGGTTTCGCAGCTGGAGCAAAGGTACAGCACTGGAAGCAATTCCTAGGGCAGAAGCGGGAGCTATCCAAAGCTCTGGACTTTGTTGTCCTCAGCACAGTGTAAGTGAGCGTAGTCTAATTGGAGGAGTGGTGAGCATCAGTGATATCAGATTTTTTACAAGTTCTTAATTCTGTCAAAACAAGAAAGAAGGAGAGTGATGAAGATGAAATCCTTTCCTCTTAAATCTGCCTACAGAGCAACTTCAGGGGTAGTTGTAATGTGTATTCACCTATATTGAATTGCCCAAAACCAGGCCTAGAGATGCTTCAGAGACAGAGTTAGAGAAGCGGGTATTTGCTTTATTTGGCGCTGGGTGCGTGGGGGATCCCTCCTCCTAACACACCCACACAGAGCACTCCATACAGTCCAGCATTATGTGTAAAATTTTTGAATATTCATCACATTCCTTGGGATAGGAGTAGTTCTAGAAATTACTTCTCGGAAGTCATTGATATCATTAGCAGACGTGCCACGCATGCGCTGTGTAGCCAGGTGGTCGCACTGAGGAAGGCTCCTCTTCTTCCTCGGGGGTCTTTCTGATAAAGATCAGTAGTCTCCGTCACAATGCACTTTTTACCTTTCTTTCTGGAGCATGCACAGTTCTTCACTGGATGATTCAGCGATCTCTGTGCTGGTTTTCAAAAGATCCTGTTCCTCTTATCTTGACAAGATTAAGGCAAGTGCTGCTGCTTAGGTTTTGTGATTAACATTTGCCGTCTCTTAGTAGTTCCCTCGTGTTTACATGAGTAAACTATGGATCAAGCCCCTTCTCAATTTTAGCACTGAAAGGATATCAGAGTCATTTAAAGAGGTGTCTCCTATGGAGTACTATAAAACTGCCATCATGGTAACACGTTTTCATACAGTAGTTTTAGCACAGAAGTAATAGATGTACAATCTTGGATGTTTCAACCTGCTGACTCAAGAGCCAGTGTTGAGCTTTTCTCTTTTAAATCCAGTCTTAGAGCTCTGCAGGGATCACTACAGCATGACGTTGTGACAAGGGGATGCTGATTCATGCATAAACCTTTGATGCTTTCCTTCTATCTTCAAGCAGCTTTGAAAACCAGTGATGATCTGGCATGTTGCGACTTGAGAGTCATGGTAAAGGTTTCACCAAACACTTTGTAATATCATGCTGCAGCTTTCATTCCTAAGGAAATAGCATTGAGCATATGGCTGGCAAAATGCCAAAAGAATGAGCCAAACCCAATATCCTTTAATGGGAAAGATGGAAAACATTGAGATGTGTTTATTTGAACTAAAATTCCTGTGGACCAAGCCTAAATGTATTTCACACTAAATTCTTAGAACTGATTTTAAGGGAAGATGTGAGAAAGATGAATTCACAAGCGGAATTTTCAGCAGCATAATATTGAACATTTGTTAGTAGAACAAAGGCATATCACAGCGTGGGAGCACTTAGCAATATTGCTAGAGGCGTGGCTCCATTCATGTTACTGTGAACTTAAGTACTTTTTAAACATAGTCCTTAAGCCCAGAAAGTAATTTACACTTCACTCAACTTTTCCCCCCCCTCCTGTCTCTGCCCCCTTGTGCCAGCGCACGCCAGCACGCTGCCGCCTCGGTCCTCTGGATAGCTCCAGAATTGAAGGCAGGCACCCCGCTCCGGTGCCTCCTCAGTCTCCAACCTAATTTGTAGTTGACAGATTCTTTGGGAGGTGTGAGTTTTGATGAGATAACAGACTTCCTGGGATGCATGCGTGTTGGGGAAGATGAAACAGGAAAGCCTTGGAAATATGATTGCCTGACAAAAGATTTTGGGAATATGAAAACTACAGGCAACATCGAAATGAAAGCCACTTTTGAAATACCAGGTCTTAGTTACTGAACAACTAGAAAACAATGGTATGGCCGACTGAAGTAATCCCCTCTTGATGGAACAATACCCTCTGCTTGCAAACAGGTCCAAGGGTCAGAGCAGACCCTACTAGCTCAGCAGAAGGGGTCCAAAGAGTAGTTTTTAGAAGTTAAGATGTAACACTCTATGGTAATATAAGAACTCTTATAGGCTGTATGTAAATGCTATAGGATTTGTATCTTGTATTAGATTGGTTAGTGACAATTAGAATATTCAGTACAGAAGATGATTTATTGTATTGTAACCAGGACTTCAGACATTCCTCACTTCCACTTCTATTCTTGCTCTTACTCTTGCTTTTACACTCTCTCTCTCTCACCCGTTTACTCTCTTGCTCTCTTGGGCCTGCTCAGAGCTGAGTCTACCAGCTCTGAGCAGTGCCCCAATACCCAAGCCTTTTACAATAAACCGGCTGTGTCCCAAGACCTGCCTATAGAGATCTCTCGTCTCCATCCGTCACCGTCTACGTCCGGCCGTCCCGACTGGACCCCAGAACCCAGTAACCTACAGTCTGGCGCCCAACGTGATTGACGAGCCCACACTCAGCACCTGCAGCCTGGCACACAACGTGATTGAACGCCCGGTTCAGCTTTCTCCATCTGTAGGACTTTTCTCCATGGACGGTAACTAAAAGACCAGTTATAGCCACCTAGAACGTGTCGTGAGCACGGCATACCGATGCTGCGCATCGTAATAGCTGGAGCTCTGTAATTCTGCTGAGGCAGCCTTCGAGCACAGGGTTTACCTGGAGCTCTTGGAGGGAATTGCCTGGCAGTCCTCGAGCACGGGCCGCCACTGCTGCGCAGCGGCCCCCTGGAGCTCTTTGAGGAGGTCTGCCGTATCACCCCTCGAGCACGGACACGCTGCTAAGCAGTACTGACCGGAGCTCTGCGGAGGGAAATCTGCCGCACGCCCCGAGCACAGGCGAGTAGTGCTGAGCACCGCCCGCGCTGGAGCTCAGTGCGGACCCACCCGTGAGGTCCTGAGCACGGAAAGCCGTTGCCAAGCGACGCCTGAAACCGGAGCTCTGGGAAAGGACCGAAAAGCGGCGTCCTGAGTGCTGAGTGGAGTGCCTGGCCAGCCCCCCACGACAGACATCTGAGTAAGGACGCTGCTCCTGCGACATCACCTAAGTGAGTATCATACTGGTCTAAAAAATGGGACAAACCCACTCTGCCCATGACAGAGATCTCTATAAGCAACTTAAGCATTTACTTATAAGCTCTGGTCCAAGTCAGTTGCCTAAACACGAGCTAAAAAATCTTTTAGAATGGACCCGACTTAATTTCCCAAATGCTGACCGTTCAGCCGTCTTTACAAGAGACTTTTGGGACACAGTTGGAGTTAAGCTCTTTAATAATATCTCCTACCGAGATATGGCAGCTGCACAGCTGATCCCAGCTTGCAGAGCGCTGGTAGAGCTGTTTGCTGCGGTGGCGCCGCCCGCAGCAGTCACCCCGCCGAGCCCGGTTCCAGCTGCGAGTCCGCCCCTTGCCGTCGCGAGCCCGCAGCGGAGCACGGCCCCCGCCCCTCCGCCGGACCCCGTGGCTCCGATACCCGCGGTCCGGCTGACGCGCGCCGCCCCGCCCCCCGCGCTCGCGGTCCCGGCACCCGTTACCCCGGCCCCAGCCACCCCACCGGACCCTACGGCCCCTCCCGCCATCCCGTTCCTCTCCGCTGCCCCATCCCCCGCGGCCCCCGCTGCCCCATCTCCCGCGGCCCCCGCTGCCCCATCCCCCGCGGCCCCCGCTGCCCCATCCCCCGCAGCCCCCGCCTTCAGTGCCAGCGTCTCCGCGGCCCCGCCCCTTGCCCCTGCCCCTCTGTGCCCCCCCCCCGGTTCCGTCACCGCGGCTCCACCCCCCGCTGCTGCCGTCATTGCTACCCCACTCCCCGCTGCTGACATCATGGTGGCCCCGCCCCCCGGCGGTACCCCGGCGGGGCCAGCGCCTACCCCCCTGCTACCTACGGGTGTTACCCCTCCCCCAGCCGCGCCGGTTATGGCCATGGCTGCCATTATAGCCAGCCCCCCCCAAAGCCAAGCGGCGACCCTTCTTCCAGCCCCCCAGGTCCCCCCCCCCCACACGGCGCCGATGATAGCCATTGTTCCATCCGCGTCCGCCGCTGCTGCGTCTTCACAGTCCCCTGCCGCTCCCGAAACACTGGTGCCCAGAGCGCCGGCCACGGCTGTCCTGCTGTCTCCGGCACCCCCTCTGCACGTTACCACAGGAACCCTACCCCCCCACCCTGCCGTTCAAGCGCGCACAGCACGCCCCGAGCGGTCCCCCGGCCCCGTGGCGGCACAGCAGCCGCCTGTGTCTACTTCCGCTCCTCCTGCCGTTTCTGTGCGGTTCCCCGATCCCCGCACACCATCGCTTGCGCTGGGAGCGCCCCAGCTCCGCGAGCCACTTGATGCCGGTGCCGCGCTGCCTGCACGGATGTCTGCAGTCTCCTCCGTTCCTGCCCCTGCTCCAGCTACGTCTCCCGGCACTGCAGCCTCATCTCCCGCGGCACCACCACCCACCCCAGCCCAGCCTACAAGCTCCCAGCAGCAGCACGCCGCGGTCCAGCCACCAGCCCTCCTGCCTCCCGCGACCGCAGCCCCAGCCCCTGGTTCTGCAGTCCTGCCATCTCCCGCTTTTCCCGAACCACCCGCCACACGGACTGCTGCCCTTACAGCCTACCGCGCGGACCTGATGACGCAACACGCGCATGCGCCATTGCTGCAACTCCCGGACCAGTGGTATCAGTCTGCTCAGACTTCTCCAACCTCAGCACCGCTCCCGGGACCAGCCGCGCATCCTCCCGCGACTCCGCCGCGCAGCTCCACCCCGCCTCCTCGCCCGCCGCCACCGAGATCGGCTGCACCACTCCCGAACTCTGCCATGCCATCATCAGCCCTGCCGGGTCCCATCCCCGCGCTGCAGCCGCCCCCGCCGGGGTCCCCCGACACCGTACAGCCGTATCCCTCCGCGCAGCGCAGCCTTGCCTCAGAAGACGCGAGCAGGGGGGGAACCGAGAGCAATAATGCAGCTCCAGTGGCAGGGGAGACGGAGAGCCCCTCTGCCGGAGCTGATGCTTTAAATCTAACACAAGTAAACTCTGAAAAGCAGCCAGATTTGTTTGCAATAAGCCCCAGAGTCCCGCCGGCAAGCGGCGGGGATCTTGCAACCCAGAAAGAGAAAACGAGTTCTGAAAGTTTGTCAGCGCTACCTTCTGAATCAAAAAATCCTCCAAAGTGCTCAGATTATTCTAAATTAACAGATTGCCATGAAATAAGACCCCAAATCTATAAAGATGAAAGTCTTAGTCTATTAACTAAGCCTGTGATAGCTAGCCAACAGCCTGACAGTCCTAAAATGTGGGCTCCCATCTCCACTCTCCAAATTAAAGAACTAAAAAGTGCTGTAAGATACAGTGGCATTTGCTCACCGTATCTTAAACAACTGCCAAAAAGTACCCTAAAAGGAACACATCAAACTTTAAAACGCATTTTAAATCAACAGAAAAGGGGAAAAGCCCAGGCTACACCTCAAAGAAGGTTGAATAAAGCATTGTATGTTTTTAATTTCTTGAACAGCTCTGCAGAAGAGCCTGAACCCCCCATCTATAGACATTTCCTAAACAACAAAAAAGCAAAACTGAAAGAGCACCCTCCAGTTTTAATTAAGAATTTAGCATCAGGAAAAATAGAAAGACCTTATGATCTTATAATGTGGGGAAAGGGATTTGCATGTCTCTCCACAGGTGAAGGAACCAAGTGGATTCCAGCAAAGAACGTGAAGCTGTACCACGCATCAAAGCCCACTGTCTGTTCCACACCAGCCAGTGACCCCGCGAGTAGAAGCCGAGAAGCCGGCACTGAAATGTGAACTCGGCAGAACCACTGAGAGAAGATTGTCTGCCAGAAACAGCTCGAGAAAAGAATGGAGTTTTAGCATTATTTGTGTAGATGCATGTTGCTTTTAACCTTTTGTTTTTGTTTTTATAATGAAGCTTTACCTGTAAATCAACCAAAGACAAAACCTAAGGGACCTAGCTAACCAAATTACAACAGATAACTCGTCTTGGCTAGACAGTTTGTTTGATGGTTGGAGCTTTGCACCCTGGCTAAGGGAACTCTGTAAAATAGGCTTGATTATTCTAGTAGTAATAATTACAGTTTTAGTAGCAGTACCTTGTATACTTCAGTGTGTGCAAAAAATAATGAGTAAGACTATGTCTAATATCTTAATTGTCCGTCGAAAAGGGGGAGATGTTGGGGAAGATGAAACAGGAAAGCCTTGGAAATATGATTGCCTGACAAAAGATTTTGGGAATATGAAAACTACAGGCAACATCGAAATGAAAGCCACTTTTGAAATACCAGGTCTTAGTTACTGAACAACTAGAAAACAATGGTATGGCCGACTGAAGTAATCCCCTCTTGATGGAACAATACCCTCTGCTTGCAAACAGGTCCAAGGGTCAGAGCAGACCCTACTAGCTCAGCAGAAGGGGTCCAAAGAGTAGTTTTTAGAAGTTAAGATGTAACACTCTATGGTAATATAAGAACTCTTATAGGCTGTATGTAAATGCTATAGGATTTGTATCTTGTATTAGATTGGTTAGTGACAATTAGAATATTCAGTACAGAAGATGATTTATTGTATTGTAACCAGGACTTCAGACATTCCTCACTTCCACTTCTATTCTTGCTCTTACTCTTGCTTTTACACTCTCTCTCTCTCACCCGTTTACTCTCTTGCTCTCTTGGGCCTGCTCAGAGCTGAGTCTACCAGCTCTGAGCAGTGCCCCAATACCCAAGCCTTTTACAATAAACCGGCTGTGTCCCAAGACCTGCCTATAGAGATCTCTCGTCTCCATCCGTCACCGTCTACGTCCGGCCGTCCCGACTGGACCCCAGAACCCAGTAACCTACACATGCGGTTCATCTTCTTTGTTTCTTTAAGATGTCTTGGTTTCTACCTCTGTCATTTCTCAACTTAAAGGACATTTATTATCACGTGTTTATTACGACGTTTCCCAACATGTTACCACTCTTTCGAAGTTACAATTTACTCTAGTCTTGTTTTTACTTAACCATATTTTACCTGTTTCTACATAGTACATGATCACTTCTAAATGTTAAAATCATATATGGGAAAGACAAGATTTATCGTTCACTCATTTATCACAGGAGGAATGTGTTAGCTGCTCGTGTTGCAGTTCACTTGTAATGCTGGTCTATTACCACAGGCCTGGGCCCTAGGCTATATCACCATGTCGCGCAGCCATAGGGAGGAGGAGGAGAGAAGATCCAGCAGGCAGGAATTGTGCAGCAAGATTTATTCATTTAATTATTTTACAAACTCTTTTACAGACTTTCTTCTTCATAATCTATTTGGACAAAGGATCAGCCACCCCTTGGGGTGATTGGCTAAAATCCTAAAACATCCATTGTCAAAATATTTTTCTACTATACCATAAACAAGACTTTTCAAGGTTGCAGGTGGCTTGGTCGTTTCCATACTCTGCTACCTCTTCTGTGAGAGAGAAAACTCTCTCACGGACTTAGAAAATAGCAAGAAAATCCTCGCTAGCAGCATTTTTGTATCTACACTGGTCCTTCTCATTTCCTTTTCTCTAGAACACATTTCTCAGGCTCAGTGAGCAGATGTGCATGCAAGTGGTTTGGTGTGTCCTTGGAATTCAACTAGTCAGGATCAGATGGGTTTCTGCAGTGAAAGGATACAAGGAAACGGGGATATAGCCTACAGTGGGAACTCCTGTGATTTTGCTCCTCTCCAAACATTTCTCCTCTCAAAATGGATCTCTGTAGGAAATGGCAATCAGGCCTTAAATGCGCCAATCAGGCTTGTAAATAAACCCATATTATCAGTCAATCTCTTCAATCTATTCATGTGTTTATATGGGATTTTATTCCTATAGAATAGAAAACTCGGAGCAGTGGCAAAGAAGGGGGGGGGGGTGGGGTGGGGGTGGGGCAGCAGCGGCCCTGCTCTGAGCGGGGCAGGGAAAGGCAGGCTCGGGATGCCGGGGTTTCTCACCTGAGGCACCCGAGCAGATGGTGAAGAGTCCCTCTTTTAGTGAAGGTAGACTGTTAAGAAGGTTCCAATGCAACGGCCGCTCTTACGAACAGAGCTGCACTCACGGTAGAAGAAAGGCAGCAGGAGACGGAATCCTGCAGTGGTGACCAATTCTCCCCGCAGCCACCGCAGCCTCTCTCCCCTCCGAATGCTTGAGAGAACAAGAGCTGGGGGCTGCATGCAACCCCGTTTTGCCAGTCCAAAGTTCACTGTATCTCTGCCCTCACAAGACACCTCAGCTAAAGGGAGTAGCCAGCTGCATCCCTCCCCTGAGCGGTGACAACTTCTTTTGTCTCTCTTAAGTGTCCAGTCGTTATTGTCTCCTAGCGTATAGGGGAAAGCTCCTTAAGAGAAAAAAAAACCCCAAAAAATAAAAGGAGAACTACTAAAACCCCAACATACGGGTGATTCTCACTTTCCTTCTCTGTCCTGTGGTGGTCGGCGATGGAAGAGACGGGGCAGATTGCTCGGATGCAAGAAGCCGATTTTATTGATACAGAGCTGAGTATTTATACCTTTTCAGCAGTAACTAAAAATAGATTCTTATATAAGCAGCAATCACTATAACAACCATATCTATGTTTCTTAATAACATTGCAAAACTACAAGCTAGCATTAACAGACAGCAAGCATGCCGTTCCCTTATACTAGCTATTTCCTGGTAGGCCGTACTGCCTGCCATGGTTTGCGGCCTAGCAGCGTTAGCGCGTCCACTTCTGACATGAGTTTAGCAGTGCTCTCACTTCTGCTTTCTAGCTGTATCTCCACACTTCTCAGCTCCATGTAAAAGCACATGCTCTCAGTGTCGTAGAGTCCTTAGGGAAAGCAAACAGCGGTTCCGCTTCACACTGCTAAATGTGCCAGGACAGAAAGCTTTCACTGACCTTGCCTTGCCTTTTCCTTGCAGCCTTTCCTCTTCAGAGTGAAAGATAGATTTAGAAGAACTATAAAGATTTTAGTTATAGGCTAGCTGTGTTGAGATTAGTTAGAGTAGGAAGGAATTTGGGCCCAGTGAGAGTTAACGAAAATAGTTAAGAGAGCTGGACCTGAAAGGGGTTTTAAGATGTGATTACCAAATAACTGATGATCTGTCATTTGCATGTTTGCTTAGCTGTGCTTAGAAGGAGGAATAGAAACTTGGATAAGTTGGTGTAGGGAACAAGGACAATTACCAATTTCCTCCCTTGGTGGGAACCCGTTCAAAAGTCACGCAAGAGGAAACTTAAGAGGTCACTAAAGTAATTTGGATTGTTAAAGTTCAAAAAGGCAAAAAGGCCAAAATGAGGAAGATGAGTTACTTCATCTTTCTTGGGACCACTGACCCAATTCAAGACACTGACTTCATTCAGGACACACACTATGCATGCTTAATGACATTTAAGCTCATTTCCATATGAAGCGGAGAATGGGAGGTGTTAATGTTACGAATATGCATTTGTATTTTGGATATTCCTAATATGTGGAAATAAAAAGTGTCGTGTTTGCTTGGATCGGGGCCCTGCGTCTTAGGCAGCGCGGCAAAGGCGGCCACCCCTCGTCGCTCTGGGAAGGCCGGCCTCGGATCCCCGCTCTCTCCACCGGCACGGGCAGTGCCAGCAGACTCTCGCTGCGGCCGCCGCTGGCCGAAAGCCTCGCCGCGCACCGCCCGGCCGGCCCCGCCGCTCCGCGGGGTCACACGGCACCTGCCGAGGGCGGCCGCCGAGCGACAGGAAGCAGAAGCGCTCACCGCCGCGCCACGCGCCGCCCCGCCCGGGCGCTCCTCTCCTCGCGCTACCACGATGGCGCCGGCCCGCCCCGCCCCGCCTTCCCCGTGGCCTGCGGCGCAACGCGGGTGCTCCGAGCCACGCAGCACGCGTGCGGCCGGGCCCTGCCGAACCGCAGGCGGAGCCGGGGCACGGCCCGGGCCGGAGAGCTTCCGGCGAGGCTGGGCGGGCGGCGAGCGCGGCCGAGCGTGAACGCGCCAGGCGGGGTCGGCCGGCGGCGCGATGGAGCACTAGATGGAGGCGGCAGCACCGCGCGGCATAAAATGGCTGATCGTCCCGCAGCCGCCCGCTCCGCAGCCCCTCGGCTGCTGTCGAGAAGGGCCCCGGCCCTGGCCGCGCCGGTGGCGAGGTGGCTCCGCAGCCCGCGGGCAGCCCTTGCGGAGCAGGGGAGCACTGCGAGCAGCCCCGGGGCCGCGCAGCCGTCTGTAACGCGCGGTGGGAGCCGCCGGGAGCTATTTTACACCTCCCGGGGGGCTGGGGAGGAGCACGGAGAGCACGCAGCAGGTCGCTGCCGTTAGGGAAAATTAATCCACGATGCCTGAGGTTGATGTCCGAAAAGGAGACAGAGGAGTCCTGCAACATTCTTCGACTACAGGGAGAGTCCATGGGGCTTTTCCCCTGGGGTCTGTCAAACGGTTGCGGGATGCAGCCCCCTTTTGATGTCAAGTTCCTGGCCAAAGCACCCTCTTCCTTTTCCCCACTGGCTGAGGTATTCGGGAGATACAGACTTCCAGAACTGCCTACTCTAAGTCCCCCTCTAATATGCACCCCCCCTTTTGGCATCGAAAAGGAAGAAAAAAACCTCATTTCTAATTCTATTAAGTCTTTGTTGCCTTGCTCTAGGTTCAGGAATTTAACACGCCCTGGATTAATCAACAGTCTCTGATGATTAGTAACAGTTCTAGAGAACTAATAGTTTCTTCTGTTACTTCACTCCCCATAAGTTCCTAGCCTTGTCTACAGGCCAATTCACACGGTCTGTTTGTAAAGACTCATCCAGCTCCTTCCTTTTAATCCCTCCTCTTTTTATTTGATCTGTATTTGTCTTTACAAACCTTAATTACCATTGATTTAATTTTTTCTTCTTGAGTCTTCTTGGCTTTTGCTATTATTTGCAGTGACATCCTTTTCTGTCCTTTTGTAGTCCTTTCTGGATCAGGTAGGCATGGCTGCTAGCGGCATCCCCTTGACCACCTGCTGAAAGAGCTGCACCCAGCATGGTGTCACGCATGCTCAAAAGATTAGAGTTGCTATAGCATATAAGAGGAGAAATGGTATTCATTTAGCCCATAGCTGGCCAGTTAACCATGAAAACATGTCCCATTACCATCCTTTCAACACTTGGACAGGTCCATGAGCTGAGGTTATTTCCTTTGTTATTTGTTTGACCACATTTCCGCTGTCCTCTGCTTGCAAACAGCAGCTCGAGTCATTGAATTTCCCACAAACTCCTCCTCCTTCTGCTAACAGATAATCTAATACCATCCAATGTTGAAAATACCGCTTTCCTCATTGAAGTGGGTTGCTCAGCAAGACGGTCAAGAGCTGTGGCTGGCTGGTTGGTAATTATTTCCGAGACAGCTTGTAACCTAATTATCTCATTGAAATGATAAATGGGTTCCCAGGCATCTGGGATTAATTCCTTAGGTTTCCAAGGGGCTGGTCCATCGTGTTGCGTAACTTGTTCTGGTGGCCATTCATCTTTTCCCCGTTTTGGGGTGCTCCCTGCAGCCAAGGCTGCCTCAGCTGACTGCTTTTCTCTAATTAAATCCTCACAGATTTTGATTCCTAAGCAATTTCCCTGAATTTGTAGTAGCAAAAAGAACAATGGTCTAATATACCCCAGGGATATACCATATCCCTGACCAGTTTGGAGGTAACCTGAGCTAAGCATGTTGGCCACAAATCCAATAATGTCCTTTCAAAGCCCGTGTTCCATTAGCAAAGGGGCCTTCCTACCCTTGGTCATCAATTGGTGGGTCAAAATACAGCAGGATTCCCGGGCCTAACGGTCCTCCAACAATAGCTGCCCCACCATAAGGGTCACAGTATTTGCATTTCCAAGCTCCCACACAGGGTTGCCATCTACATTTACATCTGCAAGTTGCTTGGTTGGATTTGGAGCAGAACTCACTAAAAGGCTTTGAGTTCCAATCCGGTGTTGCCATTCCCACTGATAATCACAAACAACATGTCTTCTACTTGTGGAATTTTTGTGGAGACAGCTTAAAAATAGGTGGTCAAAAAAACCCCTTGTCCCTCCCCATTGCTTTACAGACTTCCAAATATTTTTCGTAAGAACACCTTACGCAGCTACCATTAGTGAGCTGAACAGCTATTTGATTGCAATTGTTTTGATATTTGGAACAATTGTAAGGAGGGCAATTGTGGGTCCAAAGCCAATTGTTTAAAGCCAGAGGGAAAGTCAATTGACAAACGCCTTTTCCTACATAGACCCGCCCTGTCCTGTTTAGGCAATAAGTGCCTGTTGGAGAAGAATGAAGTGGCCATGGACTTCCTTCTTTGGCCCCAAATCCCATGCCATTGTGGCCCTCCCATTGACCCACCATTTAGGTTCAGCTGGGCTAGCCAACCATGGCCACTCTTCAGATCCTCCTGGCCCTCCACAGAGCCAGCAATTGCTAAGGTTCAAAACTTTTGCTACTTCTTCTCCTAAGGCTGCAAATTGATTCTCCCACTCCTGGCCTAAACTTAGCTGACCATATAAAAGTAGAATCAGGAAGGAAAATGTTTTAATAGTGTGATCTAATTAGCTAGTCTAATTTTCCCGTTGTCTTCTGCAGCACCTGTGGCAATTGACGACACAGAAACTACTTAACGTGAAACAATGGCTGCAAGTATTAGCGCCCCAGTGAGTGGAGATTCTAGAGGAGGGATGCCCATAGAGACTATTTCAGCAGATGGTCTGTGGGTCGGCACTCAGGGCTTCCTCTGATGTCGAAGCACTGGCTACTGCTCCAGCCCACTCCTGCAGAGTGTCAGTCACGGCCTCCCGGCCTTCTCCTCCAGCTGAGATGTGCAAATCTCTGAGGCGTCAGAGACCTTGACCCGAGAGTGACGGGTCCACCTGTGTTCAGCTGTCTTGATGGCTGTTTCTGTCGTCAGTGACACTTGGAATGGGCCACGCCATTTCACCGCCACTGGCGCTTCTTTCTACTCCTTAACTAGGACTCAATCTCCTGGTTGGATGTTACAAGCAGCAAAGTCCAAAGGTGGGGCTTGTGCCAGCTGAGCTTCCTGTTGAAGGGGTTTCACAAGAAGCAGTATCCTGGCCACAGATGGTTTTAAATATACATCACTTACCTCTACTCCCCCACTAGGTTGAGACTTAGCCGGGTAATTCATAACAACGACGGAAAGGGGGATAACGGAATCTCTCTTCTGGGTCGGGCTCTCATTCTCGCCAAAGCCAATGTCCAAAGCCCTACCCATGGCATCTTGGTTTCTATTAGCAGCTTCAAAAGGTGTTTCTTTCTCTATTCATTGTTTTCTACCCGAGCTGAGCTCTGGGGGTGCCAGGGCCTATGGAGGTTCCATTGTGTTCCTAAAGAAGCCAAAACCCCTTGAAGGATCTTTCCTGTAAAATGAGTTCCCCTATCTGAGTCTATTGCTTCTACAATGCTGTATCTTGGAATGATTTGTTCCAAAGATGCCTTAATAACTGATCCTGTCGTTGCTGAAGCAGTTGGAAATGCCTCTGGCCACGTTGCTAGCTGACATACCATCAGCAGAAGATATGAAGCCTTCCCACTTGGGGCATCTCAGGAAAATCCCCCCGGCATCTTTGGAAGGGACATGCAGCCCAAGGCCTCCCTCCCCTGGCAAGTTACTTTGTAACTTGGCTGTTTGCTTTAGCACAGATCAAGCAACCTTCAACAGCTCGTTTTGCCAGTCTAAAAAGACCCCCAGCAACATACAGCATGAGGAAGGCTTCTGCCAATCCTCAGGAAGTGCAAGGACTCTCTTCACGGAGTTCTTTTAATATTGGTAGGGCCAAAGCTTCTGGTATCTCTTGTTTGCCATCCCTTGTAAACCAATTCTTGTCTTTTTTCTCTGCCACACGGCTTTTAACTGTATCTCGAACTCCTCTGGTAGAAAAGACAGCTTCCCGGGCAGTGATGGAGTCACTGGGAGCAAAGGGGGCATCTTGGAGAGTTCTGGCAGAAGTGTTGCTTTCTGAATTTCTTCATCCACCAAAAAGGAGACAGAGGAGTCCTGGAACATTCTTCAACTACAGGGAGAGGCCATGGGGCTTTTGCCATGGAGTCTCTCAACTGATTGCGGGACGCAGCCCCCTTTTTATGCTAAGTTCCTGGCAACAGCACCCTCTGAGGTACTCGGGAATTACAGACTTCTTCCGGAACTGCCTACTCTATGCTCCCCTCTAATAGGCACCCCTCTCTTGGTATGGAAAAGGAAGAAAACGAAACTATTCCTAATGCTATTAAGTCTTTGTTGCCTTGCTCTAGGTTCAGGAATTTAACACGGCCTTGGCTGAGCAACAGTCTCTGTCGATTAGTAACAGTTTCTAGAACTAACACTTTCTTCTGTTACTCCCCTACCAGTAAATTCCTAGCCTTGTCTAAGGACGGATTCACACGGTCTCTTTGTAAAGACACATCCATGTTACTCCTTTCACTCCCACACCTTCTTGGAGGTGGGACGGCTCCCCCTGGCACAGCACCTGGCACAAAACCCCCCTATGCGCACACGCACACCTGCACTTACCCTGCACTCCGCTGCACACACACACACACACCTCCCGCACACTAACACCCCCCTCCACATCCCCACCATGCTACTTGCAGTGGCCCCGCCCCTGCCATCCCGGCCGGCTGGCAGCACCCACTCCTCACATGCTTCCCCATGCCTTGCGTTTCCTTGCTGCCCCCTCTGTAGCCTTCCGTCAACCTGCCTTTTCTCCCCTGCCTTGCATTGGCTTGCTCACCCATCCCCCACCTGACTTCCTTTCACATTCGTCTAGGTCTGGCCTCACCTTTCCTTTTCCTTCTAGGACCCTCATTGCCCTGCCGCGCCTCGCCTCGCAAAGCCACCACTTGCCTTGCCCTGCCCTTGAAGCCCTCCCTTGCCTTGCATGACCTTGTTCACCCCTCCCCCACCTGGAATTCAAGACCCCTTTTCAATGACATTTCATGGCCTTGCCCTGCCCCTTCTGCTCCTCCTAGGAATCTCAAAGCTCTCAAGCATCTCCGGTGTTTCAGGATCACAGGAGAGGAAGACCAGGGGAGGACGCATGTTGCCACACTCATCTCCATGGGCAGCCTTTGTCTGGGAGCAATCCTTGCATGTCTTGAATCTTGGAAGGGCAATTCACATTTTGCCCTTGAGCTCGGGGACCAGAATGAGAGTTCTTTTGCATACAAAGGAAAGCAGGTAGCTCAAGTCTTTGAGGTGCAGAGGAGACATGACCCACGCGGGATCAAGGCCACACAAAGCACTTGGTCCTGGCCACTTTTGTGTACCAGCAGTCCTTGAATGTACTTCTCACCTGCCTTGCCTGGCCTTGCCTTGGCAACACAACAGTTTCCTTGTCTTGCCCTGCTAGCCCTCTGGAGCCCGCCGGAGCCTTGCATTCCTTTGCATGGCCATGCCCCACCCTTGACCTGCCTACTGCTTTCCTCCAGGGCCTTGACTTGCCAAGCACTTCCTGTTTCTGCCTGGCCTTCCCATCAGTGGACTTTCCTTCCTACGGCCAGCCTTGCCTCTAACGTCTGGGCCTTCTCTTGCCTACCACTCCATTTGCTTTCCCCTCACTGCTCTGGCCTTGCTTACCTCTCCCTTGACTTGCCCACAATTGCCTGCACTTGCCTTGCAGCACCTTGCCTGCATAGAAGGCAAGGTAAAGAATGGTAAGCAGGGCAAAGCAAAGCCAGCAAGTTGTAGGTAGTGCGAGGCAAGGCAGACGTAGGCAAAGGAAGCAGAGCAAGGGTAGCTTAAGAAGAACTCGACAAGGTACTGAAGGCAAGGCAAGGCCAAGAGACTGGGAGTGCCTTTCCTTGGGAAGGCAAGGACATAGTGCCAGTGTTGCTGGAGCAGATGTTAAGGTGGCATGGGGAGGAATAGAAAGTGCTGAGAGCAGCGTGTGTGCTGCTAGTTTGAGGGGTGCAGTTGAAGTTGCAGGCAGCAAGATCTTCCTCAGCTGGCACTGTTTTGAGCTCTGTTTTTGCCAGATGGTTTCAAGTTGGTGGGCAGAATCTGCGAGAGGGAAAAGATTTGTTTGGGCCAAAGAGGTTTGTCTGGCTCTTGGAGTGTGGTGTAAAGAAGAGGCTGCTCTTGGAAGGGGAAGATGAGGGAAATCTTTTTGTCCTGATGTGCTGTTGATTGGAGTGCAGGGACGTTTGCCACTTGCCTCTGCCCTTGGGGCGGTTTCGAGCAGCGCCAGGTGCTTGGCCTTCTTTTGCAAGTCGTCAGCGCCATCGTGTGGTTGTTTCCATGAGCGCTGACAGTGCCGGGGAAAAAGCCAAGCGCTTCGCTGGCGCGGCCCCAGTCGTGTGCGAGCAGTTGGTGGAAGAGCTCCGCTGTGCATCCTGCTTCTTGGAGACACAAAAGAATGTGATCCTGCGCGTCGCGGGGAAGCAAGAGGAATCTTTTCATTGTTGGCTGTGCAGTTTCGAAGCGGCAAAAGTCAAGGCAGTTCCAGCACGGCCTCTTTCTTTCAGAACCTTTTCTGTGCCATCTTGAACATGCTCAACATGGAACTCGCACCCACTGGACTGCATCAAAGGTCCTGGAGAGAGGCACTTTCCTTCAAGCTCTAGCTACCATCCTACCCTCCACCTCTCGCGGATCCAAAGCCCTTCCAAACATCCAGCAGCTGCACGCAGAGAACAAGTGCTAGAACAAGGCGTTGGCCTTCCTAGTCCCTCTAAAGTCTGTAAACTAGGCGAAACATTGCAGTGACCAGCACTTTCTTTCGCAACTATCTATAGAGCGTCATCACATTCTCTCAGAGTGGCTAAGTCCACCCTTGCAGCGCAGCATTTCCAGCCACAGTTGGGACTGAGAGATGGGCCAGGTGAGAAAGCATTTGTTGACTATCCCTCGTCTCTGGAAGACTTGATACTCGCAGCGCAATCACGTCCACACACCTTCAGTGTGGCCAAGTTCAAGCAGCTAGAGCTCACAGAGATGGGAGAGTCAGGAGAGAAGCCGTTCCAAAAGTACCGTGTACTTACAGCAGCATTAAACCTGTGCACAGCCGTCTACAGCACTGTAGACCGTGGCTTCTCTGACAGACGTGCCATCCCATTGTTGGCTCTCGCAGCTCGGTTGCTAGCTGCTCTCCTGAAGAAAAGAACTAGAAGGAAAAGCCAATGCTGGGCTGCACCTTCCCCTTGCCTCACGTAAAAGCCACTTCAACTCCCCGCTGCACTCTCTACTTCCCCTCTCCTTGGCATCGACCACTGTGTTTTCTGCATCTCGGAGCCGAAAGGTAAGCGCCAGTGTTCCCAGGGATGGTTGGAAGAAGGATAAGTAGTAGCCCAAGTAGCTGTCGTTGAACTTCCTCCTTCTCAATGCTAACGTGAACTCGGCAGGCAGGCGAGCGCCAGCCACGCTCCTTTCTCAGTTTGTACGCTGTGGACACGAGCCCGGTGCTCGGCGCCTTCGTTCGGCCTCTTTAGTACCCATGTGGCGCTTTCGTTCTGCCGGAGTCGAAGCGTCGTCTACTTGTCGCCCAGAGAGGACGGTGCCGGCAGCGAAATGCTCCAGCCCACTGCTTGTGCCGACACACGCCTGGGCTATGCACTTTGCCTCTCAGCGACATACAGCAGCACATTCGGCCTAAATGAAAAGGGAAAGATTCTCGGCTACGTCTGGCACAGAGAACTGCTTTAATTCAACGGGCTTACCCAGAGCATGCCCCGACGCGTGGGAACTTGTATTTGCACCACATTCCAGTGGCAGTCCTCTTTCCTTTACAGGCTGCACAGCGCCGTCAGATCGCGGTGCTCTCTGCACGTGCCTTCTCACTTCCAAGTAGCACCGCGCACATTAGAGCCTTGCAGGGAGAGAAGACGCGGATAGTCGTGTCGCAGAGAAGAACGTGGCAGGGCGAAAAGGTGTTCTTCTTTTGTCCTCCTCGTCGCCCAGAGTGTAGTGCTGTGTTGAAAGTCTTGGCCAGCGAAAAGCTAATCCAGCCAGTGTTTCTCTCCTGATGCATTTCGCTGAGCGAGAGCTGAGGAAAATCCTTGCACAGCACACTGTGGATGCGTGCAGTACACACGCAGAAGAGCGGCACAGCTAAAAGTCATCGCTGGGCTTCAGTTCTGTCCAGACCGCAGAAGGTGAAGAACGAAGCAGCTGAGCACCGGCTGCATGTACTCAGTGGAACGAATTTCAAATGTCCAGCCAAGAGCTGCTTCACAAGCACATTCAGCTGACAATGCTCTGACTGCTACACAAAGGAAGGCGCTGTGTTGCACTCCTGGACACTACCTGGTCAGAAGCAGGTTCTTACACCTTCAATGCTGCAGAGTCCATGCAGCTGGAGCACAGCCAGAAGGACGCGTCCAGCTAGAAGGCGTTCTTCAAGTACCGCCCTCTTCCAAGTAGCCTTGAAACTGAGCACAACACACTTCGGCTCAGGAGGTTCCTTCTCAGATAGACGTGCCGTCACATTCTTCACTCTCGCAGCTCCGTTGCCCACTTGCAGCAGCTGCTGCCGAAGAAAAAGGCTCCAGAAGTAAAAGCCTTTTACTGCTGGACTGCCCTTTCCCCGTTGCCTCACGTCAAGCACCAGAAACTGTCCGCTGCACTCTCTATTTCCCTTCTCCGTCGCATCTACCACTGTAATCTCTGCATCTCGAAGAATAAACCCAGGCACAATTCTTTCCTGGGAAAGCTGGAAGAGAAATAGGTAGCAGCACAAGTAGCTGCAAGTTTCCGACTGCTAATGTGAATCCGAAAACAAGCGAGTGGCAGCCACGCTTCCTCTTGCAGCCTGTGCGATGCACACACCAGCTCGGTGCTCTGCCTTCATTCTTATGCTCTTCGTAGCAGGTCGCGCTTTCGTTTTGCTGGAGACGAACCGTCGTCTACTTGTCGCCCAGAGAGCACGGTGCCGGCAGCCAAATGCTGCAGGCTGCTGCTTCTGCCGAAACACGCCTGGGCTATGCAATTTCTCTCTCTCGCTGAAGTAGCACCACATTCTGTTTGCTTTGTAGCTGGCATCATTACAGAAAGCTTCTCGGCTACGTCTGGCACAGAGAACAGCTTTAGTTCAACGGGCTTAGCCGGAGCTTACCCCCGACGCGTGGGAACTTGTATTTGCACCACATTCCAGTGGCAGTCCTCTTTCCTTTACAGGCTGCACAGCGCCGTCAGATCGCGGTGCTCTCTGCACGTGCCTTCTCACTTCCAAGTAGCACCGCGCACATTAGAGCCTTGCAGGGAGAGAAGACGCGGATAGTCGTGTCGCAGAGAAGAACGTGCCAGGATGAAAAGATGTTCTTCCTTTCTCCTGCTTCTTGCCCGAATTGTGTTGCAGTGTTGAAAGTCTTGGCCAGCGAAAAGCTAATCCAGCCAGTGTTTCTCTCCTGACGCATTTCGCCGAGCGAGAGCTACGCGGACAGTTTGGACTCTGTGAAGCAGCAAGAAAATGATTGTACGTCGAGCTGAGGAAAATCCGTGCACAGCGCACTGTGGCCGCGTGCAGTGTTGGCGCTGAAGAGCGGCAAAGCTCAAAGGCATCGCTGAGCTTCAGTTCTGTCCAGACCGAAGAAGGCGAAGAACGAAGCAGCTGAGCACCGGCTGCATGTACTCAGTGGAGCGAATTTCAAATGTCCAGTCAAAAGCCTCTTCACAAGCAGATGCAGCTGACAATGCTCTGACTGCTACACAAAGGAAGGCGCTGTGTTGCACTTCCTGGACACTACCTGGTCAGAAGCAGGTTCTTACACCTTCAATGCTGCAGAGTCCATGCAGCTGGAGCACAGCCAGAAGGACGCGTCCAGAAAGAAGGCGTTCTTCAAGTACCCCCCTCTTCCAAGCAGCCTTGAAACTGAGCACAACACACTGCGGCTCAGGAGGTTCCTTCTCAGATAGACGTGCCGTCACATTCTTCACTCTCGCAGCTCCGTTGCCCACTTGCAGCAGCTGCTCCCCAAGGAAAAGGCTCCAGAAGTAAAAGCCACTGCTGGACTGCCCTTTCCCCTTGCCTCACGTCAAGCACCAGAAACTGTCCGCTGCACTCTCTATTTCCCTTCTCCGCCGCATGGCGAAGCATAAACGTAATCGCAATTGTTTCCAGGGGAAAGCTGGAAGAGAAATAGGTAGCAGCACAAGTAGCTGCAAGTTGGACTTTAAGTTTCGAGCTGCTAATGTGAATCCGAAAACAAGCGAGTGGCAGCCACGCTTCCTCTTGCAGCCTGTGCGATGCACACACCAGCTCGGTGCTCTGCCTTCATTCTTATGCTCTTCGTAGCAGGTGGCGCTTTCGTTTTGCTGGAGACGAAGCGTCGTCTACTTGTCGCCCAGAGAGCACGGTGCCGGCAGCGAAATGCTGCAGGCTGCTGCTTCTGCCGAAACACGCCTGGGCTATGCAATTTCTCTCTCTCGCTGAAGTAGCACCACATTCTGTTTGCTTTGTAGCTGGCATCATTACAGAAAGCTTCTCGGCTAAGTCTGGCACAGAGAACAGCTTTATTTTAACCGGCTTACGCGGAGCTTGCCCCCGACGCGTGGGAACTTGTATTTGCACCACATTCCAGTGGCAGTCCTCTTTCCTTTACAGGCTGCTCAGCGCCGTCAGATCGCGGTGCTCTCTGCACGTGCCTTCTCACTTCCAAGTAGCACCGCGCACATTAGAGCCTTGCAGGGAGAGAAGACGCGGATAGTCGTGTCGCAGAGAAGAACGTGCCAGGATGAAAAGATGTTCTTCCTTTCTCCTGCTTCTTGCCCGAATTGTGTTGCAGTGTTGAAAGTCTTGGCCAGCGAAAAGCTAATCCAGCCAGTGTTTCTCTCCTGACGCATTTCGCTGAGCGAGAGCTACGCGGACAGTTTGGACTCTGTGAAGCAGCAAGAAAATGATTGTACGTCGAGCTGAGGAAAATCCGTGCACAGCGCACTGTGGCCGCGTGCAGTGTTGGCGCTGAAGAGCGGCAAAGCTCAAAGGCATCGCTGGGCTTCAGTTCTGTCCAGACCGCAGAAGGCGAAGAACGAAGCAGCTGAGCACCGGCTGCATGTACTCAGTGGAGCGAATTTAAAATGTCCAGTCAAAAGCCTCTTCACAAGCAGATGCAGCTGACAATGCTCTGACTGCTACACAAAGGAAGGCGCTGTGTTGCACTTCCTGGACACTACCTGGTCAGAAGCAGTTTCTTACACCTTCAATGCTGCAGAGTCCATGCAGCTGGAGCACAGCCAGAAGGACGCGTCCAGCTAGAAGGCGTTCTTCAAGTACCGCCATCTTCCAAGTAGCCTTGAAACTGAGCACAACACACTTCGGCTCAGGAGGTTCCTTCTCAGATAGACGTGCCGTCACATTCTTCACTCTCGCAGCTCCGTTGCCCACTTGCAGCAGCTGCTCCCCAAGGAAAAGGCTCCAGAAGTAAAAGCCACTGCTGGACTGCCCTTTCCCCTTGCCTCACGTCAAGCACCAGAAACTGTCCGCTGCACTCTCTATTTCCCTTCTCCGCCGCATGGCGAAGCATAAACGAAATCGCAATTGTTTCCAGGGGAAAGCTGGAAGAGAAATAGGTAGCAGCACAAGTAGCTGCAAGTTGGACTTTAAGTTTCGAGCTGCTAATGTGAATCCGAAAACAAGCGAGTGGCAGCCACGCTTCCTCTTGCAGCCTGTGCGATGCACACACCAGCTCGGTGCTCTGCCTTCATTCTTATGCTCTTCGTAGCAGGTGGCGCTTTCGTTTTGCTGGGGACGAAGCGTCGTCTACTTGTCGCCCAGAGAGCACGGTGCCGGCAGCGAAATGCTGCAGGCTGCTGCTTCTGCCGAAACACGCCTGGGCTATGCAATTTCTCTCTCTCGCTGAAGTAGCACCACATTCTGTTTGCTTTGTAGCTGGCATCATTACAGAAAGCTTCTCGGCTAAGTCTGGCACAGAGAACAGCTTTATTTTAACCGGCTTACGCGGAGCTTGCCCCCGACGCGTGGGAACTTGTATTTGCACCACATTCCAGTGGCAGTCCTCTTTCCTTTACAGGCTGCTCAGCGCCGTCAGATCGCGGTGCTCTCTGCACGTGCCTTCTCACTTCCAAGTAGCACCGCGCACATTAGAGCCTTGCAGGGAGAGAAGACACGGATAGTCGTGTCGCAGAGAAGAACGTGCCAGGATGAAAAGATGTTCTTCCTTTCTCCTGCTTCTTGCCCGAATTGTGTTGCAGTGTTGAAAGTCTTGGCCAGCGAAAAGCTAATCCAGCCAGTGTTTCTCTCCTGACGCATTTCGCTGAGCGAGAGCTACGCAGACAGTTTGGACTCTGTGAAGCAGCAAGAAAATGATTGTACGTCGAGCTGAGGAAAATCCGTGCACAGCGCACTGTGGCCGCGTGCAGTGTTGGCGCTGAAGAGCGGCAAAGCTCAAAGGCATCGCTGGGCTTCAGTTCTGTCCAGACCGCAGAAGGCGAAGAACGAAGCAGCTGAGCACCGGCTGCATGTACTCAGTGGAGCGAATTTCAAATGTCCAGTCAAAAGCCTCTTCACAAGCAGATGCAGCTGACAATGCTCTGGCTGCTACACAAAGGAAGGCGCAGCCCTTGCACTTCCTGGACACTACCTGGTCAGAAGCAGTTTCTTACACCTTCAATGCTGCAGAGTCCATGCAGCTGGAGCACACCCAGAAGGACGCGTCCAGCTAGAAGGCGTTCTTCAAGTACCCCCTCTTCCAAGCAGCCTTGAAACTGAGCACAGCACACTGCGGCTCAGGAGGTTCCTTCTCAGATAGACGTGCCGTCACATTCTTCACTCTCGCAGCTCCGTTGCCCACTTGCAGCAGCTGCTCCCCAAGGAAAAGGCTCCAGAAGTAAAAGCCTTTTACTGCTGGACTGCCCTTTCCCCTTGCCTCACGTCAAGCACCAGAAACTGTCCGCTGCACTCTCTATTTCCATTCTCCGCCGCATCTACCACTGTCATCTCTGCATCTCGAAGCATAAACCCAGGCACAATTCTTTCCTGGGAAAGCTGGAAGAGAAATAGGTAGCAGCACAAGTAGCTGCAAGTTGAACTTTCTGTTTTCAACTGCTAATTCGGATCTGAAAAGAAGCAAGTGGCAGCCACGCTTCCTCTTGCAGCCTGCACACCAGCTCGGTGCTTCTGCCTTCATTCTTATGCTCTTCGTACCATTTCGTTCTTTTCATTCTGCCGGAGTCGAACCGTCGTCATCGTGTCGCACAGAGGGCACGCCGGCAGAGAAACGCTCCAGAGAAACGCTCCAGGTTGCTGATTCTTCCGAAACACGCCTGGGCTGTGCACTTTCCTTCGCTGCCCTTGGTAGCACCACATTCTGTTTGCTTTGTAGCCTGAATGTAAAGGGAAAGATTCTCAGCTACGTCTGGCACAGAGAACAGCTGTAGTTCAACGGGCTTACCCGGCGCTTACCCCGACGCTTGGGAACTTGTATTTGCACCACATTCCAGGGGTAGTCTTCTTTCCTTTACAGGCTGCACAGCGCCGTCAGATCGCAGTGCTTCTCTGCACGTGCCTTCTCACTTCCAAGTAGCACCGCGCACATTAGAGCCTTGCAGGGAGAGAAGACGTGGATAGCTGTGTGGCAGAGAAAATCGTGCAAAGACAAAAAGGTGTTCTTCTTTTGTCCTCCTCGTCGCCCAGATTGTGGTGCTGTGCTGAAAGCGTGGGTATTATTACCCCTTCTCGCAGTGAGACCATGTGCTGCGTTGGAACTGTTGGCCAGTGAAAGGCTAATCCAGCAAGTGCTTCTCTCCTGACACATTTCTCTGAGCGAGACCTTGTGCGGACAGTTGGGCTCTGCGAAGCAGAACGGCTGTAGTGTCACGTAGCGCTGAGGAAAATCCGTGCAAAGAGCACTGTGCATGCGTGCAGTACACACACTGAAGAGAGCCAAAGCTGAATGCTTCAGTTCTGGCCAGCGCCGGTAAGGGAGAAGAACGCAGCCCCAGGCCACTGGGCTGGTGTGTGCGATGACTATGAGCTTTGCCGCTCTTCTGCGTGTATACTGCATGCATCCACAGTGTGCAGTGCACGGATTTTCCTCAGCTCTCGCTCAGCAAAATGCATCAGGAGGGAAGCACATGATGGATTAGCCTTTCACAGGCCAACAGTTCCAACGCAGCACCAGAGTCTTACTGCGAGAAGGAGTAATAAAACACATGTATTGTCCCGGAACACTTCTCTGTGCGAGCCGTAGCCGAGAATCTTTCCCTTAAGATAAAGACCACCAGGCAGACAGAATGTTGTGCTACCTAGCGCTAGAGAGAAATTGCATAGCCCAGGCGTGTTTCGGCAGAAGCAGCAGCCTGCAGCATTTCGCTGCCGGCACCGTGCTCTCTGGGCGACAAGTAGACGACGCTTCGTCTCCAGCAAAACGAAAGCGCCACCTGCTACGAAGAGCATAAGAACGAAGGCAGAGCACCGAGCTGGTGTGTGCATCGCACAGGCTGCAAGAGGAAGCGTGGCTGCCACTCGCTTGTTTTCGGATTCACATTAGCAGCTCGAAACTTAAAGTCCAACTTGCAGCTACTTGTGCTGCTACCTATTTCTCTTCCAGCTTTCCCCTGGAAACAATTGCGATTACGTTTATGCTTCGCCATGCGGCGGAGAAGGGAAAGAGAGAGTGCAGCGGACAGTTTCTGGTGCTTGACGTGAGGCAACGGGGAAAGGGCAGTCCAGCAGTGGCTTTTACTTCTGGAGCCTTTTCCTTGGGGAGCAGCTGCTGCAAGTGGGCAACGGAGCTGCGAGAGTGAAGAATGTGACGGCACGTCTATCTGAGAAGGAACCTCCTGAGCCGCAGTGTGCTGTGCTCAGTTTCAAGGCTACTTGGAAGAGGGGGGTACTTGAAGAACACCTTCTTTCTGGACGCGTCCTTCTGGCTGTGCTCCAGCTGCATGGACTCTGCAGCATTGAAGGTGTAAGAAACTGCTTCTGACCAGGTAGTGTCCAGGAAGTGCAACACAGCGCCTTCCTTTGTGTAGCAGTCAGAGCGTTGTCAGCTGCATCTGCTTGTGAAGAGGCTTTTGACTGGACATTTGAAATTCGCTCCACCGAGTACATGCAGCCGGTGCTCAGCTGCTTCGTTCTTCGCCTTCTGCGGTCTGGACAGAACTGAAGCTCAGCGATGCCTTTGAGCTTTGCCGCTCTTCAGCGCCAACACTGCACGCGGCCACAGTGCGCTGTGCACGGATTTTCCTCAGCTCGACGTACAATCATTTTCTTGCTGCTTCACAGAGTCCAAACTGTCCGCGTAGCTCTCGCTCAGCGAAATGCGTCAGGAGAGAAACACTGGCTGGATTAGCTTTTCGCTGGCCAAGACTTTCAACACTGCAACACAATTCGGGCAAGAAGCAGGAGAAAGGAAGAACATCTTTTCATCCTGGCACGTTCTTCTCTGCGACACGACTATCCGCGTCTTCTCTCCCTGCAAGGCTCTAATGTGCGCGGTGCTACTTGGAAGTGAGAAGGCACGTGCAGAGAGCACCGCGATCTGACGGCGCTGTGCAGCCTGTAAAGGAAAGAGGACTGCCACTGGAATGTGGTGCAAATACAAGTTCCCACGCGTCGGGGGCAAGCTCCGCGTAAGCCGGTTAAAATAAAGCTGTTCTCTGTGCCAGACGTAGCCGAGAAGCTTTCCGTAAAGATGCTGGCTACAAAGCAAACAGAATGTGGCGCTACTTCAGCGCTAGAGAGAAATTGCATAGCCCAGGCGTGTTTCGGCAGAAGCAGCAGCCTGCAGCATTTCGCTGCCGGCACCGTGCTCTCTGGGCGACAAGTAGACGACGGTTCGTCTCCAGCAAAACGAAAGCACGACCTGCTACGAAGAGCATAAGAATGAAGGCAGAGCACCGAGCTGGTGTGTGCATCGCACAGGCTGCAAGAGGAAGCGTGGCTGACACTCGCTTGGTTTCGGATTCACATTAGCAGTCGGAAACTTGCAGCTACTTGTGCTGCTACCTATTTCTCTTCCAGCTTTCCCAGGAAAGAATTGTGCCTGGGTTTATGCTTCGAGATGCAGAGATGACAGTGGTAGATGCGGTGGAGAAGGGAAATAGAGAGTGCAGCGGACAGTTTCTGGTGCTTGACGTGAGGCAAGGGGAAAGGGGAGCCCAGCA
Source organism: Corvus hawaiiensis (assembly GCF_020740725.1). Lineage (NCBI taxonomy): Eukaryota > Metazoa > Chordata > Aves > Passeriformes > Corvidae > Corvus > Corvus hawaiiensis. The sequence goes on along the minus strand of NC_063232.1, from coordinate 13,707,594 downwards.
CTAAAAGGCTTTTACTTCTGGAGCCTTTTCCTTGGGGAGCAGCTGCTGCAAGTGGGCAACGGAGCTGCGAGAGTGAAGAATGTGACGGCACGTCTATCTGAGAAGGAACCTCCGGAGCCGCAGTGTGTTGTGCTCAGTTTCAAGGCTGCTTGGAAGAGGGGGTACTTGAAGAACGCCTTCTTTCTGGACGCGTCCTTCTGGCTGTGCTCCAGCTGCATGGACTCTGCAGCATTGAAGGTGTAAGAACCTGCTTCTGACCAGGTAGTGTCCAGGAGTGCAACACAGCGCCTTCCTTTGTGTAGCAGTCAGAGCATTGTCAGCTGAATGTGCTTGTGAAGCAGCTCTTGGCTGGACATTTGAAATTCGCTCCACTGAGTACATGCAGCCGGTGCTCAGCTGCTTCGTTCTTCGCCTTCTTCGGTCTGGACAGAACTGAAGCCCAGCGATGACTTTTAGCTGTGCCGCTCTTCTGCGTGTGTACTGCACGCATCCACAGTGTGCTGTGCAAGGATTTTCCTCAGCTCTCGCTCAGCGAAATGCATCAGGAGAGAAACACTGGCTGGATTAGCTTTTCGCTGGCCAAGACTTTCAACACAGCACCACACCCTGGGCGACGAGGAGGACAAAAGAAGAACGCCTTTTCGCCCTGCCACGTTCTTCTCTGCGACACGACTATCCGCGTCTTCTCTCCCTGCAAGGCTCTAATGTGCGCGGTGCTACTTGGAAGTGAGAAGGCACGTGCAGAGAGCACCGCGATCTGACGGCGCTGTGCTGCCTGTAAAGGAAAGAGGACTGCCACTGGAATGTGGTGCAAATACAAGTTCCCACGCGTCGGGGGCATGCTCTGGGTAAGCCCGTTGAACTACAGCTGTTCTCTGTGCCAGACGTAGCCGAGAATCTTTCCCTTTTCATTTAGGCCGAATGTGCTGCTGTATGTCGCTGAGAGGCAAAGTGCATAGCCCAGGCGTGTGTCGGCACAAGCAGTGGGCTGGAGCATTTCGCTGCCGGCACCGTGCTCTCTGGGCGACAAGTAGACGACGCTTCGACTCCGGCAGAACGAAAGCGCCACATGGGTACTAAAGAGGCCGAACGAAGGCGCCGAGCACCGGGCTCGTGTCCACAGCGTACAAACTGAGAAAGGAGCGTGGCTGGCGCTCGCCTGCCTGCCGAGTTCACGTTAGCATTGAGAAGGAGGAAGTTCAACGACAGCTACTTGTGCTACTACTTATCCCTCTTCCAACCATCCCTGGGAACACTGGCGCTTACCTTTCGGCTCCGAGATGCAGAAAACACAGTGGTCGATGCCAAGGAGAGGGGAAGTAGAGAGTGCAGCGGGGAGTTGAAGTGGCTTTTACGTGAGGCAAGGGGAAGGTGCAGCCCAGCATTGGCTTTTCCTTCTAGTTCTTTTCTTCAGGAGACCAGCTAGCAACCGAGCTGCGAGAGCCAACAATGGGATGGCACGTCTTGTCAGAGAAGCCACGGTCTACAGTGCTGTAGACTGCTGTGCACAGTTTTAATGCTGCTGTAAGTACACGGTACGAAAGAGGCCGTGCTGGAACTGCCTTGACTTTCGCCGCTTAGAAACTGCACAGCCAACAATGAAAAGATTCCTCTTGCTTCCCCGCGACGCGCAGGATCACATTCTTTTGTGTCTCCAAGAAGCAGGATGCACAGCGGAGCTCTTCCACCAACTGCTCGCACACGACTGGGGCCGCGCCAGCGAAGTGCTTGGCTTTTTCCCCGGCACTGTCAGCGCTCATGGAAACAACCACACGATGGCGCTGACGACTTGCAAAAGAAGGCCAAGCACCTGGCGCTGCTCGAAACCGCCCCAAGGGCAGAGGCAAGTGGCAAACGTCCCTGCACTCCAATCAACAGCACATCAGGACAAAAAGATTTCCCTCATCTTCCCCTTCCAAGAGCAGCCTCTTCTTTACACCACACTCCAAGAGCCAGACAAACCTCTTTGGCCCAAACAAATCTTTTCCCTCTCGCAGATTCTGCCCACCAACTTGAAACCATCTGGCAAAAACAGAGCTCAAAACAGTGCCAGCTGAGAAAGATCTTGCTGCCTGCAACTTCAACTGCACCCCTCAAACTAGCAGCACACACGCTGTTCTCAGCACTTTCCTTCTCAGCTCTAGCTACCATCCTAAGCCTTCTCTCTCCTAGAGTCAGGATCCAAAGACAACGGCACCACAGACTGCTCACACACTAAAGGCATCAGGACAAAAGGCTCACAAGCTTGGCCTTTGCATTCCCACGGACAGCTCAACAGCTCTAACCCAGAGAGAGCTCTGCCTCTTGGGAAAAGCCTTTAAAATCCCTAAGAGCACCTGATGTGCACATCCAAACCTGCTTGCCTTGCCAAAGAGAGCAACTACAAGCCCATCTCCAAAGAAACGGCATCCCCTCCTCCAAAATACAACACATCCAGCCACTGATCCACCTCCAGTATTGAATATGTCCAACAATTGCCCCTACACGCCCAGGGGCCAGAAGAGAAATGTCTTGCTGGACTATTCCTCCCCATGCTACCTTAACATCTGCTCCAGCAACACTGGCACTCCGAGTCTCTTGGCCTTGCCTTGCCTTCAGTACCTTGTCGAGTTCTTCTTAAGCTACCCTTGCTCTGCTTCCTTTGCCTACGTCTGCCTTGCCTCGCACTACCTACAACTTGCTGGCTTTGCTTTGCCCTGCTTACCACTCTTGCCCTTGCCTTCCATGCAGGCAAGGCGCTGCAAAGCAAGTGCAGGCAATTGTGGGCAAGTCCAGGGAGAGGTAAGCAAGGCCAGAGCAGTGAGGGGAAAGCAAATGGAGTGGTAGGCAAGAGAAGGCCCAGACGTTAGAGGCAAGGCTGGCCGTAGGAAGGAAAGTCCACTGATGGGTAGGCCAGGCAGAAACAAGAAGGGCTCGGCAAGCCAAGGCCCTGGAGGAAAGCAGTAGGCAGGTCAAGGGCGGGGCATGGACGTGCAAAGGAATGCAAGGCTCCAGAGAGCTAGCAGGGCAAGGCAAGGAAACTGTTGTGTTGCCAAGGCAAGGCAAGGATAGGCAAGGCAGGTTAGAAGTACATTCGAGGACTGCTGGTACACAAAAGTGGCCAGGACCAACTGCTCTGTGTGGCCTTGCTTGGCGAGGTGAGGCAGGGCAATGAGGGTCCTAGAAGGAAAAGGAAAGGTGAGGCCAGACCTAGGCGAATGTGAAAGGAAGTCAGGTGGGGGATGGGTGAGCAAGCCAATGCAAGGCAGGGGAGAAAAGGCAGGTTGACGGAAGGCTACAGAGGGGGCAGCAAGGAAACGCAAGGCATGGGGAAGCATGTGAGGAGTGGGTGCTGCCAGCCGGCCGGGATGGCAGGAGCGGGGCCACTGCAAGTAGCATGGTGGGGATGTGGAGGGGGGTGTTAGTGTGCGGGAGGTGTGTGTGTGTGTGTGCAGCAGAGTGCAGGGTAAGTGCAGGTGTGCGTGTGCGCATAGGGGGGTTTTGTGCCAGGTGCTGTGCCAGGGGGAGCCGTCCCACCTCCAAGAAGGTGTGGGAGTGAAAGGAGTAACATGGATGTGTCTTTACAAAGAGACCGTGTGAATCCGTCCTTAGACAAGGCTAGGAATTTACTGGTAGGGGAGTAACAGAAGAAAGTGTTAGTTCTAGAAACTGTTACTAATCGACAGAGACTGTTGCTCAGCCAAGGCCGTGTTAAATTCCTGAACCTAGAGCAAGGCAACAAAGACTTAATAGCATTAGGAATAGTTTCGTTTTCTTCCTTTTCCATACCAAGAGGGGGGTGCCTATTAGAGGGGAGCATAGAGTAGGCAGTTCCGGAAGAAGTCTGTAATTCCCGAGTACCTCAGAGGGTGCTGTTGCCAGGAACTTAGCATAAAAAGGGGGCTGCGTCCCGCAATCAGTTGAGAGACTCCATGGCAAAAGCCCCATGGCCTCTCCCTGTAGTTGAAGAATGTTCCAGGACTCCTCTGTCTCCTTTTTGGTGGATGAAGAAATTCAGAAAGCAACACTTCTGCCAGAACTCTCCAAGATGCCCCCTTTGCTCCCAGTGACTCCATCACTGCCCGGGAAGCTGTCTTTTCTACCAGAGGAGTTCGAGATACAGTTAAAAGCCGTGTGGCAGAGAAAAAAGACAAGAATTGGTTTACAAGGGATGGCAAACGAGAGATACCAGAAGCTTTGGCCCTACCAATATTAAAAGAACTCCGTGAAGAGAGTCCTTGCACTTCCTGAGGATTGGCAGAAGCCTTCCTCATGCTGTATGTTGCTGGGGGTCTTTTTAGACTGGCAAAACGAGCTGTTGAAGGTTGCTTGATCTGTGCTAAAGCAAACAGCCAAGTTACAAAGTAACTTGCCAGGGGAGGGAGGCCTTGGGCTGCATGTCCCTTCCAAAGATGCCGGGGGGATTTTCCTGAGATGCCCCAAGTGGGAAGGCTTCATATCTTCTGCTGATGGTATGTCAGCTAGCAAGGTGGCCAGAGGCATTTCCAACTGCTTCAGCAACGACAGGATCAGTTATTAAGGCATCTTTGGAACAAATCATTCCAAGATACAGCATTGTAGAAGCAATAGACTCAGATAGGGGAACTCATTTTACAGGAAAGATCCTTCAAGGGGTTTTGGCTTCTTTAGGAACACAATGGAACCTCCCTAGGCCCTGGCACCCCCAGAGCTCGGCTCGGGTAGAAAACAATGAATAGAGAAAGAAACACCTTTTGAAGCTGCTAATAGAAACCAAGATGCCATGGCTAGGGCTTTGGACATTGGCTTTGGCGAGAATGAGAGCCCGACCCAGAAGAGAGATTCCGTTATCCCCCTTTCCGTCGTTGTTACGAATTACCCGGGTAAGTCTCAACCTAGTGGGGGAGTAGAGGTAAGTGATGTATATTTAAAACCAGCTGTGGCCAGGATACTGCTTCTTGTGAAACCCCTTCAACAGGAAGCTCAGCTGGCACAAGCCCCACCTTTGGACTTTGCTGCTTGTAACATCCAACCAGGAGATTGAGTCCTAGTTAAGGAGTAGAAAGAAGCGCCAGTGGTTCTGAAATGGCGTGGCCCATTCCAAGTGTCACTGACGACAGAAACAGCCATCAAGACAGCTGAACACAGGTGGACCCGTCACTCTCGGGTCAAGGTCTCTGAAGCCTCAGAGATTTGCACATCTCAGCTGGAGGAGAAGGCCGGGAGGCCATGACTGACACTCTGCAGGAGTGGGCCGGAGCAGTAGCCAGTGCTTCGACATCAGAGGAAGCCCTGAGTGCCGACCCACAGACCATCTGCTGAAATAGTCTCTATGGGCATCCCTCCTCTAGAATCTCCACTCACTGGGGCGCTAATACTTGCAGCCATTGTTTCACGTTAAGTAGTTTCTGTGTCGTCAATTGCCACAGGTGCTGCAGAAGACAACGGGAAAATTAGACTAGCTAATTAGATCACATTATTAAAACATTTTCCTTACTAGTTCTACTTTTATATGGTCAGCTAAGTTTAGGCCAGGAGTGGGAGAATCAATTTGCAGCCTTAGGAGAAGAAGTAGCAAAAGTTTTGAACCTTAGCAATTGCTGGCTCTGTGGAGGGCCAGGAGGATCTGAAGAGTGCCTATGGTTGGCTAGCCCAGCTGAACCTAAGTGGTGGCTCAACACCCGACATGAGGTCCATACTAGGACCAAAGGGCCAAAGAAGGAAGTCCACGGCTATAGGAGAAGGTTTCACGAAGGATGTCTGGACTTCAGGTGGCTCTCTTGAAAGCTGTTTCTTGCATAGGCGAAGTTACAGCATTTCAGGGAGCGGGTATCCAGAGCCAGCCCTACAGCTGCCAGCTCCAGCTGTAGGCATACCTGAAGCCGCTTTCTGGTCAAGTTACAAAGCATTCTATACTTTTCTTTGCAGAGTATCTTAACACATAACAACCAATAAGCACCATACCCAATACCTTTACATTTGCCTATAGCCCATCATAGCTACTACCATCACCATATTCTAGTCATTATTATCCAATCACAAGAGTAAGTAAGTTACAATTTCAGCTTACAGTGGAGAATTCTTAGACCTTTCTTCTTCTTGCTACATCAACATTTCTTGTTTGCCTGCCATATCTTTCTTTTTGGTAAAGACACGTTTTCTATTGACTTATGCTCTTCTTGAGACTTACTTACTTGGTGAAAAACACGTCTTTGTTTGTAATCACATACCTTTGTCGTGCTCCTAAAAATCTCCTTCCAACTCATCTCCAACCTTTGCCTTCTCAGTTACTCAGCGATCACTGTTTCAGCAAAACATCTTTTATTCTATATCAAAACTTGCTTCCATTTCTACCTCATCCCCAGCTTCTACATTCACAGACCTTTCTGCCAAGCCTACATACCTGTGAAACTTTCTTACCAAACTTTCATCCTCCCCAACACATGGCCACTTCATTCTTCTCCAACAGGCACTTATTGCCTAAACAGGACAGGGCGGGTCTATGTAGGAAAAGGCGTTTGTCAATTGACTTTCCCTCTGGCTTTAAACAATTGGCTTTGGACCCACAATTGCCCTCCTTACAATTGTTCCAAATATCAAAACAATTGCAATCAAATAGCTGTTCAGCTCACTAATGGTAGCTGCGTAAGGTGTTCTTACGAAAAATATTTGGAAGTCTGTAAAGCAATGGGGAGGGACAAGGGGTTTTTTTGACCACCTATTTTTAAGCTGTCTCCACAAAAATTCCACAAGTAGAAGACATGTTGTTTGTGATTATCAGTGGGAATGGCAACACCGGATTGGAACTCAAAGCCTTTTAGTGAGTTCTGCTCCAAATCCAACCAAGCAACTTGCAGATGTAAATGTAGATGGCAACCCTGTGTGGGAGCTTGGAAATGCAAATACTGTGACCCTTATGGTGGGGCAGCTATTGTTGGAGGACCGTTAGGCCCGGGAATCCTGCTGTATTTTGACCCACCAATTGATGACCAAGGGTAGGAAGGCCCCTTTGCTAATGGAACACGGGCTTTGAAAGGACATTATTGGATTTGTGGCCAACATGCTTAGCTCAGGTTACCTCCAAACTGGTCAGGGATATGGTATATCCCTGGGGTATATTAGACCATTGTTCTTTTTGCTACTACAAGTTCAGGGAAATTGCTTAGGAATCAAAATCTGTGAGGATTTAATTAGAGAAAAGCAGTCAGCTGAGGCAGCCTTGGCTGCAGGGAGCACCCCAAAACGGGGAAAAGATGAATGGCCACCAGAACAAGTTACGCAACACGATGGACCAGCCCCTTGGAAACCTAAGGAATTAATCCCAGATGCCTGGGAACCCATTTATCATTTCAATGAGATAATTAGGTTACAAGCTGTCTCAGAAATAATTACCAACCAGCCAGCCACAGCTCTTGACCGTCTTGCTGAGCAACCCACTTCAATGAGGAAAGCGGTATTTTCAACATTGGATGGTATTAGATTATCTGTTAGCAGAAGAAGGAGGAGTTTGTGGGAAATTCAATGACTCGAGCTGCTGTTTGCAAGCAGAGGACAGCGGAAATGTGGTCAAACAAATAACAAAGGAAATAACCTCAGCTCATGGACCTGTCCAAGTGTTGAAAGGATGGTAATGGGACATGTTTTCATGGTTAACTGGCCAGCTATGGGCTAAATGAATACCATTTCTCCTCTTATATGCTATAGCAACTCTAATCTTTTGAGCATGCGTGACACCATGCTGGGTGCAGCTCTTTCAGCAGGTGGTCAAGGGGATGCCGCTAGCAGCCATGCCTACCTGATCCAGAAAGGACTACAAAAGGACAGAAAAGGATGTCACTGCAAATAATAGCAAAAGCCAAGAAGACTCAAGAAGAAAAAATTAAATCAATGGTAATTAAGGTTTGTAAAGACAAATACAGATCAAATAAAAAGAGGAGGGATTAAAAGGAAGGAGCTGGATGAGTCTTTACAAGCAGACCGTGTGAATTGGCCTGTAGACAAGGCTAGGAACTTATGGGGAGTGAAGTAACAGAAGAAACTATTAGTTCTCTAGAACTGTTACTAATCATCAGAGACTGTTGATTAATCCAGGGCGTGTTAAATTCCTGAACCTAGAGCAAGGCAACAAAGACTTAATAGAATTAGAAATGGGGTTTTTTTCTTCCTTTTCGATGCCAAAAGGGGGGGGTGCATATTAGAGGGGGACTTAGAGTAGGCAGTTCTGGAAGTCTGTATCTCCCGAATACCTCAGCCAGTGGGGAAAAGGAAGAGGGTGCTTTGGCCAGGAACTTGACATCAAAAGGGGGCTGCATCCCGCAACCGTTTGACAGACCCCAGGGGAAAAGCCCCATGGACTCTCCCTGTAGTCGAAGAATGTTGCAGGACTCCTCTGTCTCCTTTTCGGACATCAACCTCAGGCATCGTGGATTAATTTTCCCTAACGGCAGCGACCTGCTGCGTGCTCTCCGTGCTCCTCCCCAGCCCCCCGGGAGGTGTAAAATAGTTCCCGGCGGCTCCCACCGCGCGTTACAGACGGCTGCGCGGCCCCGGGGCTGCTCGCAGTGCTCCCCTGCTCCGCAAGGGCTGCCCGCGGGCTGCGGAGCCACCTCGCCACCGGCGCGGCCAGGGCCGGGGCCCTTCTCGACAGCAGCCGAGGGGCTGCGGAGCGGGCGGCTGCGGGACGATCAGCCATTTTATGCCGCGCGGTGCTGCCGCCTCCATCTAGTGCTCCATCGCGCCGCCGGCCGACCCCGCCTGGCGCGTTCACGCTCGGCCGCGCTCGCCGCCCGCCCAGCCTCGCCGGAAGCTCTCCGGCCCGGGCCGTGCCCCGGCTCCGCCTGCGGTTCGGCAGGGCCCGGCCGCACGCGTGCTGCGTGGCTCGGAGCACCCGCGTTGCGCCGCAGGCCACGGGGAAGGCGGGGCGGGGCGGGCCGGCGCCATCGTGGTAGCGCGAGGAGAGGAGCGCCCGGGCGGGGCGGCGCGTGGCGCGGCGGTGAGCGCTTCTGCTTCCTGTCGCTCGGCGGCCGCCCTCGGCAGGTGCCGTGTGACCCCGCGGAGCGGCGGGGCCGGCCGGGCGGTGCGCGGCGAGGCTTTCGGCCAGCGGCGGCCGCAGCGAGAGTCTGCTGGCACTGCCCGTGCCGGTGGAGAGAGCGGGGATCCGAGGCCGGCCTTCCTAGGGTAACGAGGGGCGACCGCCTTTGCCGCGCTGCCCTCCGTGCAGCACGTGGCCGATTCCGGCGAACCCGGGGTCCCCGCAGCGGCGCGGGCGGGAGGGAGTGGGGAGCGCGCTCGGTGCTCTGCCGGCCGCTCCCGCCCAGCGCTGCGCTCCACCGAGGCGTTTTCCTGCCCGTCCTGGGGAGGACATAAGGGACCCCGAAGTTGGAGCTTAGCTGTCAGTGGGAGCAACTTCCCTCCATTGTGGATGTCTTTTTCCCTGCCCTCCGATTCAGCTACCTTGTGGTAGGTGCGATGGTGCTGAAGAAGGGTGGCAGCTTGGCACAGTTGCTGGCATAGGTGGTGCGAGAGCTCCACGCAAGGAGCTTTGAGTGGCATGTGTGAGGGTAGGAGGGTACGGCACCCACAGCTGAAGGCAGAAAAGGTCAGGGCATGTCATCAGCCGCAGTCGTGCTAAGTTGTTCATCTTTGCAAACTGCTTGCCGAGTTGTTCCTTTCTTAGGTAATGGGGGTTTGTATCAACCAGAACTGCATATGGTCAGTATTTGCAGAGAAGGTTACTTGGACTGTTGTTGAAGTGAGTGTAGCAGTTTCTATGGCATTCTGCAAAAAAAGTGTCAGGTCTCTCTGCGTTCCCCAATTCTTAATAAAAATGAACTTAACAAAGCCGTGAAAAGAGGTTTTGCAAAACTTCAGGGATTTTTTCCTACTCGTACTGTAGAGACAACCATAGTCACCTTGTCTTTCCAAAAGTGAAGGTTACATCTTTTTGTCGAAGAGCATCAAGTGCTTTTGGTCAGCGTTTGTGTGCAAGCATTAACCTTGTTCTTGTTCTTCCTTGGAGAACTTTTACAGTACTCAGTTGATCTGTGTAGGCTGCAGAGTGCAGTGGTGAACTTCAAGGCTTCCAGCAGAAGGGAGATGCTGTCCACGTTTTGGATTCTCCTTAGTCTGAACCTTCAATGTCCAAGGCTTCACTTTTCAAGCAGTTGGAAGAGCTCCAAATTAAGATATGAACAGGTCTTAATTGACCTTGTCACCGCCTCAGTTAGTCAAGTAATGCTGTGCACTGGATTTAATTGCCTAGTGCAACTAGTGCTAAAAATATGTAGAGTATCTCCTCGATTACCCTCCCAGAAGGGTTTGAATGGAGAACAAGGAGTTCCGAAGACAGGTATTTGGTGTACGAAAAGTAGAACTTAGTTGCTTGCAGGGCACTGCATGCACAAATGTCTAAGGAGGATCCTTCTTTTTTTGTCCCATCTATGCTTGTTCTCATTTGAAATCCTGAACATTCTGGAGGTTGGTTTTGTCAGGGTTGTGGCTGGGGAAGAGGCGGTGGTGGGGGAGAGGTGGGTGTTGTTTCTGATCTTTTTAATTTCCAGGATAATGTACAAAGAACTTGTGCCCAAAACCAGCAGTATGAAACAATGGAGGTATAAAATTAGCTCACAGAAATGTCAGATAATATATATCTGAAAGCGCTTCAGTATTTTACCCAGGAGTTTCACTCCAACAAGGTGATTGTCCTTCACAGAAATGTAGTGGCAGGCTTATGCCATGCTAGAAGTGATGACCTTTCTCTGCCCCAAATTGACCAGCAAGATATTTTGGCTCTTGATTTAAACCCCTGAGCCAGCTGTGTTTCAGGCTGCAGAAGCTGCAGGTGTTGTGGCAGACACGGGGTGCAGCCTTGCCTGCCGGTCCCGACCTGGCGCACGCCGGTGGCAGCCGTCAGCGCCTGGGGTCCCCTGTGCCACCCACGCCAGGGCTCTGCCTGCCTGCTTGCACCCCCGGTAGCCTCAGGGAAACAGCGGACTACTCCATCTACTTTAAAAACAAAGAAGCAAACAAAAAGCCCCCTGTAAAAATATGTAGAAGTCTTGAAACTAATTCTCAGCGCTTGCTCGGAGTTTGTTGATGGAGCAAATGGATTTTGGATAATCTGGTACTGCTAGTACTACTTTTAAATTAGGTTCCTAAACTTCAGAAAGGAGGAGATGGTGCTCACGTACCCCTGAGGAATGTTTGAAACAGTAAGACAACTCAGTCTAAAACTTAAACTTAAAGGTGGCCAGAAAATGGGTGTGGCAGTGGAGTGGACACTCTGCGAGTAGGTAGCCTTAAGTCATGTAACGACATGCACTTTAGTGGGAATTTTGCATCGACACCAAGAGATCATTCCATGATGTGTTGCATAACAGCAGATTGGGCCAAAATTCTGCTGACTTTGATCAAGGTGGACGGGCCACCTTCACTTAACCTGGCAAAGGGACATAAGTCAATGATGTTGGAAAAACAGCCATAAAACATAGCTCCTTTAGTTTGTTGGACTGTTGCAAGTCTGCAAAGCTCTGTTGACAGGTCATTGGAAGTAGCTGTTGGAATCTAACTGCGGTTGGACTCTTTGTCAGTCAGCATCACCAGGAGGCTTAACGGTTTAGGTTGAGAGGTGGTGCATGTTTTTTTTCAGAGGAATGGCCCAGTGAAGAGAAGTGTTCACTGCCATGACTGCTTTTGTAGCCTTCAAGAGAAATGGGCTAGGCTTAGCACTGTGTGAGAATTCTTGGTTCATTCAGAGAGAACTTCCTTGGTTCTGCTGGTTTGGTTTCGCAGCTGGAGCAAAGGTACAGCACTGGAAGCAATTCCTATTACAGCTGGTGGTGGGGTCCGAGGCTGTGACCCAGGAAGAGATGACCGGTCCAGGGAGATGGTCCCGAAAGGAATCGCCTTCCTGGGGTCCGGTGTCTTCCTCTCAGCTGCTGGCAGAGGAGCCCTTGCAGAAGCTGTCAGCTCTTTAGTGATATCAGCTCGTGATTTCAGCTCAGCTCTGCAGGACAGCTTCTAGGCCAAACCAGACCAGAGAGAGACGAGAAGGCTCGTGTGGCTGGTTCCGCACGAAGGGAGCTTTATTGTGGGTCCCCTCCGGCGAAGGGAGGCCAGGGACGAGCTCTCTCCCTACGGAGGCGAATTGGTCTTCTTTTATAGGGATACAGGGGATCAGCAAGGGGACCAATGGATTACAGAGGGTCTGGGACAGACCAATGGGTTACAGAATGATCTGCATAGGGTCCCCCAAAGGATTGTGGGTCTACTTTTCCTCGCCATGACTCAAAAGTGGTTGCCTTTTCAGGGAGTCCTGCTGGGCGATTGTGAAATCTTTTATCTCAGCAGACATCCCTCCAGGGCAGTGGCTGGGCATATCCCACAAATTCGTAGGGCAGAAGCGGGAGATATCCAAAGCTCTGGACTTTGTTGTCCTCAGCACAGTGTAAGTGAGCATAGTCTAATTGGAGGAGTGGTGAGCATCAGTGATACCAGATTTTTACGAGTTCTTAATCTGTCAAAACAAGAAAGAAGGAGAGTGATGAAGATGAAATCCTTTCCTCTTAAATCTGCCTACAGAGCAACTTCAGGGGTAGTTGTAATGTGTATTCACCTATTTTGAATTGCCCAAAACCAGGCCTAGAGATGCTTCAGAGACAGAGTCAGAGAAGCGGGTATTTGCTTTATTTGGCGCTGGGTGCGTGGGGGATCGCTCCTCCTAACACACCCACGCAGAGCACTCCATACAGTCCAGCATTATGTGTAAAATTTTTGAATATTCATCCCATTCCTTGGGATAGGAGTAGTTCTAGAAATTACTTCTCGGAAGTCATTGATATCATTAGCAGACGTGCCACGCATGCGCTGTGTAGCCAGGTGGTCGCACTGAGGAAGGCTCCTCTTCTTCCTCGGGGGTCTTTCTGATGAAAATCAGTAGTCTTCGTCACAATGCACTTTTTACCTTTCTTTCTGGTGCATGCACAGTTCTTCGCTGGATAATTCAGCGATCTCTGTGCTGGTTTTCAAAAGATCCTCTAATCTTGACAAGATTAAGGCAAGTGCTGCTGCTTAGGTTTTGTGATTAACATTTGCTGTCTCTTACTAGTTTCTTTGTGCTTACATGAGTTAACTATGGATCATCCCCCTTCTCAATCCCCCCTTTTCCTTGATCATTTGTAATTCTTTACAAACCTTGCATGTCTTGAATGAAAGTACCCTTCTCTATCTTGTTTCTAAGTTTGTGCTTTTGCCATTGTGTATACGCATTGAGATACTAAGTACCTAATATCATATAACAATATCTACTAATACAGTCAGTAAATAAGAACATCACAAGACAAATAACTGTTACAAACAATTGTTTAAGCCAGGATAAGTTGGGTAACCATGCTGTGAGTTTATCTTCTATCTCTTTAAACTTGCAAGAAGCGTTACCTAAGGTAATCTGATGCAAGGTTTGCGTTTTGTCCCAAATTGTAAGGTCCTTCCCATTTTTCCTGGAGTGGATTTCTGGAAGGAGACTTAATATAAACCCAGTCTTTTGGATTCATATTATGGAAGGGTTTATCAGGTGGTGGTGGTTGACAATGAACCGCTGTAGCGCGTATTGATTGTAATTGTGGACGTAAATGCTTAGCAAAGCCATGGGCAGAGCCTGATACCAATAGAAATTAGTTTTTTGACAAATTTTGGCTCATTGTTGCTTTATTAAGTGATTCATCCTTTTTGCTTGTCTACTTGCTTGTGGCCTATATGGTGTATGTAGTTGCCACTGTATACTTAGTAGGTGACTCACTCCTTGCACTACCTGGGCTACAAAGTGTGATCTCCTATCAGAATTTGTTTCCCCAAATTGTGGAAGAATTTCTTGTTCTAAAGCTTTAACAATTTCTCTAGCCTCGTTTGTTCTACAAGGGAAAGCTTCTGGCCAACCTGAAAAAGTATCTGTGAGGACTAAGAGGTACTTGTATGTCCCTTTTCTAGGGAATTCCGAGAAGTCAATTTGCCACACATCTCTTGGTAGAACTCTTTTAGGGATAGTCTCTGTGCTTAGCCTAACAGTGGCATTAGGGTTGTTTTTCCTCCTTTGTCTCCTTTAATTTCAGTGCTATTACTTTGTCTTCTAAGTGGTTATGTAAGGCGTCAACTCCCTAATGGGTTTTAGAATGTTTGCTTTGGATAAATAATTTTAACAGTTTTCTGGGTATGACGATGAGATCTTTTATTTTAGCCCGCCCGTCTGTTCTTACTTGTCCCATTTCTTCCTGTATCCAATTTAAATCATCAGTGTGGTATGGTGGGGGTTTTTTATTCCTAAGGATGCTAGAAGGGATTCAAGCTAGGGCTTGAACTTGAACCTTACTAGCCACTGCCTTTGCTGTTTTGTCTGCCGTAGCATTTGTCAGTTCAGGGATGGTGTTACCTTGGGAGTGTCTTTTACAGTGCATTATAGCTACTTTTGAAGGTTTTGACAGTGCTTCCAGCAAGTGTAAAATTTCAGTAGCATGCTTGATTTGTTTCTTCTGTGAGGTCAATGAACTTCTTTCTTTCCAAATAGCCCTGGGAGCGTGTACTACTGCAAAAGCATACTTTGAATCAGTCCAAATGTTAATAGGTTTTCCTTCAGCTGATACTAAGGCTCCAGTTAGGGCTATTATTTCAGCCTTCTGAGCTGATGCCCTCACAGGTAGCAGATTTCCTTCAAGGACAGCGTCTGTGCTTGTAATTGCATAGCCAGCAAACTGCTTACCATTCTTGACATAGGTGCTTTCATCAGTGAACCAGTTGTCTGCATTTTCTAGTGGAGAGTCCTTCAAGTCTGGGTGGCTAGAGTAAACCGCCTCCATGGTTTCAATGCAGTCATGCTGTACAGGCTCCTCAGCAGCCTTGCCCTGGAAGTAAGCTGCTGGATTGAAGATGTTAGTTACTTGGATAGTCACGTCCTCCGATTCTGTTAGGACAGCTTGGTGGTTGAGAAAGCGAGATGGGCTTAACCAGTGATTTCCTTTCTGTGTGAGCCCTGCTGACACTGTATGTGTGTCTCGGTTTTGAAAGGCAGGTGTCTGCTAAGGTAGGTGGAAGCCTCCCTTGAAATGGCAGATGTAACCCCTTTCTCTCCGAGTTATTATAATTTTGAAAATCAAGGGCCTTTAGGCAAAGATGTGGGAAATAGGAATAACAGTTCTTTACTATTATATATCTGTATGTGTATAACCAGTCAAACAAACAGCAATAACTCTGGCAGTGACAGCAAACACAAACCCAGTCCCAGCCTTCTCGGCTGTCGGGCCCTTTCCCCTTGGGTGCAGTTCCACTCGCAGCCGGCAGGGGCGCTGGCGGCTCCCGGTGAGCAGGGCAGGTGCGATGGTTCCCCCGCGGCCGCAGGGGGCGCCCCGGAGTGAGCTCAGGGAGCACGCGGCACTGGCGGCCTGGGATCCCGGGAAGGGATGGAACAAAGGCTTCACAAACCCCTGGGCAGCCGATCCCGGACTCTCAGGAACAGCAGGCTGGAACGGCAGGCTGGAGTGGCAGGCACCAGCACAAATCCCGGGTGGCAGGCGAGATGTATCCAGATGGGGAACCCCCCGGAGGTCCAGGCAGGCAGGCAGGCAGGGCGAGCACGGCTACAGCGTAGCGAAAGCTCGAAGCAGCAGCGGGGCAGGGCGGCCACAGCCCGGCCTCCAGCAGGGCAGGGAAAGCAGGTTTGGGATCCCGGCGTTGTTTCCAGCAGAAAAGAAAAACGGCCGAAAAGAGGAACCAGCAGCTCCTTTCTCTGCAGGTTCTCTCTCCAGACGCTGAGAGCGAACTGAACCCACACCCAGGTGAAACAAAAGAGTGGCCAGGCCCTTTTGTCTTCTCTTAAGCACCCAGCGATTTATCGTCTTAGTAACAGAATGGGGGAAAATTCCTTTAACAGAAAAAAACTAGATCTCTTAAAACTCCAACAATGTGAGACAAAAATGGTTATCTGCTGGCCCATTGTGAACTTGAGGGCTTCCTCTATGTTCAGGGTCCCAGCTGCCACTGCACACAGGCAGGTGGGCTATCTTTGGCTGACCACGTCCAGCTGCTTGGAGAAATAAGCCACTGGCCTTTTGTACGGTCCTAGCTTCTGTGCCGGAAGTCCCAACACCGGTCCTTGCCTTTCATGTGAAAACAACAGAAAAGGTTTAATGACATCCAGTATGCCCAATGCCGGAGCTTGCATTAACTCACGTTTCAGAGTTACAAGTGCATTATTAGTCTCTGGTGTCCAGCATAGGTGGGTCCCCTCCGTTTCTTTTAGGAGAGTTTCACAATTAGTCCGTAGCTGTGGATCCATAACTTACACTGTCTTGTCATTCCCAGAGAAGTTCTTAGTTTTGTTTTCTTTTATTGTAGTTGTCTGGGGCATCTGACAAATTGTCTCTTTCTTGTTATTTTCCAAGGCTCTCTCTCCTCCTGCCAGTTCGTATTTCATTTTTGGAGGACTAGCTGAGCCTTTTCAGGGGAGAGCCTATATCCGCTTAGTCCCAGAACATTTAAAAGACTTACAGCTCATTCCTGGCAGTCTTCATGGGTTCTTGTTGTTATTAGTAGGTCATCAATGTACTGCAGAAGTGTACCTTCCCAGAGTGGCGGTGTTCCAGGCTTCCAGTTCTTTAGCTAATGATCTCTAATTCTTGTGAGGCTATTTTTGGAATCCTTGTGGCAATAGGGTCCATGTAAGCTGGCTTTTTTCCCTGTTTTGGGGTTTTCCCATTCAAAGGCATAAATCTCCTGACTGCTTTCAACTAATGGCAGACAAAAGAAAGCATCTTTTAAATCTAGAACTGAAAACCACACCCAGCCACTTTGTAATTTTGTAAGTAAAGTGCAAGGATTGGCTACTACAGGATGCAGTGTTCTTGATATTGTATTTATCGCTCTCAGGTCTTGAACTAATTGATAATTTCCATTTGGCTTTTGTATTGGTAGAATTGGGGTATTGTAGGGAGACCTATACTCTCTTAACAACTCTTGATCAATAAATGTAGCAATTATTGGTTTTATTTCTACTGGTGCTCCATGCTTTAGAGGATATCGCTTAACTGACACTGGTTGTGCCCCTTCCAGGCGTTCCATAATCAGTGGGGAAGCCCGTTTGGATTTCTTTGGAATTTCAACATCTCCTACTAATGGGATCACTTGATCTGTTATTTCATTATCTATGGGTATTTCTCCTCTTTCAGCCTTGTTTGTTTGTTTGTTTGTTTTCCTAGGCCTGAGATGATTAAGGAATGGGTTTTCCCTTTCTCTAATCTTAGTGGTTTAACTTAAACTTTCAAGTCTTAGTCAGGTATCTTTGGGGAGGCTTCTTTGGTTGTAGCTTCTTTAGACAGTTTTTGTTCCACTAATATTTTTACTCTGCTGGATAATTTTAGACATTATGAAGGATTAGTTTTTAGGATACAAATCAACACACAAAACATTTCCATACAAAATGTTCTCATGCAAACATATCTTTCCATCAGGGCTATGCTCTGTTTTCTAGGAGACCAATTATAGCACTGTTGTAATGTAATCTTGACACAAACTAGAAACTGGGGCTTTACTGTTGGTGGGATTAAAAAGAAATTAATTCTCTTTCAAAATTAGTTTCATTAATCCAAGTAGCCTTTTTTTTTCTTTTGAATTTTAGTGACTGAATTGCCTTCATCACATTCTGCACCTTCGTCTGAGATTGCAGAATGTGCTATAAATAGGTGGAGTGAGGCAAAGCTGAAATACCTTCTTAAGACATATGGCATGAGATTGAACAGCACTTTAGTTTGAGAGCTGGCAGAAGGCTTTTCTGTATTTTATTCATGTCCTATTTGCAATCTATGGCTGCAAAAAGCCCTCCTGGTTTAGGAAGGGGGATTTAATGATTTCTTATGTAGCATTTGCTTGTGTTTTGTCAAGATTCTTTAATTCACTAAATAGTAAAAAAAAATTAGCTGAATTATAATAATTTTGAAGTCTTCTGAGGCAGAACTGGGAAGGTTAGAACATATTTGTATGAATTCAAATATGTATAAATTCTTAAATGACAAACATTAACAAACTGACAATGCAAGCAATTATGGTGACACTTTACATTTCATTGGTTTTCATGCAGCTCCATCCCATGTGTTGGTAGGTTCTTAAAAAGTGAAAATTTGGCCCACTAGACCGACACAAAGTGACAGCGTCCACGTGAGTAAATGGTTATCACATTTAGATGTGATTCTGCTGCTTGCACTTTCTCTGCCCTCAAACTGCTTTCTTTATCGTCAATGCAGGGATGTTTGACATTCTTAGAAAAGAGAAAAGAAACAAATTCCCCCCCCCAAAAAAAGAGAAATAAAAGAAAAAAAAAAAAAGGCCGGGTGAAACAAGTTGTTAATTGCATTAATTTATTCAGGTGGAGTTTTAGTTTTTATCCTATGAAGTGCTTGTTGCACCACTTTTGTTGTTTCCCACAGATTTGGAGTGGGATTTCCTCCAGTTGATTGTTCAGCAGAGGGAGTGAGACTGCCTTCAAAAGTTTTGCAAGAGTTGCATCTGTGAATTGGGCATTTGAGTTGCTTTTTTTTTTTTTTCTGGGTTTTCGTAGGCTTCTGCTTTTTACCCTGGATCAGTTCACTAATGTGCTGTAAATATTACCATATCCCGCAGCCGCAGGGAGGAGGAGAAGAGAAGATCCAGCAGGCAGGAATTATGCAGCAGGATTGATTTCTTTAATTATTTTACGAACTCTTTTATAGACCTTTTTCTTCATAGTCTAATTGGACAAAGGATCAGCCACCCCTTGGGGGTGATTGGCTGGAAATCCTAAAACATCCATTGTCAAAATACTTTTCTACTGTACCATAAACAAAGCTTTTGCAAGGTCGCAGATGTTCATGGTTTACAAACTCTGTGAATATCTTCTCTGAGAGAGAAAAGTATCCCACGACTTAGAAAATTGCAAGAAAAATTCTTGCCAACAGCATTTTTGTATCCACAATTCCCCCATTTTGTTTTTTAAGAGAACAACTCCACTATTAATCCTAAATAGAAATTTACAACGGTTATTAATTCTAAATACATCCTTAAGGCTTTAACTATCTGACTCCATAACAAGAAATTTAAAGTTCAGTCTGTAATAAATGGTTAAAAGTTTTTCTTTTGGTTAAAAAGAAGTTAATAGTTATTTGTTATACACAGTTAATAAGTTGATTATTATTGCGAGTGTACAGGTGTAATGCTGCTATGTGATCGCTAGATGGTGACACCAAATGGGGGAAGAGTGGTAGGTCTACAGAAAAGTGGAGAATGTTCTGGAATGTTCTTAAGATGACTTAATGGTTTATGATGTTGTCTCGGTTTTGAAAGACAGGTGTCTGCTAAGGAAGGCAGAGGCCCCCTTTGAAGTGGCAGATATAACCCCTTTTCCCTCCAAGTTATTATATTTTGAAATCAAGAGCCTTTAGGCGAAGATGTGGGAAATAGGAATAACAGTTCTTTACTATATATATATATGTATATAACCAGTCAAACAAAACAACAACAACTATGGCAGGAACAGCAATCACAAACCCAGTGCCAGCCTTCTCGGCTGTCAGGCCCTTTCCCCTCGGGTGCAGTTTTGCTCACAGCCGGCAGGGGCGCTGGCGGCTCCCGGTGAGCAGGGCAGGTGCGATGGTTCCCCCGCGGCTGCAGGGGGCGCTCCGGAGCGAGCTCGGGGAGCACGCGGCACCGGTGTCCTGGGATCCCGGGAAGGATGGAACAAAGGCTTCACAAACCGCTGGGCAGCTGATCCCGGGCTCTCAGGAACAGCAGGCTGAAACGGCAGGCTGGAACGGCAGGGACGGACGCAAATCCGGGGTGGCAGGCGAGATGTATCCAGATGGGAGAACCCCACGGAGGCCCAGGCAGGCAGGGCGAGCAGGGCTACAGCGTAGCGAAAACTCGAAGCAGCAGCGGGGCAGGGCAGCCACAGCCCGGTCTCCAGCAGGGCAGGGAAAACGGCTTTTGGGGTCCCGGCGTTGTTTCCAGCAGGAAGAAAGAACGGCCAAAAAGAAAGAAGCAGCAGCTCCTTTCTCTGCAGCTTCTCTCTCCGGACGCTCAGAGCGAACTGCCCCCACACCCAGGTGTAGACAAAGGAGTAGCCAGGCCCGCCCCACTCCTCTTTTTGTCTTTCTTAAGTACAGCTATTTGTCCCCTAGCAACATGCATATGGGAGAAAATTCCTTTAACAGGAAAAAAAACTAAGACTAAACTAAAACCCCAACATTATCCACCCCGAATTTTTTCCCATACTAACATGTTACATGAAACTTAACTTTTTTAACCATATAAATCTATGCATTACCCAAATTATATACAAATATACATGCTGATACTGATACAAGTACAGAGCCATGGGTAGTTCACCCTAAAACAAGGTCCCGTTGAGGTAAGCATCGGGTCTCTCCATCCTTTTGCATCACCCACCAGGTGCAACCTGGTCCCTGAGCAAAAACAACCCCACGGATGGGTTTGTCTTTGCTCAAGGCGGACTTTACCCAAACAGTTTTTCCAAGCATACCTCTCATGTGCACCACTGGAACCTTATCCCCGTCTGTTGTTTGTAGGGGTTCAGATTGGGCAGGGCCTGCTCGGCTGGTGGAACCTCGGGTGTTAACTAACCAGGTGGCTCTTGCTAAATGCATCTCCCAGTTTTTGAAAGTCCCCCCACCCAGTGCCTTCAAGGTGGTTTTAAGCAGTCCATTACACCACTCAACCTTCCCAGCTGCTGGTGCATGGTAAGGGATGTGGTACACCCACTCTATGCCATGTTCTCTAGCCCAGGTGTTTATAAGGCTGTTCTTGAAATGAGTCCCATTGTCAGACTCGATTCTCTCAGGGGTGCCATGCCTCCAAAGGACTTGCTTTTCCAGGCCCAGGATGGTGTTCCGGGCAGTAGCGTGAGGCACAGGGTAGGTCTCCAGCCATCCAGTGGTGGCTTCTACCATTGTGAGCACATAGCGCTTGCCTTGGCGGGTTTGAGGCAGTGTGATGTAATCAATCTGCCAGGCCTCCCCATACTTGTATTTGGACCATCGCCCACCATACCACAGAGGCTTCACCCGCTTGGCCTGCTTGATCGCAGCGCATGTCTCACAATCATGGATAACCTGGGAGATACTGTCCATGGTTAGATCCACCCCTCGGTCTCGTGCCCACTTATAGGTGGCATCTCTGCCCTGATGACCTGAGGCATCATGGGCCCATCGAGCTAGGAACAGTTCTCCTTTATGTTGCCAATCCAAGTCTATCTGGGACACCTCTATTTTCGCAGCTTGATCTACCTGTTTGTTGTTACGATGTTCTTCATTAGCCCGGCTCTTGGGGATGTGAGCATCTACATGACGGACCTTCACGGATAGCTTCTCTACCCGAGTGGCAATGTCTTTCCACTCTTCAGCAGCCCAGATTGGTTTTCCTCTGCGCTGCCAGTTTGCCTTATTCCACCTTTCCAGCCAACCCCACAGAGCATTGGCTACCATCCATGAATCAGTGTAGAGGTAGAGCTTTGGCCACTTCTCTCTTTCAGCTATGTCCAGAGCTAATTGGACAGCTTTGAGCTCAGCAAATTGGCTCGATCCACCTTCTCCTTCAGTAGCCTGTGCAACTTGTCGTGTGGGGCTCCATACAGCGGCTTTCCATTTCCGGCTAGCGCCTACAATTCGGCAGGAACCATCAGTGAAGAGGGCGTATTGTCTTTCACTCTCTGGTAGCTCGTTATATGGTGGGGCTTCTTCGGCACGTGTCACCTGCTCCTCTTCTTCTTCAGAAGATAACCCAAAAGTCTCACCTTCCGGCCAGTTTGTAATTATTTCCAAGATCCCAGGGCGACTTGGGTTTCCAATTCGGGCGCGCTGCATGATGAGGGCAATCCATTTGCTCCAAGTAGCGTCGGTGGCGTGATGCATGGAGGGAACCTTTCCTCTGAACATCCACCCCAGCACTGGTAGTCGGGGTGCCAGGAGGAGTTGTGCCTCTGTGCCGATTACTTCTGAGGCAGCCTGGACTCCTTCATAAGCTGCCAGGATTTCCTTCTCTGTGGGAGTGTAGTTGGCTTCAGACCCTCTGTAGCTTCGGCTCCAGAATCCCAGTGGTCGGCCCCGAGTCTCACCAGGCACCGTCTGCCAGAGGCTCCAGGACAGACCATTGTTCCCGGCTGCAGAGTAGAGCACGTTCTTCACCTCTGGTCCTGTCCTGACTGGGCCAAGGGCTACGGCGTGAGCAATTTCCTGTTTGATCTGAGTGAAGGCTTGCTGCTGTTCAGGGCCCCAGTGGAAATCATTCTTCTTGCGGGTAACCAGGTAGAGAGGACTCACGATCTGGCTGTACTCGGGAATGTGCATCCTCCAGAAACCTATAGCGCCTAGGAAAGCTTGTGTTTCCTTCTTGTTGGTCGGTGGAGACATCGCTGTGATCTTATTGATGACCTCAGTGGGAATCTGACGTCGTCCATCTTGCCACTTTACTCCCAGGAACTGGATCTCTCGGGCAGGTCCCTTGACCTTGCTCTTCTTGATGGCAAAACCAGCTTGCAGGAGAATTTGAATTATTCTCTCTCCTTTCTCAAACACTTCGGTTGCGGTGTTCCCCCACACAATGATGTCATCAATGTACTGCAGATGTTCTGGAGCCTCACTCTTTTCTAGTGCAGTCTGGATCAGTCCATGACAGATGGTGGGACTGTGCTTCCACTCCTGGGGCAGTCGGTTCCAGGTGTACTGCACGCCCCTCCAGGTGAAGGCAAACTGAGGCCTGCACTCTGCTGCCAGAGGAATGGAGAAGAATGCATTGGCAATGTCAATAGTGGCGTACCACTTCGCTGCTTTGGACTCCAGCTCGTACTGGAGCTCCAACATGTCCGGCACAGCAGCGCTCAACGGTGGAGTCACTTCATTCAGGGCACGATAGTCCACAGTCAATCTCCATTCCCCGTCAGACTTGCGCACAGGCCAGATGGGGCTGTTGAAGGGTGAGTGGGTCTTGCTGACCACCCCTTGACTCTCCAGCTCGCGGATCATCTTGTGGATGGGGATCACAGCATCTCGATTTGTCCGATACTGCCGGCGGTGCACTGTCGAGGTGGCAATTGGCACTCGTTGCTCTTCCACTTTCAGGAGCCCAACTGCAGAAGGATTCTCAGATAGTCCGGGCAGGGTGTTCAATTGCCTAATGCCCTCTGCCTCCACAGCAGCAATCCCAAATGC
Source organism: Corvus hawaiiensis (assembly GCF_020740725.1). Lineage (NCBI taxonomy): Eukaryota > Metazoa > Chordata > Aves > Passeriformes > Corvidae > Corvus > Corvus hawaiiensis. The sequence goes on along the minus strand of NC_063232.1, from coordinate 13,684,402 downwards.
CCACCTGAGTCCTTTTGGGTCTTTGTAGTAGCCATTCCGGAGGAAGTCTATGCCCAGAATACACGGGGCCTCTGGGCCGGTCACAATCGGATGCTTTTGCCACTCCTTCCCAGTCAGGCTCACCTCAGCTTCCAAAAGGGTCAACTGCTGTGATCCCCCGGTCACCCCAGCGATGGATACAGGTTCTGCCCCCACATGTCCCGATGGCATTAAAGTACACTGTGCCCCAGTATCAACCAATGCATCATATTTTTGTGGCTCTGATGTGCCAGGCCATCGGATCCACACCGTCCAGAAAACTCGGTTCTCCCGTGCCTCTTCCTGGCTAGAGGCAGGGCCCCTCTAGCCCTGGTTATCATTCTTTCCCTGGGCGTACATGCTCGAGGTACCTTCAAGGGGATCCGACATATCATCCTCCCTTCTGTAATGCCTGGCAGCTCGGTCACGGGAGGCTGAGGCTACCTTCACCTTAGCGGAACCCCCTCGGTTAGTGCCTCCCTCCTTGAGTTCATGCACCCGCGCTGCCAGGGCAGAGGTGGGTTTCCCATCCCACCTTCTCATGTCTTCCCCATGCTCACACAGGAAAAACCACAGCTGAGCTCGTGGGGTGTACCCTCTCTCTCTAGCAGGGGGACGACGGGCTCTGACTTGAGGGCCTGTGACTCGCACTGGTGCCACACTGACCCTCCTCATCTCCTCCCTCATCTCCTCCCTCATCTCCTCCCTCATCTCCTTCATCTCCTCTTTGAGGTCCTGGACCACAGCAGAGACATGAGCTTTCAGCGGGCCATTGATCATGCTGTCATAATGCCTGAGCCTGTTGGCAACAGAGCCCACTGTTTCTCGGGTATTGTCAGCATCAATCGTTGCAATGAAGGTGGTGTATTGCGATGGCCCTAGCCTTGCCAGGTTCCACATCATCTGTCCTGTGCACCTGACCTTATCGGGGTCATTATCATGCTGTCCATCCTTCCCAAAGAGTACCTCTAATATTGCCACCTCTCTTAGCTGTTGGATCCCTTGCTCGAGTGTCTTCCACTGCATTCTATGATGATACTCCTGCATTCTTTCTTTGTGAATGAACCTTTCTCTCACACTCATTAAGAGCCGCTCCCAAAGAGAGAGAGGCCCTGGCTCCCTCACAAATATCTGGTCCACACCTGGGTCCTGGGTCAACGATCCCAGATACCTTGCCTCACCACTATCCAGTTGCACACTTGTGCCCATAAGGTCCCAAACCCGAAGCAGCCAGGTGGTATAAGGCTCACGCCCCCTTCGCACAATGTCGTTTCGCATAGCACGGAGACTGTCGTGCGACAGGGACTCAGTGATGACTTCTGGCTCTGGCTCTCCTGCTGGTTGTGAGGGCCCTGGTTGCCCATCATCATTAACTGGTCGTACTGATTTGGTCTTATACTTCCTCCTTTGCACAGGGGCGACTGCTGCTGGCTGTGGTTGTCCTTGTGGTTCAGCTGAAGCCTGGACGGTTGTAACATCCGTGGGTTCCACTGCTGCACCATCGGACTCACCCTCTTTGGGGCAGGGAGAGGGTTTTTCACTAGCTGAGGAGGTGTATTCCCTTAGCAATTGGCATATCTCCTGGCACACCTGGCCCAGTTCCTGGCCCATCTCCTTGCGCACCTGGCCCATCTCCTGGCATATCTCCTGGCGCACCTGACCCATCTCCTGGCATATCCCCTGGCGCACCTGACCCATCTCTTGGCACATCTCCTGCATCCCTTTTGCCAGTACCCCCACCCAGTTTGGGTAGTCCATTTCTGAGGTGGACTGTTGGGCAGTATCAGTCTGTGGGGCGGGATCTCTAGTGTCTGTGGGGCTGTGGCAGGCTGTCTGACACCCCCAGTGTCTGTCACTGGGGCTGTGGCAGGCTCTGGCTCTGGGGTACAATCTCTAGTGTCTGGGGCCGTGTCAGGCTCTGGGGCAGGATCAGGCTCTGGGGTAGGAACTCTACTCTCTGGGGCCATGTCAGGTTCTGGGGCAGGATCTCTAGTCTCTGGGGCTGGTGTCCGGGTAGATATCCAAGCCAATCTCAACTTATCCTTGAATGCTAAATAGAGTAGGCCTATCAGCAGCAGATGGTTAGTATTCAGAGGGAATTTAAACCCTTTGAAAATTGATGGGGTGGGCCCAAAGAACTGGTTGAGGGGTTGGGAGAAAACTTCCCCTGGTGTCATTTCCTCACAGAAGGTACCATTGTTAACATAACCCCAAAAACATGTGCTCAGTGTGTGATAGCTGTTTATCCATGTGCCCACATTCCGGAGGAAGTTAAAAACCCATGAATTCCTCACCTTCTCGACCCATAACGCAAGCTGGATAACAGCAATGGTAGCCTTAGTCAGAGGACCCATATTCAAGTAAGGAGCTGCAAAGGGGAAGAATATAGCCACGGCTACATGCCACCCAAACCAGGGTAAACTAGACCACATAGTGCTGCCTAACAAGGTTCCAATATCCAGCACACAAAATAAAGTTATCGAGGAACTGTTATTCCTTTTTCACCTCTATCTCTTAATGCCCTCAGGCCCCACTTGGGCGCCAAGATCTGTCTCGGTTTTGAAAGACAGGTGTCTGCTAAGGAAGGCAGAGGCCCCCCTTGAAGTGGCAGATATAACCCCTTTTCCCTCCAAGTTATTATATTTTGAAATCAAGAGCCTTTAGGCGAAGATGTGGGAAATAGGAATAACAGTTCTTTACTATATATATATATGTATATAACCAGTCAAACAAAACAACAACAACTATGGCAGGAACAGCAATCACAAACCCAGTGCCAGCCTTCTCGGCTGTCAGGCCCTTTCCCCTCGGGTGCAGTTTTGCTCACAGCCGGCAGGGGCGCTGGCGGCTCCCGGTGAGCAGGGCAGGTGCGATGGTTCCCCCGCGGCTGCAGGGGGCGCTCCGGAGCGAGCTCGGGAAACCCGCGGCACCGGTGTCCTGGGATCCCGGGAAGGATGGAACAAAGGCTTCACAAACCGCTGGGCAGCTGATCCCGGGCTCTCAGGAACAGCAGGCTGAAACGGCAGGCTGGAACGGCAGGGACGGACGCAAATCCGGGGTGGCAGGCGAGATGTATCCAGATGGGAGAACCCCACGGAGGCCCAGGCAGGCAGGGCGAGCAGGGCTACAGCGTAGCGAAAACTCGAAGCAGCAGCGGGGCAGGGCAGCCACAGCCCGGTCTCCAGCAGGGCAGGGAAAACGGCTTTTGGGGTCCCGGCGTTGTTTCCAGCAGGAAGAAAGAACGGCCAAAAAGAAAGAAGCAGCAGCTCCTTTCTCTGCAGCTTCTCTCTCCGGACGCTCAGAGCGAACTGCCCCCACACCCAGGTGTAGACAAAGGAGTAGCCAGGCCCGCCCCACTCCTCTTTTTGTCTTTCTTAAGTACAGCTATTTGTCCCCTAGCAACATGCATATGGGAGAAAATTCCTTTAACAGGAAAAAAAACTAAGACTAAACTAAAACCCCAACAGATGTAAACATCTTGAAGGATTATTGGTTAGAGGGCAAACCAATCACTCGACGCCCCAGAGATTGATGGAGCTGAACGCCAATGAGGACCCTAGCAACGAGCCACCAGAGGGAGGATCGGAGCTCCACCAATCATAACATCAGAGGGACTATAAAACGGCCCCGGGGCTGAGTCCCCGCGCGGCGGGGTCTTCCTGAGGAACCTGAGTCCGAAGGAACGCCCTGTGCGCTGTACTGTTGTTTTTTTCTGGGTTGCCGAGTGGGACTCGGGCTTATCTCGAGTCTCCGCTCCTGGTTTTTCTTTTTAAATAAACGAGCAGACTTTTATCTCACCCAAAAAGTCCAGGCTCCGTTTATAACAAGTCTCTGCTTGTAGAAGGACCATCTGCCTGATGGTCGACATCCTGGTCATCATCCGAAGAGTTATTAGGCTGATGATCTACATTCTGGTCGCCATTTGGATGGTTGGCGTTCTGGTCATCATTTGGAGGTTGCCTGTTCTGCCTCTGGTGCCGTAGGGCAGGGCGAACACATTTTGCAGGTAGCCACTGTACCCCAGTATCTGTAGAAACGCAAGCATACCCGCGACCCCAAACAATAAGCTCACGCGGGCCTTCCCATTGCTTAGTGAGTAAATTCCGCACCCAGACTTTTGCCCGGGGCAGCGGTGTCTTGCCTGCACACTGCAATGAGAGAAAATGATTCAGAATAACAGGATTATTTGAATTTTGTGGTACTGTAAGGTGATTAATTGCATACAAAGCTTTTTCTAGTCGGCTCTGTAGGGTTTCTCCATGCATTCCCCCATGGGTTCTGTGTTCACCGGTGGCAATGGCGCTTCCAGGTTCGGAGCCGCGTCTCCCGCGGGTGGCACGGGCGGTGCGGGCGGCGTGAGCCCAGCGCACCCCATGCGGTGGGGTGCCTCTGGCATCTGCAGCAGGTGCTTTTGCAAGCTGAGCAGTTCGATAGCTGTCGTGATATATGCAGCAGTTCCATCAACAGAGGCAAACAATGTAATAGAAGGTCAACTGCTTGGGTCTGTGACTGCGCAGAACAGTCTGGCACTACGGAGGGTGATGGGCTGCACCCGGGCATTCTCGGTGCAGCAGACGCATGCGCAACATTGCCCGGGGCTACATGGGTCAAGAAGGTACATCCAGGCATTTTCAGCACAGCAGACGCATGCGCAGACGGGCTAGAAGCCGCCATGGGGGTCCAAGAGGCTAGACCGCTGACCCGCAGCCCCGGATAAGCCGTGGCCGCTGCTGAGCCAAATGGCAAGGCGGGCTGCATGCCCTCTCACTGCTCCGACACCCCCACCAGTTCATCTGTCGGTGCGGGGTCCTTGGGGGGCGCGGAGCCCTGTGACTGCACAGGGTGACCTGGTGCAGGCTCTGGGACAGGCTCTGCCCCTGGACCCGGAGGGGTTTTTTCAGATCCACCACCACGCGCCCCTGGAGCCCGGTCAGTGGGGTCCACTTCGGGTATCTCTCCTTCCCTCGCCACCAAGACAGGCAAGCCAGCTCTGCTGCCACAGTTAAGGTCTGTCAGCAGAATAAACATTGAACACCAAGTTTGGAATAATTCCAACACCGCCAGGTCCCCAAACGAGAGCTCGTGCCGTATAGCACAGCCAAGTTCCTGCCACAGCCCAAAGTCCAGGGCAGTGTCTCTGTCCATGGGAATGCCATGCAGGGCAGCCCAGTCGAATAACTCACAAAGGGAGTTTTCAGGAATGGAGGTGTGCATTATACTGAAAACACCTTTCCAGACCGTTACCACAGCGTCGGTTTGTGAGCCGCTCTTCACCATTTTCTCAGTCCTGTTGGACCTCCCAGTCCCGGGGGGGAAGGGGAACAGCGTAGCTCTAGAGAAATTTGGCTTGGCTCGCAGCAGCAGGACACTTCGCATCGTGCAGATCACGTGGGTGTACACCAAATATTAGTGCAGTAAATATTACCATATCCCGCAGCCGCAGGGAGGAGGAGAAGAGAAGATCCAGCAGGCAGGAATTGTACAGCAAGATTGATTTCTTTAATTACTTTACAAACTCTTTTATAGACTTTTTTCTTCATAGTCTAATTGGACAAAGGATCAGCCACCCCTTGGGGGTGATTGGCTAGAATCCTAAAACATCCATTGTCAAAATATTTTTCTACTGTACTATAAACAAAGCTTTTGCAAGGTCGCAGATGTTCATGGTTTACAAACTCTGTGAATATCTTCTCTGAGAGAGAAAAGTATCCCACGACTTAGAAAATAGCAAGAGAAATTCTTGTTAGCAGCAATATCGTATCTACAGATGCGTACCATAGAGTGCCGGCAGGCGCGCGTCACATTGCGCGCATCCACTTCACCCCTGACGAGAACAAGGTGAGACTGGAGGAGCGTTATCTCCAAAGCCATTGTTTCCATTGCACTCTGGGTACAGCCCATTCCATGCTGTGAGCTTGGCTTCAGGCCCTGGGCGGGCAGCCTGCAGCCAGTCACACCTTGGCACGTGCTGTCAGGCACTGCACGCAGGCCTGGCAGGCTCTGCTTCCCCTCCCTGCACATTGCTGAGCATTCCCAAGGGCAGATGCACAGGGAACAGTATGAAAATGACAGAGGAGTGTTGATACATGTTCAGCCATCGCTAGGCACATCTCTAGGAAGGAGTTTAATTATTGTGGAGAATACCAGAGGAACAAAGGGGTCAGAGAGCTTTCCTCCTTCCCAACTGGCAACAGCTTCCCTGCCTCCCCCTGGACTGGAGCACAGACAGTGCTTTTTCACATCCTCTGTTCTCCAGCCTTGCAGCTGGGCTGTCCCAGATGCATGATACTGACCATGATACTACTGCAGGGCCAGGGCAGAGGATGTGCCGTGCCTGTGGCAGGGAGCCAGCCTGGCACAGGCACACTGATCTCTAGGTGCCCTTAGTCAGCAGGAGGTTGGTGAGCTGCAGGTGACTTAGACACCTGCCTGAAAGAGCTCGTGTAGGGCAGGTACAACCTGCAGGCAGACAGACCTGTGACCCCAGAGCCTGTGGCAGTGACACTGCTGTGGCTCTGTCTTCATGCCTGTCACTGCGGTTGCTCTGTCAACTAGCACCCGTTCTGTACCAGACGTGCTTTTCCTTGGAGGTTTGAACAGCAGTGCTGAGGCCCTGGCAAGTCTGATCTCAGTGCTGTGATGTGAAGGGTTGGTGCTGTGATCTGGGGCTCGTTCATACAGAAGGGTTTAGGACATGGCATGGAAGGGAGGATGCCTTGCAGGGAAACAAAGAGAGGCTCTTTCCAACAGCATCCTGCTACCTCTTAGCACTGTTCTTCTCCTGACTTGGCTGGACAGGCAAAGTTAGAGGGAAGCTCTGAGCCAACTGATGTTTCTACGCCAGGCCAGAGGTGCAGGATCCCTTTGGGTGCAGCTGTTTTCTCATCTTCCTTTTGCTGCTTAGAGTCAGTTTAACACTTTGTCCTATTCTCAAACAGCAGGAATATAGAAACCTAAAGAGGAATGTCCTGTGTTCCCTAGCTCCATGTTCCTTAGAAGAGACTTAGGAATTATTTAACATCATTAAAATTTAGAGTAAAAATTATGGTGGCGTAGGGCAGTGCTCTGTATGACACAAGAGCTTAATGCCACTGAGACAGGTTTTGCAAAGTGCACTGGTGCCTTTAAAATGCAACATATTAGTAGCACTTAGTGTTGATTTTGGGGGTGGAACTGGTAAATTGATAGAAATGGTTTTTCTTCTGCCATGGAGATGGCACTAAATGCCCTGTGCTGAGCCAGTTTCTTTTCCTGCAGGATTATTCCCATGAGCTCTCCTGCACCAGTGGAAAGGAAAGGATAGTTGTGCCAATTCAGGCCATTGGTGGCCGACCTATCCTGGACTTCCCTGACCAGCTGGACTTCCCAGTCTGTATAGTCAAATGCAGCAGTGAGAAGACTCTGCTGGAAAACACTGGAAACCTGGAAGCTCATTACGAGATGAGCACCAAGAGGTGAGGCAGCTCATCTATTCTTATGCAAAACACCTTTGGGTGAAAACAGAGTTGGGAAAGAGTAACAAAAGGAAGCAGAGCATTGGAGCTGCTGCCCTGCAGCCCTGGCTGGAAGTGAGCAGGATGGGTGGCATCTGCTCTTGCTTCCAGTGTTCTTAGCAGGATGCAGCCTTTGAGCTTTCTCTGTCCCAGGTTTCCTGGAGGGTGCTGGAACATGTTAGTAGCTGGCTTGCATCCTCCTGAGCACAAGCAGCTTCTGAAATGGTTACTCAGCACTGTCAGCCAAATAGACAGGAGTAGGTAACCAAATTCTCTGGGAAGACACAGGCACGTGGCATTCCAGTGGTCCCCACACTGGATGCCCAACATGAGCTATGTTGTGGGCAGCCTGTGCAGTTCCTGTTCCTTAAAGCTGATCTGATTTCCCTTGTCAGCTGAGGGCATCAGTCACCTCTTCTGTTCCATGATGAACCTTTGAAAGCCAGTTGAAAATTTCAAACAGATGATTTAAATCTCTGAATAAGGTCGGGCCCCCTTTCATTGAGATTTCTTTGTAAACACTCTGAAGTTCCTGTGTTTCTGCTCTGTTTTTAAATTTTGTTTTGTGTTAAATATTTGCCAAAATATCATGAATTCTTCATTGGGAACTTTCATAAAGGTCAAGCTCCTCTAATGCCTATCAGTATAGCACATGCCCATAGGTATATGCACAGGTGTGTAGGAAATACGACACATTTAGAGAATATGTGAAAAGCAATTGGGCTGATTTAGAAGATAAAAATATAGAATAACTTTTGCTGGAAGGGACCTCTGGAAATCATCTGAGCAAACACACTGCTCAAAGCAAGACCAGTGTCTGGGGCTTGCAAGGTGCCCTTGGGAGATCTGGACCTGTCTTTGGATGCCGTACAAGAAAACAAACATCCAAATGGACCTAGTTAAAAAGCAGAATAAAACAAGCTATTAGAACCCCCTTCATACCTTACCTTTTCTGCCTGTCAGGTGCAGTAGTGATTCATGGAAAGGGTAGATCTAACAGGATGAGAACTATCTTAAGGAACAGCTCACAATGAACAGCTAAAAGGCCAAAGTGTAGCCTGCCAGCCCCATCTCTTGGCAGTGGTTTTCATTTGGTTATTACAGTGACAGGGATGTCTCCTTCCCAGCTCTTCGTATGTGTGGGCTCAGGGAAGAGCTTAGTGATGTTGGCTGAAATCCAGAGGAGTTAAGTTTAACTGCAGAGCTTGTGTCCTTGGGTCTTGGGGAGCCAAGTCTATATGTGAGAGACGACTGCTACAGCAGTAACAGGAGTCTGGTGGGTACAGGCCGGGTTGGGATGTAGGAGATGCAGGGGCTGATTTGCACTCAGTTTTTCAGTCCTGACAGCTGAGTTCTGAGCTTGGCTGGATCCTCTTCTGAAAATTTGGAAATAAGAAGATACCTTCTTTCTCAGGCAACCCCTGAAGTCACCCCCAGGAGTGTTATTTCCCATCCTGCTATCTGAGGGCAGGAGTATGTAGACATGGGACAGGAGTGGGAAAGGGATGGGATGGAAGGCAGCGCTGAACTGTGGCCAGAGATTCCCTTAACTTGCAGCTTCTCTGTTCTGGTGCAATCTCTGGAAAAAGAATAAGAAAAAAATCTTGTGCCTTGCCCACACCAGGCACTGATCCCCCCTAGCCCCAGCAGAGACCTGCAGCAGTCTTGGCAGCACCCCTGGGGCAGATGCAGAAACACGTACAGTAATCCAGCTCTGGGGCTGGTGGGGCCTTGTCTTTCCTCCCCTCTCTCCAAAGTCTCAGGTCCAGCACATAAACATTTCTGGCCCAAGGCTTCTCCATCAGCCAGTAGTGATGCTCTCACTACTGGTAATGGGAACAGGGCAGGCCCATAATTGCAGCAGTAGGTCCTTAATGAGCAGAACCTGAAGTGCCTTCATCAGCTGTCACTACTGACATGAATAAAGTTCAGCTTGCCAGATGTTCTCCTTATTTTTGTGTGTGATGCGTTCATCACCAAACTCCCCAGAACACACTTTTAAGGTGACAGATTGACCACCAGCAAAGCACCAAGGCCAGGAACTTTTGTTTCCTCAGTGAGGCTCTGCAGGAGCACAAAGCCCAGCAGCTGCTGGGCAGAAGCACATTTCACCTGAGCTGTCCCATCAAAGCATGGAGTCTTGTGTCTATCAGGCAAGAGCTGTTTACCTGGTGACCAATCCTAATTGCTCCTGTTAAATCAAAGTGCACCAACACATTTGCATAATTATTTCCAACACATTGCACAGAGTTTGTCTGGGGGGCCAAGCAAACAGTCACCAGTCTGGATGACAACCCAGAGTCCCAGACTGCATTGCTGGTAAATACACAGAAACCTTCTGTTCTGTTTCCTTGATGTGCTCCTGGTAAGGGTGCTTCATTTAGCTGGGACTGGATCCTTCAGATTGTAAATGGCATCCTCCTTTTGAGTCTTGTCTCCATGCCACTGTAATGCTCTAATGTGCATTTGTACTCTTTCAGAGTTTTGATTGCTCCTTTTCTTAAAACAGCTTTCATTGAAATGCTGATAAAATGTGCCCTTTTTAGGCTAAATCAGGATGTTTTCAAGGTAGAAGAAACCAAAGAACCACACTTCAAATTCAACAGTAATTATTCCTTGGTCTTCAAGGAGGAGCTCCTTTTCCCTGTCTGATTCCTAGGCTGTAATCTCACGGGGCAGGTAGTGCCCTAACATTTGCATCTCTTGAGATGAGGTTTATAGGCAGCAGGAAAAGAGAAATTCCTGAGGCAGTCAGTGTCAAGTTGTGCATGCAGATAGTTCTTAACCCTCTCTGTGCTTTTCACAAACCGTTCTCTGATGGGATTGCTGATGGTCAGACCCTTGATTCTTCACTACTGTGTGGCTATATCTGGGTGAAGTTTTATTTTATTCCTGGGCAGTGCTGTGTGTGAGGTGTCCATCAGACTCTCTCCAATGCAATGTATTTCTTGCACACTTCTGTCCTGTATGCTGCTTCTCCATTGTCTTGTCATGGACGCTTTTTCTATGTTGCCCTCTACACATGTGTGTAATTTCTGTCTCATAACATTTTCAGGCCCTCGAGTTCCTGTTTGATAACAAATCAAGACAAATTTTTCCTCATCCCCATTCCCCAGGCCACTCATGCTGTTGCAAACCTCTCCCATCTATCTCCCATTTGATTTCCAGGCAGGAATCCCATTCAGTCTTCATATAGAAGCTGCTCTCTACTTATTAATCTTTCCTTTGTCCCTTTTTTATTTAATTTGAAATGCTCCAGCTTGGTTTTTGAGATGAGAACAATATCAAATATTTCAAGACTGATGTGGCTGTGCATTTGGGCAGAGAGATGATGATGATTTTCATGGTGTTCATTTTGTAGTTGTTTGTCATATTGCAGAGCACTGGGTTGTGTTTCCTCGCTTGTGTCCCCTCCTGCTGTGGGCTGTCACTTCACTTGTTCCTCTGGGCCTTCCTTTTCTGCCCACATGCCCCCAGGCATATTTTCTTGTCAGCAACAAGGGATCAGGAGAGACAGGAGTCTCGCAGGATGCCCAGGGGAGACCCTGGGCAAGCCAGGACTGAACAGGGCTCCTCAGCATCACCTGAAGGACTTTGATGCAGAATTCCCAGTGATCGGCGTGGGTCACCTGAGCACATCTGACAAATTTCACTGTAAATACTGTCACCTTGGGGCCAAATCTCTACAAACACACTCAGAAATAAGGCGTTTAAGGAGGTGCCCAGGACATCCTCACTCTGTACACACAGAGCTGTCAGGATGTGATAAATGTACTGATCCATAGAACTGCTCATTTAGCTAAAAGCTGTAACACTTTCTTCTGTCACCTGTGGTTTGCTCTGTTCCTTGTGCTTCCATCAGCGCCTGAGCTGAGCAAAGACTCCTCTTTGCTTTGTTCCAGATGAAACTATCCAGACAAAGCTTCATGGAGAAGCTATAGACCTCAATGTTGGGTTGAGCACATACTCCGTGGAGCTTGAGAAGACTTACATCACCGTGTTGTGCCACACAACCATGGTCATCGAAAACAGGAGTGACACCACAGCTCACTTCCAGTGGAGGACTTATCCTAATGAGGAAGAAGAGAATCAAAGGAAGATGAGGTGGGTTTGAAAGATGCATTTCAGTGAAATACGTGGCCCAAGACTAAAACTAACATATGGCCTTAGGGGTTTGTTGGTGCTTTTGAATGGTTTAGGTCAAGTAAACCATCTCTGAAATTAGGGTGTGTGTCCCTGGGCTTCAGGAGCTCAGCACTTTGCATTCCAGTTCCATTTATACTCCAGCCAAGGATGGCGTTTTGGGGAGGAAAGGTTGATCGCAATGACTGGATTTCCTCAAGTTCTAATTGGGCTTTTGCCTCTCTAATTTTCTTCCTACATGACCTGGCAACATCCTTAAACATTTCCTGAGTTGCCTGCCCCTCTTTCCAAAGGTCATACACCCTCTTTTTTTCCCTTAGTTCCTTCAAAAGCTCCTTGCCCATCTGGGCTGGTTGTCTTCCCCATCAGCTCATCTTTCAGCACATTGGGACAGTCTGTTCCTGTGCCTTCAAGACTTTTTTCTTGAAGAATGTCCATCCTTCCTGGACCCCTTTGTTTTTAAAAGCTGTTTCCCAAGGTACTCTCTAAATCAGTCTCTTGAACAGGCCGAAGTCTGCCCTCCAGAAGTCCAGAGTGGAAGTTTTGTTGATGCGTCTCCTTGTTTCACCGAATATTGAGAACGCTATTATTTCACAGTCACTGTACCCCAGACGGCCTCCGACCACATCTCCCACCAGCCCTTCTCTGTTTATGAACAGCAGGTCCAGCAGAGCTCCATCCCTTGTAGGATCACTCACCAGCTGTGATAAGAAGCTCTCCTCCATATACTCTAAGAACCTCCTCGACTGCCTCTTCTCCGCTGCGTTGAGTTCCCAGCAGATGTCTGTCAGGTTAAAGTCACCTACAAGAACAAGTGCTGGCGATCTTGAAACATCCTTCAGCTGCTTGTAGAATAACACATCCACCTCCTGGTCCTGGTTGGGTGGTCTATAACAGACCCTCCCTGAGATGTCGGCCTTGTGGGGCTTCCCCTGATTCTCATGCACAGGCACTCAACTTTATCATCATTAATCTCAAGTTCCATGGCGTCAAGAGCCTCCCTAATATACAGAGCCACCCCTCCACCTCTTCTCCCTCTCCCATCTCTTCTGAAGAGCTTGTAGCCATCCACTGCAGCACTCCAGTCATGCAAGTCGTCCCACCATGTTTCCATGATGGCAACTACATCATAGCTTTTCTGCTCTACCATGACTTCCAGCTCCTCCTGTTTGTTACATGTGTCACTAATGCGTGCATTAGTGTACGTGCACTTCAGCTGGGCTGCTGACTTCACCCCCAACTCTGGCTTACCGCCCTTAGGCTCCTCTCTGGAGAGCGTGGTTTCATCCCCTTTCCCTTCAAATCTAGTTCAAAGCCCTCTCAATCAGACCTGCCAGCTCAGGGGCTCTAGCAGGCCAGGTGCCGTAAAAGTTGCCCCCTGATCAAAAAACCCAAAATTTCACTGATGGTACCAGTCCTTAAACCACCTATTGATGATGTGGGTTTTCTTGTTCCTTTCATCATTCATCCCTGCTCCTGAAAGAACTGAGAACACCACCTGTGCTCCTGCCCTATAGACAAGTTGACTCAGAGCCTTGAAGTTCTTTTTAATTACCCTGGTGCCTTTCCTGTCAGCCTCATCACTGCCAGCCTGGACAACCAACAGAGTAATAATCAGAGAGCTGATTTAGTTCATTTAGTTATTAGGAATCTTCTGGTGATATCTACTACCTGTATCCCAGGGAGGCAGCAGACTTCCCTGTGGAATGGATCTGGTCAACATACAGGGCCCTCAGCTCCCCTTAGAAGGGAGTCACCTACTGCAACGACTCTTCTTCGTAACACTTGAGATTGTGATTTGTCTGACAGACTCTCCAGACAGAATTTTTTCTTTAGTGTCATCTGCCTGACCCTCTGGATCCAGCACCTTGTACCTCTTCTGTCAGGGCACCTGGGTAGGTGATGGGGGTCAGGATGGAATTTTATTACCTCCCCAGGAGGGACCCATTTCCATTCCCCACCATCTCCTAGGTCTTCTCCTTCTGCCTGGTGGCAGGAAGGGCAGGGCTCCCCTGACTGCTGCTGAGCTTCTCTCAGGGTTCAAGGGCGTAACTCCACCAGCCTTTTTCCCTTTCCCTCTCCCTAATACTCCCTCAGCCTTTCCACTTCTTCCTTAAACTCTGCCACCAGACAGAGCAGATCATCCACCTGCTCACACCACACACAGGTGTCTTGTGCGCTGTCCTCTGGCACTAATGGCAGGCTCAGACCCTCCCTGCAGCCAGGGGCCTGCACAGCTGCATCCTTCCTGGGGGTTCCGTTTGGGTTAGTACACTCTTGCTGGCAGCAGCAGCAATGGCTTTTGATAATTTGTAAGCCATTCCTGGGGGGGGGGGGGGGGAAATGCAAGCTCCTCAGAACCAGCAAAAAGACACGAGCCACTGCCAGGAGGGGGGGTGGCTGCACCCTTTCTGTTCAGCCTGCTTGCGTGAATGGCCGCGCAAAAACCGACAAACTGTGTGCCAAAACCGCCGTGCCAAAACTGCCGTAGCAAGCCCCTGTTTGCTGCGGTCTGGGTCACTCCCACTCCCCAGAGCCATTTTAAATTGCCTGCCAAGGACCAGGCGATCGACCCTCGCCAGCTTGAATGGATGGCAAGAGGGTCCTTCAGTGCCCTAGGCTTCTTGGTTTTCTGCTGTTCTCTATCTACTTACACAGTATCTGACTTCATGCAAGCTCTGTGTGTTAAAAGAAAACCCCCTGACATTCTCTGGCTACTTCCCTGGACTGTTTTTTTCCATTTTTTCCCACTTGCCTGCCTCAGCCTGGACCCCAAGTGATCCACTTTCCCCTCAGAAGCAACTAGGTTTCCCCACAGTTAACTTCAGCCTGGTTTTGGTTTTGTGGGTTTTTTTCCAATTACATTTGTTTTCATGCCAGTTTGTGTCCTAGACTTTGACCAGGACATTTTGTTCTTCCTTACTTCCAGTCTTAGGGATGGTTTTAGCTCCAAAGCTACTGTCGTGCTGTGAGATCTCAGAGAAGAGAGGACATTTTTATGAGAGGAAACAGTGCAGGATCGTTTCCCTCTCAGCACATTCTATGACCATGCACTGGGATGGGACCCAAAAAGCCCTGGATCATGAAAAAGTCTCTCCAGGAGTTTGCTGTCTCCCTCCTGCACAACAAAAGTCCCTTCCCTTCTCAGGGCCTCTGTTTTCATGCATATAAAACCTTGAATGTCACTGAAGGGATGCAATGTCTGAATTCATCAATTGCCTTTGGAAGTGCTCTGGGATGCTCTCATGGAAGGCAGAATAGGGAACAGGGCAGGTCGAAAATGAAAGAAACAAAGAGTGATGCTGGTGACCTGTAGCTGCAACCCAGCTTCCTTTCCTCTTCCGAGAGAAGTCCTTCAATGGATGCTCCTTGGTCTTGATCTGCCTCCCCTGAGGAGCTCAGTGGTAGGAAAAGCCATTTGGGGTGGCTGGTGGATTCCCCTCAGCTGTGGCAGAGGT
Source organism: Corvus hawaiiensis (assembly GCF_020740725.1). Lineage (NCBI taxonomy): Eukaryota > Metazoa > Chordata > Aves > Passeriformes > Corvidae > Corvus > Corvus hawaiiensis. The sequence continues at coordinate 13,669,290 of NC_063232.1, read as the reverse complement.
TTTGAGCCAGGAGGTTCTCTTGAGGGCTGCTGGCTTTCGAAACCTCTCCTGAGCTTGTAAGTGTGGAGTAAAACTGCGTGCTATGCCAGTGAACAACAAGTGATCCTCTGATCCATTTGGGACCCCGTGGCTCGGGGTCAGCCCCTTGCTGAGGAGCTGCTGCTGCTACTCCCCAGGTGCTTTGCTCTCCTGCACTTACACTGATCTCTGCAAATATGTGGCTTATTAAACGATCTGCTGGGTTTGTCTCTCCCTGCGGCTTCAGGCTGTATCATTTGCTTAGTCCGGAGGAAGGGGTCTGGCTGGAAAATTTACTGGAGGAGAAAAAAGTAATGCAGGAGTGGGGCACTTGTGAAGATTGCACTGCCAGGCTGGGCGACGTGGTCGATGAGGAGATGGCCAAGGTGCAACAAGACCCCATACTGTTCTCCGATGACATTTTTTTCATTGAGCCACTGCTGAGTAATAGCTGAGAACCTCATCTCCTCTTCCTCTTCCTCCTCCCTCCCCCCTTCCCATCACCTCCCCCCCATGTGGTCACTCGGCAAATCCTCAGCTGGCTTGATGTGCTGACAGGGAAGACATCCAGTTTCTGGTGAGGCTAGAGAGCTCGCTACTAAAAGCATTTCTGCCCTGCGGGCTCAAGGCAGGGGTGGGAGCCTGACAAAGCCAAGGCCTGTCCTTGCTGTGTCCACAGGGACCAGTTATTGTAGGTAGGGGCTACCCCGTGGTGTGTGGGGTTTAGCAGGGGTGCTGGAGCACTGCCAGTTCACATATTGACCTGAAGCATGCAATGGTTCACTGGGAAAAGGAGGCCAAATTCAGCGCAAGGTTAATCATAGAAATGCCAATCTCTTTGTGTAACCACGACTTGCACTATTTCTGAGTCTCCCTTCCAGTGTCATCTGCGAGCCTGGACACAAGGCTGGCAGGTTTAAATGGGCTTTTTGGGTTCTGTTGCACACAGGGACAGAAAACCTTTTCCTTTTCTGTTTATGCAAACAAAGCCCCACCTCCTGCCATCAGCCAGAGCCCTGATTCTGAGTACTGGCATAGTGAGAGATGATGAATGCCTAATGTCTGCACACGCAAAATCCCTTCTCATCTTGGAGTAAACCCTAGAATAATCCCAACCACCTCTGCTTTCTTTCAAAACAGGTTAAACTAATATTTTTATTTCCAAGGAAGGTGTTAGGATCAGAGTTAGGAAAAGCTGGCTATCACAAAGTTGTCGGTTAATTGTTGAAATAAAAATTGGTAATTAGGGGATAAAGAAAGTTGTTAATGAGTTGGTTGAGGGTTTCTACAGTTGAGCAGTTGTGCATTGATCAGGTTTTAATTGTTGTAATTTATTCAAGGTTAAAAGTCATTAGTTACTGTGTTAATTATATTTATTGTTAATAAAAATCATTATAGGGATTGTGGTACAAAATGGGGAACAGGAGAATGTTCCAGAACCTCTATGAGGTAACCAAAGAGGGAGGTCCCCCAAACCCATGAGGTAATCAAAAGGGAGGGCTTCAGCCATTATCTACATAAGGGTGGAAAAGAAGGACTTTTACTGGATGTACCCCGGAGCAGTCAGAAGACCCCAGACAACAGCCAAAGGACAAGGAGCCAACCAAAGGACTCTAGACATGGGAGAGGCAAGCGGGATGCTCTGGCTGGGTGGGGAAAGGGGCGGCCGGGAGGCGGGCACTAGGGGGATAAAATGTGTCGCCCGAGGCTGGGAGAGGAGCGTCTTATTTGCCCTGGCCTGCGTCAAGCTTTCAGTGCTGCTCCCTTTGTCTTGTGTGAGGCAACTAGCCACAAGTGGTCTCTTACTGTCTTGTATTTCTTGTTAATAAGTTTATTTTAAAGCTCAATCCTGAGCCCATTTTTAACAAAGGAGATCGTGTTCTCTTCTTGGTTACTCCTGTGGCCCATCTAAGGCCAAGAGCCGCCAGTGCACAATGGCAGTTACACACCACTGTAGCTGCCAGCAGCGTGAAATCACCAAGAGCTGTGTCAGAGCAGCAGGAATATTGTGGAGAGTGGGAGCTCATCGGCTGAGCATTAGGAGCTCCCAGCAGCGTGTTGAGCTTGGTTTGGTTTCCTTGGGCTCCTTGTGTTGTTCACTCCTGCCTCAACATTGATGCTCTAAATAAAGGCTTACAGGACTGTGGGTGAAAACAAGAAATGTGATGTTATAATATAAGTGGTTTGCTGTCTCTTTCTTGTTTTAGGAGGGAGAGATCGGGCCAAATTGTTTGGCCAAAATCAAGGTGACCTTTAAACCCCAAGAAGTGCTAGAGTATCGAAGTGTGGCTTACTGCAACATCTCAGTTACATCTCCTTTCCCCTGCTCCTCTCACCCACAGTGAAGCCATGGTGCAAGCCCGAGCCCGTTGGGCTCCCATGTAACTGCTGGGAAGAGTCTGTGGTCAGCGGGGCAGTGCTGGCACATCCCCACTGTCCCTGCAGCTTCCAGGGAGTCTCCTGTGCAAGGCCAGGGCTCAGAGCACTGTGTCTGGATTACTGATCCCAGAACAACCCAGGCAGTGCAGGGAGAAGCTTTCATGCCATGGCTTTGCCAGCATTTCCTCAAAGGCCGAAGAGCTACAGAGCAGAAGAGCTTTAGTGAATGAGCACTGAGTCCCTCTAGACCACTGACCTCCAGGATGGGTCCATTTTACATGGATCCATCATCAGGCAGTGGGAGCTGAGTTAGAAATGTGCTCCCTGACCCTGGATCACCTCCCACTGCCCAGACACCACCAGACCAGAGGTGGCTGAGGCCCGCAGAGCCCAGGGTGTTTGTGGAAGGACCACCCTTGGCCAGCACCTGCTTCTCTCCTGTGTGGGAATTGTCACCTTGCAGCTCTCAGTCTGTGGAAATAGAACACAGTGCTGAGTGTCAGAAGTTGAGGGCTTTGGCAACAGAGTCCTGTGCTGCTGGGCCACCTACAAAACCCAATTTGCCAGGTAGCAGTTGCCAAACTCTTTATGAGCTTTGTGCCTTCACTGGATGGATTTCAGAGCTCCTCTAAGTGCATGGGAAGGAACCCATAGAATCACATTAAGTATGTTAAGGATGGAATGGACTTTAAAGATCCCCTAGTCCCAAGCCCCCTGCCAGGGACAGGGCCACCTGCCACTAGACCAGGTAGCTCCAAGCCCCATCCAGCCTGGCTTTGAACACTTTCAGGGCTGGAACCTCCACAAAGTCCCTGGGCAGCCTGTTCTAGTGTCTCACCACCTTCACAGTAAAAATTTCTTCCTAGTATCTAACCTAAATTTCCTTTCTTTCAGTCTGTACCCATTACTCCTTGTCCTGTCACTGCAGGACATCAGAGATGTTTTAAACTCAGCAAACTGGTGGCTAAATTAGAAACCAGCCCAAGGAATGGGTTAGAAATTGGAAGTCAGCCCTAAGGGATATCTCCTGAGGGAAGAAAAGGGTCCATATCTTCTCTTGGAGCATCAGGAGCTGGTTGCATCCAGCTCAGAGTCAGGGACTACCATTGAGGCAGCCTGGAAAATACAGGATAACAGAGAGAATTATTGTACTGAAATGGACATCCTTCCACAGGCCGTGAGACCAGGCTGCCCCTGAAGCTCAGAGAGGAAGGCAAAGGACCCTGGGCTGAAGTCAGCTATCATACACTGAACCTTGGGAACATTTTTGTCAACACACCCCACGCCTATGAGGTGAGCAGCAGGGTTGGGGTGGATCCTGATGGCTCCTGAGGCAGCAGCGAGCCTGGTGGACCTGTGGAATTCCTGGCAACTTGGGCAGTTGTGAGCAGGGAATATTTGATGTACTGCTCAAATCTGGAGGGGTCAGAAAGGCGTGTCTGCTGTTCATGAAACCCCAAGCCCTGCTTTTTGGCAGCCTTCCTTGGCCATCAGCTGGGGAGGCTTCCTGCAAAGCCTTGCCCCATGAAAGCAACACTGGGTCAAAAAGTTGCATGTGCAGAGGCTTTTGTTCCAGTCCCAGGCACAAATCAGCTTTGTGCTCAGGCTGTCCAAAAGCAGCTGGAACAAACTGGCTGCATTTGAGTTCGAGTCCATTGCAAACAGTTTTCAGTCCAGTGCCTCCTGCCTATTCCTGGCAGTCGGAGGAAAGCCATCCACCCTCCTGGCTCAGCACTGGTCAAGGGGGCTTGGGAGTGCTTTTGCTTGCTGAGCAGTCCTTCACCACACTTCAGCCTTGGTGCATCTCTGGCTTTAGAAAAAGTGTTCCTGGAAATAAAGTAAAGTAATTTTCTACCTATTTGCCTCCACCCCAATACTGTCAAGTTTGCAAAACAAAAAACCAAAAAAACAAAGAGAGCAACTGAAATAGGTAGGAAATGAGGCACTACATCATGCCAGACACTTTCAAAAGCTTGGCTGTGGAAGGGAAAGGTGGTGATGGTCTATACAGTTTCATGCTGGTGCCTCATTGTTTATCAACGAATTGTTTCCGTGATCTGAGAAAAGGCGAATGAGCAGATGGTCCTGTTGGAGCTGTGCTAACCAGGGCAGCAGCAGCAGCTCTGTGGTGATTCACTATGCAGCTGCAATCACCTCACGTTGCTCCCAGGGCCAGGTCTGAATGAGCTTGGTGATGCTGACCAGAGGTGGACTGCTCTGTGTCCATGGGATAACCCCGGGGTGACTCTGGTTATGTGAAGTTACCACTGCTTAGCATGAAAACCCAAAGGCAGAACTTGTCCTGTTGTATTTTTTTGTCTTCTGTCGTTCAGCAGCACAAAGCATCTTCTGCCCTTTCCAGGTGTCAGTTGCTTCATTAGAAAATAACTCCCAAGAAGGGAAGATTCCACATGTATTTCCATTTCGCTTTCTTGCTGCTGCCGGTGGATCTGATTAACAAGGGCCCTATTGATGCTCCCTTCACCTTCATGCCTCCAACTGCACACGTGGCCAACTGCTTCAAGCTTGCGCCCAGGAAGGGCATCATTGCGCCAGGCGAGAGACAGACTATTCAGATCTCCTTCAAAGCCACCCTGTTGGGGATGTTTGATGAAGAATTCCAGTTCAGTGTGGCTGGATCTCCTATGCCTGCAGCACTGAGAATCAAGTAAGGAGTCTGGGAGCTTGGTGGGCACATCTATAGCTGACTCTGGGACATCCCCCACTTACCTCATTTTGGAGTGGAGCAGAGAAAAAAGGTGTTTCCTGAGGTCATAACCTCTGCTCTGATCCTGACATTGCCTTAGTGTGAGGATGCCTGCTGCCCTGTGTGGGTACCCAGGAGCTGGAGTGACTCCTCCCTGCAGGGATCTCCCTCTGCCTTGAACCGTGGCAGGCAGTGGGATGGATCAGCTTTGGGCAGTAGCTGCTCCGGCATGTCCCACCTGAATAACAGCCAGCAAGGCCTCCAGGGCTTTGGAGATGGGCCAGCCTGGGTGATTGTGCGCCAGAAGCAGCATTTTTAAATCCTCTGATAATAATTGGTCCTAATGGGGCAGCAGCAGCCTCACCTCAGCTCTCATGCTCATGCATGGAGACAAGCTGAGCTCCCAACTCCTGGTACCTCCTCTCCACAGCCAGGAAAGGGCTGATGTGGGACAGGGAACTCTGCAGCAGGGACTGTCACAAGAACTTGGCCTTCATCCCATGGGCTGGTGCCATTGCAAGAGATAATCCTTGCCTAGCAAAAGGGAGAAGGGGTGATAATAGGGGAGGCAGAGCTCACTTCTCAGAACCACAGCAGCGTGAGGGCTTCTCCCTGCTAGCCTGAGCCATGTGCTGGTGGGATAATGTAGTGTAAGCAGGAAAGCTGATGCTGGCTGCTCTGGAGCTTTGGAGCTAGGCTGCTGCTGTTGGAGGGCACTGGGTCAAGGCAGTAAAGAAATGAAAGCAATCTGCAGTCGATTGTACCTTGTATTGATAAGGGGAAATGGATGAAAGAGAACAAGAAGGTTATTACTAAGCGAGAGAAAAGTGGTAAGTAGGTCTGCCCATAGTAGAAAAACAATTCTGCTGGCTTTGTTTTTGGAGGAAAAGTGCTGGGTTTTTATTTTGGAACTCAAGAGGGAACCTTTTAACATCAAATAATTGATTCTCCTCTGTCCCTCCCCCAAACTGGTCATGGGCTGTTATTGCATAAGCAGCTTTCTCCTTGAGCAAGGCGTCTCTTGTTGACATGTGTAGAGCAGAGCCAAGGGCAGTCCTGTGAATACAATAGAAGGCACAGTTCACTGGTGCTTGATTTTTAACCAGAAGACAGAGTGGGCATTGAGTGGCATCAACCATTAAATAAACTTGTGAGTGTTGCTTCAAGTGCTGATTTCAATGGATGTTGGTGACTTTTGGAGCCTGTGTCTGCTGAGTTCAAGGGCAGGTGAGGTGGTGTGGTAGATTGAGGACACACATGTTTGGTTGTTTAAACCATTGCTCTTGGCTGTGTCAGCTGATGCACTGGGGACGAGCTGGTCCTTTCCTCTTAAGATTCATCTGTTCACTGTGTAGGATTGCTGCTGCTCTTTTCAGAAGATGTTTGGGGCTCCCCTGGCTTCATGTCTCAAAACTCTGTAATTACTGTGTGGGTCCTGAGAAAGCTCCATGGAAACCACCAGTTACAGCTAAGAAGTAGCAAATCAGGGAAGCTGTGGCTGGAAAGGCTGGTTACAGAAGTCCATCACATTTCAGATGGGGAAACTGGCACAGAGCCGTGTCTGGGTGTGTGTTCAGGGTCCTTCATGGGACCAGCAGCAACTCTGGGGCACTTCCTGCCTGCCCTGTGCCCAAAGCCCCATCAGGGGCTGTTGGCTGCTGACCACTTGGCTTTGGCTGCCTCCTGTCCACGTGGACACTGCTGAGCACGTGGTGGTGTGTTGGTTTGAAACCCATGGTGCCCCTGACACCAGGTTTTCTGCCCCTGAGCCACAACAGGCGGACGCTTTGCAATTCCCTTTAACCTTTGCCTCCTCTGTCCTTGTCATCGCAGGGGGTGCATAGATGGACCGAATTTACACTTGGACATCAAAGAGATCGACTTTGGTGACATTGCCTTTGGTGAGTGTTCCCTGGGCTTGGACGCAGCGTGAGGGGTCTGTGCATTCCAAAACTGAGCACATAAGAGCATCCATCACTCACGTTCTGCCTCTTCAGGGTGTGAACTCCAGGGCTGCTGGTGCCTCAGGTAGCATTTTGCCATCGTGAGATCAAATAGAACCAAGGAATAGAATGTCAGTATGTTCTGGTGTGTCTCTGTCCTGGTTTAAAAGACAGATGTCTGCCAAGAAAGGCAGGAATCTTCATGGAATGGAAAGATGACCCCCTCCCTCCAAATTATTATACCTTTGAAATTACAGGGCTTCCAGGCAAAGATCTGGGAAAAGGAATAACAGGTCTTTACTAGAATAGATCAGGACAGCACAAACAACAACACAATAACAGAAGATTCCAACCCGCCGAGTACTGTGTTTCCCTTTGGGTGCGATTATGATCCCAGGCAGGAGGAGCTGTTGGCTCTGGTAGGGCAGTGATCCTCTTCCAGCTGGCATCGGCAGGGAAGGAAGCAGGGAAATCACTCCTTTTGCAAACTCAGGGGCAGCAGGCAATCTCGGCCCTGCCGAACAGCAGCAGGCAGGAGGGGGGAAGGCAGGCAGGTTCGGTCGTAGTGCCGAGTTGCAGCGTAGCGGAGTCCCGGGGCCGAGCACACAAGCTCCCGCAGCTTCCCGATCCCTGAGAGGAAGGAAGGAAAGGTCCGCCCCCTGCGAAATCTCAGGTCCGAGTTCACAACTGCTCGCGGCATCACACCACAATTCCTGAAAAACCCTGAACGCAAAAGCCCACCCCCACAGCCAAAATCCTCCAAAACCTCTATCCCCCTTCCCAGACCAAGGGAAAAATTTGCTACAAAGCCTGAACCCATAACAATGAAGTTCATAAACTTTTTAAAGAAAATTCATTGCCTTCGTGAGCTGCTTCTTCCCCTCCCTGCATCAGCACTGAGGCACTTGTTAAGCTGCCTTTTGAATAAATGAAACAAGAAAGGCAGCAGGTAGAAACATGGTTCCGTAATAGGAGATTGATCCTATTGCTTAATCCAATTTCATTCCTAAGGTCGCTTCAGCTGAAGGCAGCTGTTGTGTCTTTGCTTCTTTTCAACTGTTGGCTGTTGTCTGCATGTGGTGACCTCAGTCTCGTTTGAGGTTGTGACATCTGTGTTTGTCCTTCTTGTGCCTCTCTGCCTGCGTGCTGGAGTCACTGCTGGAGCTGGCAGTGGTCCCTGTTGATGGGCACGGAGGAGCTCTGGCTGTGCCTGCTGTTGGCTTTTCCCCCCAACCTGTGTTCAAATGACTCTTGATGAGAAGCCTGGGGAGAAGTCTCCTCTCCACAGAGCTGGCCAGCCAAGCCAGATGTCCACTGCAGAGCAGGTTGTGGCTGGTGTTTGCGCTCTGCAGGACACCCCCACCATGCGTGGCTGTATCTCTGGCTTTCCAGTATTTTGGAAAGCAAATCTCAGAGCTGAAGTGGGGTAAACCCTTGCAGGCAGCAGTCACAGTGAGCAGCACGGGTGTGATGTCCCCATTTGTTGGGTGAGGTGTGATGTGGTTCCTAATTGCGAATCTTGAAGCAAGGCTCAGGTTTACCTCCAGTGGAGTGGGCCTGAGCTGTCACGTGCTCAGTCTGTTTGGCCCAAACCAAGAGATGCCTTAAGGATCCTGCAGAGAGAAACTGCATTAGGGTGCTTTGCAACACGTTCTGTTTCCTGATTCCATCCTCACTTTCTTTTGCTGTAGCTTCTTCTCAATGACAGCTCATTGCTGATACATCTTGAAAACAGTGGCAGTGTTGGCAGACTTAGCAGGGAATTTTACAGCTTGAATTTTCAGAGGTAAGTGCTCGGTCTGGGTGCACACTCATCAGTGAGAAATAACTGGTGCTGGTTTGGAGCAGGTGAGGGAGCTTCTCCCCATGTGAAAGAGAGAAACTTGTGGTGTTCAGCAGGGCTAAGAGTGGGCATTTTCAAGGCAGCAGTCTGGGATCAGTGTCAAAGGGAACTAAATGACGATTAATTCCTCATGCAGCTGCTCGGTGAGCTGTAGTTCAGATAACAAAAAGCTAAACTCAATAGCCAGAGATCTGCCAGGATGAACCACGCTTCTCACAGAGATATGATGGAACTCCTTTTATTCTGTTGTCAGACCCATAGTTATACTCTCATTCCTCAAGCACGCATAAGCAAGCTCCATACTATTGGGTTACAGCTACTGTTCACGCGGCCTTTAATAGCAAGCGATTGGTTACAGATTAATATGCACGCGACTAACTAACATAAGTCTTTCTCTCTGTGGTCAGCATCCCCCTCCACAACATCCTGTTGGCTTGCCACATCAGCATTGCTCCTCTCTTTTTTCCCTAGTCAAGGACAGTTCACTAATATAGCTTGGATTGTGAACGTACACGTCCCTGTTCACTCAGCCATTTCTCTACAATTCTCCCTTTTTCTTCTTGCACAAGCCAAGCTCGATGAACAACTTTCTCTAAAGCTTTCCATATGCACCCAAAACCACAACAAATTATTATTGCCACAATTACTAGTGTAGCTAGCAGACGTAATCCTTCTTGAACCAGGTTTCCTGACCACCCTGTCAGTCCAAGCAAGGACAGCCACTCAGAGAAGCTGTCTGTATGGATCTTTATCTTCTGAAAAGCATCTTGCAGTTCTGAGAGCTGTCGATGGATACTCTGGGAATGGTCTGATAGGTTCATACAACACATACCTTCAAACTCTTTGCAACCATGGCTGTGAGCTAGCAATAAAAAATCAATCGCAGCTCAATTTTGTAGTACAGCATGCCTAATGCTATCTGCATCAGTTAAAAGCTCATTTAATATATGGGAAGTCCTATTAAATTCCTTTTCTGACCAACAGGCCAACTTTTTCAGATTGTTATAGCCATGAGCTGCAGCACCCCCTGGGTTAAAAATAGCCAATGGTATAAACGCACTCAAACTCATAATGTTGACCTTATCATTACAATCTTTATCAAATGTGGAAACACTACACTGGTATCTATTCCGCATCCTACTTTTCCAACTTTTTGATGCCGTAATGTTTTTCCATGCTCGTATAGAAGGGGCAAACATAGTTAGCTTTCCCAGGTAGCAAGGAACCCCAATCAGACTATGGAGAATCCCATTCCATGCTCTATCTCCGCATATCAAAAACACTCCAGGAGGTAAAATCTTTCCTCCCGTTGTGTCAGTAGACTCAGCTCCTCCCAACGTGGCCGGCACGTTCCAGCCTGGATGGAGCGTCCTGATACATTCTGTTTCCATGGAAAGGAGCCTATGCCCTGTCGTGCCTGGTAGTCCTCCCAAGGATCTCCATAGGAGAAAACCCCAGACCCATTGGCATATTGCATTGGAGGCACCACATTGGAACAGTTGGTCCATGGTGTTACGTTAACAAGAGTACTGGGAAGAAGGGACCCATAAAGCTGTAGCTCTTGAAGAGGCAAGGTTGCATTTTTTGTTAAATTGGCAATAATACGGGTTTGCTGCAAGGAGTGCCAATAACTAGACCAACAACCTAAGCACTCGCCCCAGTTTCTTTTGTTTTGCATTTGTTGCTCCACTTCCTCATTGATTTTCCCTAGATCTGTCACCCATTTTTGAAATGTGTCCTCGAGTGAGATCCATGGCACGCCAATTAGACATGTGCGAAATGGATCTGCTGCCGACACCATGGCCAGACAGAAGTCTGTCTGGTTTGCCTGGTGAGCCCATGTTATCCACACATTTTCTCTTTCTGACACTGAAGTTATCACAGCTTTACTCAGGGTGAAAGTACTTGAGAGGAAGAGCCACATGTAGGGCACCATGCCTGGGTTACAGTGTTCTTTTTACTCACTTACAGACGTCTGATGGCTTCCTTCCCTGCCCACACTTCCAAACTTCGTACAAACTTGTGTGGATCCCTCCCTGAATGAGCTAACTCTTATCTGTTGTGGTGGAATTCCGAACACAATAGACGCACACTGCCTAAAACTTCTTGTCTCAGGCACTTGATAACATCCTCGGCATAAACTGCCTCACTCGTCTACATTCCAAGTTCCCCTAGTAAGCTCTTCCCCACAGCCCCCACAGCACAAGCGCAAGCACAAGCTATTATAACAGCATAAACAATTTTTGCAGCAATTAGCATGCACACTTGGTGACTGTTCCCAGACTCCGAGTGGTTGTCCAAATGTGAGGTTGTCGGCCACCAAGCAAAGGTTCACTTCCCAAAGGTTGGGAACATCTGCTGTATGTGCCACGTCCTGGCTCAGTCGGTCATGCACTCGCTGGAGCCGCTTTTGTGGACAGCAGGACTGGGAGCAGGCTTGGTCCATCAGCTAGGAACCCATATTGGTCCGGTTTCTGTAGAAACACAGCTATAACCTCGATTGTTAAATAACAATGGAGCTGCCCCCCCACATTGTCCCGTCCGTGGGTCTTTATAACAAATTTGTACCCCTGGGGTGGCTTGTAACCTAATATGGCTGTTATGTGTGTCTACGGGGGGCTGTTTGGCATCTCCTGCCAAACTCAACAAATTTAGAATGAACAGTACCTGTTGCAGCCTAATTACAGGATCCGTTTGCTCAGTACCCTTCTGTTTAGCTAAATACTCCTTGATTGTCCGATGGGCCCGTTCTACAATAGCCTGTCCTGTAGACACGTGAGGAATGCCGGTACTATGCTTAACACCCCATAGCTGTAAAAACTTCTGCACTCGACCCCCCACGTAAGCAGGCCCATGATCAGTTTTTAAGGAGTCTGGTACACCCATGATGGCAAAACATGCAGTTAGGTGGCAAATCACATGGATTGCCTTCTCTCCTGCCTGTGCAGTAGCCCATTATCATTTTAGAAAAGAGATCTACAGTGACATGCACGTATTTTAAACGCCCAAATTCAGGCACATGTGTGACATTCATCTGCCACAGTTCGCACGCCTGCAGCCCTCTTGGGTTCACTCCGAGGCCTAAACTTGAGCCGTGCTGGCTGCACTGTGGGCAGGCCCTCACAATCCCGTGTACATCAGTGTTGGTAATGCGGAACTGTCTTTGCAAGGCCTTTGCAGATTGGTGGAACATAGCATGACTGTTATGGGCTGCTGCAAAAGAGTCCTGAGGTGCCTTCAATAGCGGGCTAACCAAGGCATCGGCTCGGGTATCACCTTCGCCTAATCCTCAGTCAGAGAGGTGACTTCTGATGTGCAGTATACTGCATGGCTCAGTCCGATCATACTTGCTGCACTTCAAAGAACAACTGTCCAAGTCGTGGGTTGCTGGGTGGTTTAATCAAAGCGTCCTTGATTCTCATCACTACACCCACCACGTATAATGAATTGGATACCACATTCAATGGTTCTGTTCTCCACTGTATTAGTGCCCGCGCTACTGCAGCTAATTCAAGTGTCTGTAACGAGTCCTGATCAGTTCCATACAGAAGGTGGTGCTTCCATGTGGTCCCCTCTAGCCACGTGCAGGCAGCTTTTCTACTTTGTTAGCCTGCATCAGTAAATACCGTACGTCCCTCTACAGGACGCTTGGACACCTTTGCAGTCTCAAGCCACAGTTGTTTTCCTAACATTTGGAGTTGTGCATCCTTTGGGTACCGATCAATAACATCTCCAGGGTAGGCCAGTAACGCCACTTGTAGCGGTTCAGAGTGTTGTAACATCCCTTCTTTCGACTCTGCTTTCAGAGGTAAAGCTATGAATGCAGGTTCCATAGCACCAGTTTTAAGAGTCCTAGTCCTGGCTTTGAGAATCAAGTGGGCAATTGCCGCTGTTCTGGCCCAAATGCTCATTGGAGGCATGTGCGACGTAAACACCCATTCCAATAGGGCAAATTTGTCATCTGGAGTTTTTGGTCACTTTGTTGTCGCTTTGTCGGGTGCTTGTGTTTGTTGCTGTTGTCGCTGCAGCCTGGAACTACAGATTGGGTTATCAACAGGGTCATTTCCCCCCTTTTCGTTTTGCCAGGCTGGCCATTGACAGAGCATTGCAAAAAGGGGAGCCTCTTGGTTAAATACAAGCACCCCTATGGGTTCGTCTGGGAAGCAGCGATCAGCAAAGGCACCTGTTATCTTGTTCCCAAGATGCTGCAAACAGAGGCGCTGGTCGTCGCTAAGCTGGACAGGGCATTGAGGAGAGGTACAGTGTAACAGGGGCATTAGTGGACCTATTTCATCATTCCGGAGCCCTGTTATGTTGCGGACCCATTGTAAGTCACCAATTAAAGTCTGAGCATCGTGTAGGCTGGTAACATCAGTGGCAAGAGTCACTTTTTGAGGGCGTACGGAGCTAGAGGTAAGCACCCATCCAAAATACTTCCAGGGGCTTGATCGTTTCACTTTTTCTGGTGCCACTATAAGATCTCTGTTCTGTAGCAACTGAGTGATGTAAGAAACATCTTCATCAGTAAAGGGTCGTTGCCGACAAAACAGAATAGCGTCCATATAATGGTAGATGATGGTGGCAGAAAAGTGCTCTCAAACTGGTTCCAACACCCAATGCACGTATAACTGACACATAGTGGGAGAGTTTTTCATGCCTTGAGGCAGGACGATCCATTCATATCTTTCTGTTGGGGCGCTTTTATTGACAGAGGGCACTGTGAAAGCAAAGTGCACAGTATCTTCGGATCGTAAGGGAATAGTGAAAAAACAGTCCTTAAGATCAAGAACCAAAATTTCCCAATCTCGAGGCAACATAGTAGGAGATGGCATGCCAGGCTGGAGGGCGCCCATAGGCCACATTTGTTCATTTACTGCTCGTAGATCATGCAAAAGGCGCCACCTTCTGGATTTTTTGGGAATTACAAAGATGGGTGACTGATGGAGGGCTTTATGTGGCCTGCTTGCAATTGTTCATCTATCAGGTGCTTAGCAATCTGGAGCCGCTCTTCATTTAAAGGCCACTGCTCTACCCATACAAATTTATCAGTTTTCCATGGAATTCTCGGGGTAGGCAGCTGTTCTGCAGTGGCCACACCTAAAAAGGTGTTGGCACATTTAATGTGGCCCCTATCTGGCTGAGGATGTCTCATCCGATGAGACCTCCCAAGCCCCCTGGAAGGGTCATGACATATGGGCAAAGAGTAATTTCTTGCCCTTCTGGCAACTTTATTTTATTGCTTGCAAACTGCACATGGGGGTGGTTCCTCCCCCTACACCTTGTACTGCATCAATTGCAGGGCACAGAGACCACCGTCGAGGCCACTTGTCTCTGCTGATGATTGTAACATCAGCACCTGTATCCATCATTGCAGTAATTTGATGTGCCTCGGTGTCATTTAACATGGTAATAGTGACCATGGGCCGAAGTTTCATTTGCTGTACAAAATTGACGACTGTTTCCCCGGTGGACCCAAAGCCACGGTCTTTGCCATAAGGACGAGTATGAATTTCTTCTCCTGCGGGCTTGTCTATAAACATGAGCTGAGCAATCCGTTGTCCCGCTTTAATGGGTAAGGGGGGGAAACAAGGTATAAGCGCAAATTATAATTTCTTCAGTGTAATCAGCATCAATGACCCCTGGTAAGACTATTAGTACAGCAAGTCCTGTTGATGATCTCCCTAATAGCAATGCTCCAAATGAACTGTCCACTTCTACCACGGGGCCAAAAACACCTGTGGGAATTTTGTGGACAGTGCTGTCCTTTAAGGTGATATTCACTGCTGCTGCCAAATCGACTCCCAGGCTTCCCCTGGTGGTGGGGGGGGGAAGGTCTTGGACACTGATGCCTGGCCGACTACTTGTGTCGGAGTGTGGTAAGGCCTCACACTGGATTTCCCGTTTTTTGACCTCTTGCATACGGTTGTAGAATGGGTATCCTTTTGGCATTGGTCACACCATACCAATGCAAATGCAACGAAAATGTCCTTTTTGGCCACAGTGAAAGCAAGTTCCTGACTCTTCTCCCTGTGATTTAATGCCCATCTTTGTAACTGCAGTGGCCAAGAGCTTTATAGCAGGTTTTATGGCCTCTGCTACCATACTGGCCATAACTTGTCCTTGTTGTTGTTGTACCGCTCAATTGGCTAGCTTGAGCATATCACTTACTTCCGCACCCCTTGGAAGGGTGGTGAGGACACGTATTTGGATTGGCTCCTTCAAAGGCCAACAGCTTAAACATACTCTGCTTTGTGTCCTCTGTCATGTTTGATTGGCTGGCCAGAGCTTGCCAAAGCCTATCGATGAAATGCAAATATCCTTCAGAATGGCCTTGTCGGATGGTGGCGAAGCTGGGTTGAGGCCGGGAATCAGGTAATGCATTGAAGGCTTGGCCGGCAAGCTGCACTGACAGATGATGTATGGGCAACGGGTATTGAAGCTGCACTTGTAAATGTCCATATACTCCAGACCCGGTCAACATGTCTGGGTTAATACCGTATAGAGGTTCATTCTGCTGTTGCGGACGATTGGCCTCCATCTGTGCTAGTCTTTTCCACTCTCGCTCCCAGTGAAGGAACTGGGAAGGTGTCAACAGAAGCCTTGCCAGGTTAGTGCTGTCTATAGGAGAGTTGGTATCTGCTGTAAAAATCCAATCCAAGGCCATGCGGGTGGCCTCAGATTTTATTCCATGATCTGTTACAGACTTCTTGGCTTGTTGTAAAATTTTCCAGCAATGCTGCTCATATCGTCGTTCACCGTTCTGGAATATGATGGGGCAGGCAATTTGCCCTGCCACTTCCCAGTCTCCCTCCAGGATAGCATCTTTTATAATTCCAGACCACCTCTGTCCCAATCGAGAAGTAGTGGGAGTGCCCGTGACATAGGGTGGAGGTGGTGTGTTATCGAAGTCGGGAGGTGGAGCGGAGGGCTCTACTTGAGCCCACTCCTGTAGTTGCAGGGCTGTCTGGGCCACACCCTTTCGGGACTCAGTGGGACCCTGTTGTGGCTCGTGCTTCCGATGGAGCTTTTCTTCCATAGAAGACAGAGCACAATCAAAGTGTGGTTTCATTTGATGCATTGCCTCTTTTACTTGATGAGCCCATCTTTCCAATGCTTGTGGGTTCACGCAAGATCCTGGGGGGGTGAACAGGTAGCTCATTTGTCGCCTCTGTCATTGGTATGTCATCATCTGGCAAAGGAACAGTCTGTGGCTCTGGCCAAAAAACAGTCTGTGGCAGAGAAGCAGTCTGTGGTCCGGGATGAATCTCTGCTGGCAGCGGAGGTGGAGGGGGTGGACAAGCAGGGTAGAGGCGCTGCTGACAAGAAGGATCGCCCGTTGCTCCGCCCATTGACTGGTCGACTGTAACTTCCGCGTTTGCCTTCAGTTTGCTCTGAGGCGCGGTGGCGGTAACTTCCTCTTTTGGCTCTGATTGCAAGAGCTCTTTCTCCTGCTCCTGCAGGAGCTCACTGACAGTCTCAAAGTGCTTCTCTGCTTTCTGCCCTTTTATCACGCTCGGGCTTTTAAACAGTCCACTCAGCCCCCCGCGCTGTGTAGTTCGGGCAGGAGTGACAACCCCAGCTGGTGTTGCAATTGCCTCCACCGCAGCCGCAGCTACTTTTGACTCGGCTTGCATATTTTTAAGGCATTTATAACAGTTCTCCAGGTGGGCCCTAAGTTTGTCATTTCTTTCCCTTTTCCCTGGATAGTACAGTCTCACAGGTGATCCCCTACTTCCCTCCACTTGGCTGCATCGAAGAGGAGGGGGAGGACTCGCAAATGTCCATGCTCCCGCGCCCATAAAACGAGCTTATTTAGATCTTTTTCCTTGACCTCCTCCCCTCGCTTAGCGAGGATACTGAGGAGTAATTTCTGTGCTGCCGCAAACTCTAAATCCATGCTAGCAGGGTATCATGGAGGGAAGGTAGCGACCCTTTTTACCGGCCTGACCGACGTCCTTTGACTCGCGGTCGACACTCTCCGCCTGCAGTGTCTCTGTCGCTCGTCATCGTCACCCTTCTTTCGGTGATCAGCGAGCATATCTTCCTCTGAGGAACGGTTCCTGGTCGGGCGCCAGAAATTGCCAGAGATCTGCTGGGATGAACCACGCTTCTCACAGAGATATGATGGAACTCCGTTTATTCTTTTGTCAGTCCCATAGTTATACCCTAATTCTCCAATCACGCGTAAGCAAGCTCCATACTATTGGGTTACAGCTACTGTTCACGCGGCCTTTAATAGCAAGTGATTGGCTACAGATTAATATGCACACGACTAACTAACATAAGTCTTTCTCTCTCTGTGGTCAGCATCCCTCTCCACAACATCCTGTTGGCTTGCCACATCAGCATTGCTCCTCTCTTTTTTCCCTAGTCAAGGACAGTTCACTAATATAGCTTGGATTGTGAACGTACACATGTCCCTGTTCTCTCAGCCATTTCTCTACAAAACTCCAAGCGCACTTTCATCCTACCAAGATACTCACACCAGGTGTCATGATGTAATTGGTGCCTGAATGGATATTTGTGTCCTTTTCCTAGGCCTTCCCTACACCAAGAACTTTCGCCTCACTAACACCTCTTCGGCGTCCCTGACATTCAAGCTCTGCATTCCAGACGATGGTTCAGGGCCTGTTGTTACCTGCTATGACCAAATGCATAACAATACTGACCCGTCCTGGAGGAAGGGAATTCATTTTTATGTGGAGCCAAAGGAGTTTACAATGACTCCCAGCCAAGGGACCATCCTCCCCCAGGGACACCAGGATATTGAGGTATGGGAAGAGTCCAGCTGGTGGGGTGAAATTTCACTGGAGTGTGGGAGCGCTTCAGCTCTGCCAGCTTTGAGCATCGTGTACGTGAGAGACCTGTGTGGATACAAAAATGCTGCTAGCAAGAATTTTCTTGCTATTTTCTGTGAGAGACTTTTCTCTCTCACAGAAGATAGTACCAGAGTTCTATAAACAATGAAACACCTGCAACCTTGAGAAGCCTTGTTTATGGTATAGTAGAAAAATATTTTGACAATGGATGTTTTAGGATTTTAGCCAATCATCCCCAAGGGGTGGCTGATCCCTTGTCCAATTAGACTATGAAGAAAAAAGTCAATAAAAGGGTTTGTAAAATAATTAAAGAAATCAATCTTGCTGCACAATTCCTGCCTGCTGGATTTTCTCTCCTCCTCCCTACGGCTACGGGACACAGTAATATTTTACAGCATTAATAGACCTGCACTGGTGTGAGGCCTCTGTTTGCTGGGTTACTGGGGATGCTCCTGAAGGAGCTGTTTTGTCTCCAAAATCACAAGCTGAAACCGTGTACCAGATGATCAGTACAGAAGCCGTTCTTGTGCTTTTGAGAGAGATTTCTTTAATTGAAAGTGGGCAGAGGAAGGATGAGGACAGGAGGTGGCTATTAGAGAGATGTCACTGTATAAAGCAGTTTGCTTTTCTTCCTGGTCTCATTTCTCCTCTCCTGGGGAGCAGATGAGTTGTGTTCACTGCAGGGATCTCCAGGGGAGACAGAAAAAACTCTGCAGCCATGAACTGCCCAGCACCTGCTGGGCTACACTTTGCCCTCAATTTCTTGCTGTAAAGCTGGCCTAATTCTGTTCAAGTCAGCAGACTTCCTCTGCATTTATGTCATTGCAGTCAGATGAAAAATTGGCCCCTTAATTTGAATACAGTGGTGCATAGAGCTTTACTCATGTTTCAATTTAGCTGACCTATGCCCTGATAGAAGGGTGTGTTTAACAAATCTGGTATTGCCAGAAGGCTTGTGTTACTCCCAGAGACTGTGCTCTACATATGGACCAGCAGAAGAATTAAGGCAAAATCCTCCCCTTCCTTGCCATGAAACAAGAACTGGAGGACACCACACATGGGCAATGAGCTTTTGTAAGGAAGAATTTACTGCTCTTCCACCAGGTGACCCTGTGTTCCAACACCGTGATGGAATACTACCGGTATATCCTGGTGGTCATGGAGGGTGTTGGTGAGGGAGTGTTGGCACTGAACATCATGGGCAGGTATCAGCATTTCCCTGGCCTCCCCCAGTGTCTTGGGGTGACCTTATGATGTGTATCCCATATCGCTGCCTATGCCCAGAAGTTAATTTCTGTGCCTTTCTATGCCTCTAAACTGAGCCTGAGAGGGGGAAGGAAAAAACTGAGCAAAACTTTTTCAAAGCAGTTTGCAGCTTGTTCAAGGTCACACACAGATAGCAATTTGTTTCCCAGCTGTGGCAGGGGAGGGAGGAAGCACCCGGCTTGCTGCTCCCAGGACAGTTTTTTTTTTTGGCCAGTGGTTCAGCTGCTTTGTTCTCCGGAGAGAGACTGAGAGTTGAATTTTTTCCTTCCCTGGAATTTCGGATTTTCTCCCTTTTCTACTGGACTGCTTGATTGCTTTAGCATCAGAGCACATTGGGAGGACTTTCCACCAGGCACAGAGGGCCTGGCCCTGGGCCAAGCCCCAGCTCCGAGGAGACCAAAGGGAGGACTCGAACATTTTCCCAGGTTTTTCCTCCACAGCGAAAGATTTTATTATTTAGTATTATTTTCCTTTCCCGTGTGTTTGGTAAATAAATAGTTTTATCTCCTTCACTTTCCTTCGAGGCAAATTTATTTTTCCTGAACCTGGTGGGGGAGGGGTGGTTACCTGCCTTCTCTCAGAGGATATATTTCTAAATTTGACCCAACTGGAACAGAACTGCTTGTGATAAGGTATTTATAGAGAATTTAGTAGTAGATCCTAAAAATCATTCAAATTTTTGTAACTTTACTAAAATCATAGGATGTGATTTTTTCCTATTTAGCCCCAGTTACTTCTTATCACCTTTTACAGTCCAGTTACACACTGATCCACCAATTATTGCCTACCCTCATTGGGATGAACCTTACCTTGGTAAAGCAATTGTTGCTTCACCAAGATTTAATTGAAATTTTGGAAAAGATCAAGAAAAACGGACAGAAAACCTTGGTAACTGTTCATCACAATGTGAAAGAAACACATTGTGTTCTAGAAAGAGGAAAGAGAGATGCTGAACACGGGTGCTGGGATACTCTTTTTGGGTGGTCACCTACTGCTACAGGTGTCCTGAACAAATTGTGTCATCCCATCCTTGTTCTCTTGATTTTAGTTTTGATGGGCTTTGTTTTATCAGCAATCTTATACATCATGAATTGCAGAATGATGAAACGGTTAACACAATTGACATCTGTAATAGATGTGCACAATTTGGACAATATCCCATCCACTGTGGACACCCCTAAGGTTATTGACACTAGACGAACTACACGAGTATTAAAATAAGATGTGATTAAAAAATTACATGTATATTTTGATTTAAAAATCACTTATTCCTTCTTTTTCCTTCTTTTTCCTTTTCTTTTCTTTCACTTTTTCTTATCTTTTCTTTACCCTTTTCCGGGATAGGCTACCAACATTAACGAGTCCTGAAGACTTTGCAACAACACTACGAAATCGTGCTGATGGAGCTCTCCTGATGACAATCGTGAGTCATGGGGTGGTGTAAGAGACGGTCTGAAGATCCCTCATCTGCCTCACGATCATCGCCGAGGACAGAGGCTAAACACAGGAGTTCCGACCTGCCTAAGGTGGGATGTCTGCCAACTGTTGCCTGCAGGTGTGCCCGCTGGGAACTGGTACGCATTCCTGAGGAAATCTGTGCAGGTCACAGTGGACTGCGCCGTTCTTGCTGCCCAGGCGGGAAGGACTGCACTGAAGCGGAAAGGAATGACCTGTCCTGTACACCTGTCCTGTACCTGTTTCCCAAAGCAACGGGCCTCATAACAACGGCTGTAGATTTGCCCCACCTCTTGGGGAAAAGGGGGAGATGTGGGGATACAGCTAGAAAGCAGAAGCGAGAGCACTGCTAAACTCATGTCAGCT
Organism: Corvus hawaiiensis; assembly: GCF_020740725.1. NCBI lineage: Eukaryota > Metazoa > Chordata > Aves > Passeriformes > Corvidae > Corvus > Corvus hawaiiensis. Next base: position 13,648,494 of record NC_063232.1, on the reverse strand, counting down.
AACGCTGCTAGGCTGCAAACCATGGCAGGCAGTACTGCCTATGAAAGGCATGCTTGGTATGTACCCGTGATAGTCAGTGCTAGCTTTTAGTTTTGCAGTGTTATTATGAAACATAGATATGGTCTTGGCCAGTTGCCCCTCACTTCTGAAAAGGACTATAAAGGGACTTTCTGAAATAACTGAGATGAGATCTCCCCACGGAAAGAAGGCGAATCTATTGGCGGAAGGCCACGAGGACTTCATCTCATCCGTTGGTAGCTATTGCCCCCCTCTTTTTCTTCCTCTCTACTCTTTTACTTTGTTTTTCTTTATCTCTCTCTCTCTTTCTCTCCTCTATCACATTACCGTGTTGTAGTCACTTAATAAAGGTGCACTGTTTTGATTAAAACTGAAATCCCTTGTGTCCTTTTGCCCTCTGAGATCTATAAAAGAACCATCACAACCCTCGCTTGCATTAGTTGATCGTGACAGACAGACAACCGGAATTCCTGGAGAAAAGACGGGCTCAGGTGGACACGTTCTGCCACCACAACTATGAGATCATGGCCCCAAGTCTGCCTGGCTTTGTAGCCCCACAACACCCAAACCCTCCCAAATATTTCCCTGAACCCCAAATTCACCCCCAAATTCCAGGAAAATGGTGCCATTTTAGATGTATTTGTTTAATTTCTTTATTTTTACCCTAATTTTTGCTGTTTCAATGGGATTAACATAGAAATTACTTAGGCTGCAAAAGACCTCCAAGATCATCCAGTGTGACAATGGACCCTTGGTTACACAAAGTCCCTCAGTGTCACAAGGGACACTTGCAGGGCTGGAACACCTCTGCTCTGGAGCCAGGCTGGGAGAGCTGGAGCTGCTCAGCCTGGGGGAGAGAAGGCTCCAAGGAGACATGAGAGCCCCTTCCAGTGCCTAAAGGGGTTCTGAGAGAGCTAGAGAGGGACTTTGGACAAGGTCTGGAGTGACAGGACAAGGGGAATGTCCATGAGGGGAAGGAGTGCAGGTTTAGATGGGATATTGGGAAGAAATTCTTCCCCATGAGGGTGGTGAGCTCCTGGCACAGGCTACCCAGAGAGGCTGCAGACTCCCCACCTCTGGAGGTGTTCAAGGCCAGTTGGACGGAGCAATCTGGGCCAGTGGAAGGTGTCCCTGCCCATGGCAGGAGATTGGAACCTGATGATCTTTAAGGTTCCAGCCCAAGCCATTCCATGATTTGGATTCTCCTCCCCACCCCCATTCAGCAGCAGGTTGACATGTTCCTTTTGCAGCCATTTACTGCAAACACAGTGACTGAATTCACTTTGCTCTGGATATTGCCTGCAGCCTCCATCAGCTCCAGCCGGACTTTGGCTTTCCTAAACACATGAACACAGGCTCAGGTCAGATTTCTGAATGCCTCCTCCACAGCCTGTCCTACCTCCTGGTCGCTGTGTTGTGGCTCATGCCTGTGATTTGTGCCTGAGGCAGCACAGCCCCCCTGCCCAGCACAGGCCCCACATGCCCCTCACCAGACACGGCACAGCACGGGGTTTGTTTTGGGTGGGCAAATGCTCCCCACCAGAGCGTCCATGACAGACCTCAATGTCCAGTCCCACCACCCACATCCCGTGCCAGGGTTCACAGAGCGCCCTGCTCTGGGCTCTGCCAAGGTCTGGGTAAGGAGGGAGCCTGGGGCAGGGTTGACGCTGCCCCTGCACCAGCGCTGAACTCAGCAGGAGGAAGGAGATGACCACAGAACAGAGACCAAAAAACTGGGGTGAGTGGCCAGATCTGAAAGTGGCCAGTGGAAGAGGCTGGGGGGTGATCAAAGCCCTGGGGCACCTTCTCGGACTGTCCATGCCACCAAGGGCCCAGACCGGCCCCCTCAGTGCTGCACCTGCCTGTCTGAGATCCCTGCCAGGGGACTGGCACAGCACCACACACCCGCTGGAACGTGTCCTGGCCCTGCAGAGTCACACAGCTCAGCTGATACGGGTGGGTTTTATCTCCTGGGCACTTCCCAGCCCAGCCCAGCCTCTGCCCAGCTCTGCCCAGCCCAGCCCAGCCCAGCAGCCCGTTCTGGGTGAGCCCCATGGCAGTGCCAGCCCCGGGGTGTGCCAGCACTGGGAGCACTCCCCCCACTGCTCAGCCCCTCTGAAGGGCCCAGCAGCTGCCGAGGGGCAGAGAGGGAGGTCAGCCTCCACAGCAGCCCCAGGGCTGGAGCTCCCCATGGCAGGGGAAATGGAGCCCAGTGACGGCGCAGAACTCTCAGCCCCGGCTCCAGGAGATGCCCAGCACAGGCTGCCTCTGCCCCTCAGTGCCAGCCCCTCTGCCCAGCACAGCACAGCAGCCCTGGGCAGGGGACAGAGGGGCCTGGCCAGAGCCGGTGCCTGCAGCAGCAGCTTCCTCTGGACTGCATCCTGCAGGCACAGAAACGCTCCCTTGCCCTTCTCCTGGACATCCCTTTCCCCAGCTGAGGTGTCCTGGCCAGCCGGGCTGCCTTGTGCTGCTGCCCAGCCCCTGCTCCCCACAGGGCCCTGAGCTGGCACTGCTGCTCTGGACACGGCCGCTTCTGCTGCTCTCCGTGGCCAGGGCTGCAGGGAAGCAGCAGCCCCAGGGGGAAGGAGCAGAAAGGCTCTGGGCACTGAGGCCGACAGGGGCACCCCAAGGCCCACAAGTTCTCTGTGTAGCAGCTGAGCTTGTGAGCCCCTGAGCCCTCCCAGGTGCTGGGGCTGCAGCTCCAACTCCAGAGGAGATGTGACAGATGGGAACAGAGACAAATAATTTCTGCTGGACTCTTTAGTGTGTTTGTTTGTACAGGGAGCCTGGATCCACATGTACAGGATGTGTCTGGGGTCAGATAACACTGGGAGAGTGATAACAAAAATATTATTAAGGTGAAGGTACTATTTGCTGTATAATGAACAAAGGAAAATAAAGATATTTGATCTAAGGAGCATCTGAGTTTTTCATATTCCTTATGGACTCTCCAGTAGTCAAAGAAGTCCAGGGAGTTTCCTCAGTGTTGGGGAAGATGAAACAGGAAAGCCTTATAAATATGATTGCCTGACAAAAGATTTTGGGAATATGAAAACTACAGGCGACATCGAAATGAAAGCCACCTTTGAAATACCAAGTCTTAGTTACTGAACAACTGGAAAACAATGGTATGGCCGACTGAAGGTAATCCCCTCTTGACTGAACAATACCCTCTGCTTGCAGGCAGGTCCAAGGGTCAGAGCAGACCCTACTAGCTCAGCAGAAGGGGTCCAAAGAGTAGTTTTTAGAAGTTAAGATGTAACACTCTATGGTAATATAAGAACTCTTATAGGCTGTATGTAAATGCCATAGGATTTGTATCTTGTATTAGATTGGTTAGTGACAATTAGAATATTCAGTACAGAAGATGATTTATTGTATTGTAACCAGGACTTCATCACTTCTTCATTCTCATTCCTCTCGCTCTCTCTCTCTCTTTACTTACCCGCTTACTCTCTTGCTCTCCTGGGCCTGCTCCGAGCTGAGTCTGGCAGCTCTAAGCAGTGCCCCTGTACCCACGCCCTTTGCAATAAACCGCATGTTCCAAGATCTGACCTCAGAGATCTCTCGTCGCCGTCCATCTACGCCTGGTCCAGACTGAACCCCAAAGCTCCCGCACCTCAGGATCTCCTTGAGCTCCTGGTTCCTCAGGCTGTAGATGAGGGGGTTCAGGGCTGGAGGCACCACCGAGTACAGAACTGACAGGGCCACATCCAGGGATGGCGAGGAGGGGAGGGGGGCTTCAGGTTGGAAAATGTGCCAGTGCTGACAAACAGGGAGAGCACGGCCAGGTGAGGGAGGCACGTGGAAAAGGCTTTGTGCCATCCCTGCTCAGAGGGGATCCTCAGCACAGCCCTGAAGATCTGCACATAGGAGAAAGCAATGAACACAAAACAGCCAAAGAGCAAACAGACACTGACAGCAATGAGCCCAAGTTCCCTGAGGTAGGATTTGGAGCAGGAGAGCTTGAGGATGTGTGGGATTTCACAGAAGAACTGGCCCAGGGCATTGCCCTGGCCCAGGGGCAGGGAAAATGTATTGGCCGTGTGCATGAGAGCGTAGAGAAAGGCACTGGCCCAGGCAGCTGCTGCCATGTGGGCACAAGCTCTGCTGCCCAGGAGGGTCCCGTAGTGCAGGGCTTTGCAGATGGACACGTAGCGCTCGTAGCACATGATGGTGAGAAGGAAATACTCTGCTGAGAGGAAGAACAGAAAGAAAAACACCTGAGCAGCACATGCTGAGTAGGAGATGTGCCTGGTGCTCCAGAGGGAATTGTGCATGGCCTTGGGGACAGTGGTGCAGATGGAGCCCAGGTCGGTGAGGGCCAGGTTGAGCAGGAAGAAGAACATGGGGCTGTGCAGGTGCTGGCCGCAGGCTCCGGCGCTGATGATGAGGCCGTTGCCCAGGAGGGCAGCCAGGGAGATGCCCAGGAAGAGGCAGAAGTGCAGGAGCTGCAGCTGCCGCGTTTCTGCCAATGGCAGCAGGAGGAAGTGGCTGATGGAGCTGCTGTTGGACATTTGCTGTCTCTGGCCATGGGCACCTGTTCATGGAGAAAGGACAGGTACAAGTCAGGTCAGGCTGCTTGGAGCCAAACCTGTGCCATTCCCTGCAGACTGTCTTGCTGGGACTCCCCCACCCTTGTTCCTGCTTTGGGAAAACCTTCACCCAGGGCCCTGCCTGAGCTCCACTTGTGCTGTCTGAGTGTGCCAGGAGCACACTCAGAGTGCGTGGGGGCTCTCGAGGAGCCATCCCTGCCCTGCTGCCCTGGGTTTGTGGCCGTGTGGCAGAGGGACAAGGCTGGATAGTCAGGATTTGTCAGTGGAACCACTCCTCATGCAGACAGGCTTGGTACCATCTGCACTCCCAGGTCTACAGGACAGGGATGGCAGGGAGGAGATGTAGGAATTGTTTTCCTACTCACACATCATTCCTGGTTCTCTGAGGTCAGAAATCCCCAGCATTTCTGCTGCACTCCGTGTTTGCCACTGAGAGAGGTGAGAGGCAAAGGATTCCCTGTGGCTGAGGGCAAGTTGAGGGGCTGCATGGGCTTGTTCCCAAGTGCCCCGGGCTTGCCCCTTTGGCTGCAGTCAGAGCACAATCACACTCCTGGGTCACCCTGGGATAAACCAGACCCTGCCCAGAGCAGAGGGATCCCTGAATGTCTCACCCTCTCTAAAGGTCTCTGGGCAAGGTCTCAGCATCCCCTTCTGCCAGGGGCACTCACGGTGCCCTTGGCAAACCCAGCAGCATTTCCTCAGCTATGGCATCTCTGCACTTCCCCGGGGGACATTCAGGGCACTCCGAGAGGGTCTGGCACAGATTTGCACTCAGGAGGGCAGCTCAGAGCTTGGGAGGACACAGCGAGGAGAGTCCTGGGTATGCCCATGATGGTATCTCAGGGAGGGAGGCTCAGCTCCTTCCCCTTTCCCATGGACTGCTTTGCCCACAGCCCCACAGGGCACAGGGAAGCCTGGACACCCCATTGCCATGGACAGCCCTGCCTGGCAGGAATCCCAAGGTCAGTGCCTGACTCAGCTGCTGCAGATCCCAGAGCCTCCCTGAGAGCACCAGATAGCAGAGACAGTATCAGGGGAGTGCAGAGACAAGAGAAGATGCTGTGGTGCTGTGCCTGGGAGGGCAGGGCAGAGACAGCCGGGCACTCAGGACAGTGTTCCCGTACCCAGCTGTGCACGGCACCTCCCACACACCCACAGTGCCCTCCTGCCCCCAGCACTGCTCTGTTCAGCTCCCTCTCCTGCCCTGATCCTCTCCCTGGGCCTGCACATTTCCCTCCTGAGGGGTGCCTGGTCCCTGCCAGCGCTCACAGAGCCCATCCCACCCTCTGTGCACTCACCCGGCCCTACAGAAACCTGCCTGTCTGCAAGGCCTGGGGCAGGGTCTGTGTGCAGGGGGGCAAGGGCGGCTCAGGAGAGCCCTGCTGGGCCCTGCAAAGGTGCTGCTGGTGCTGCCCATGGGCTGAGGAGTGGCTGAAGGCCCTTTGGGAGGCTCCCAGCAGAGAGACTGAGCACCCAAAGTCACAGATCTGGACTCTCAGTGAGTGTTCAAACATTACTGAGATGATCCTGTGTGTCCCTTTCAACTCAGAATGTTCTGTGATTCTGGGATTACAGCTCCTGTTCTGCTTCCCTCATCCCCCAGCCTTCCCACCCTGATCCAAGCAGGAAATCGAAACAGTCTCAGGAAAGCTCCTGATCTTTACAGCAATCCCAGGCTTACCTTCTTTGGGAAGTGTCCTCCAGAGCTGTGCCCAGGCTGGTTGGAGCTGGGAGCAGCCCTGCCCCAGGCAGCAGCTCTCAGCAGCAGCACCTGCCCTGCTCAGGGTCGCTCCTTCCCCCACAGCTCCTCCCCCAGCGCTGGCAGCAGCTCCCCGGGCCGGCTGAGAGCTGCCCCTGGCAGGCAGCAGAGTCCCTGCCCCAGCTCAGCGCCCTGGGCTGCAGGACCCTGCTCTGCAGGACAGCCCTGGGCACCCCTGGCTGCAGCCCCGGCTGCTCAGCCCCGCAGCAGAGCCCGGCAACAGGAGCTGCCTTGTGCTGGGCCTCGGGTGCTGCAGCAGGGCAACCCAGCCCGGCCCTAGGGCCACATCCCCCAGACTGCAGCAACTCTGAGAGTGCTCCGGAAAGGTCCTAAAAGCTGTGGGATGGGCCAGCTTCAGGAGATGCCTCCAGGAACTGCAGCTTCTCTTCCCACAGCCAGACAATGACAGTTTCAAACGCTGTGAGGATTTCTGCTCTGGGGAGCCCTCAGTGAGCTCTGCTCTGTGCTCCCAGCCCCGGCTGAGTTTAAGCCCTGTGTGCCTCTGTGCTGTGCCTGGGCTGGCTGCAGGCAGTGCCCCAGCCCTGCTGGGCTGTGCCCAGGAGCTGCTCCTGGCCAGAGCTGTCTCTCTGCAGCGCTGCCGCTTGCCAGGAGCTGCCTCTGTGCCAGGAGCCCGGCCCAGCTCAGCAGCACAGACACAGCACAAGGACTGGAATGACCCTCTCGGGCCTTGGTGCTGAGGCCCTGAACATCAGTCCCTGACAGGGACTGGCACAAACCTCTCAAGAATTCCAGTCAGAACTGAACTTCAAAGTTTCTGGAAGTTTTCATGGGTCCCAGTGAGGGACACAACTGAGAAAGTGTCCCCAGGCTCCAGTCAGAGCAGAGAACTGGAGGCAGGGATGACAGGGGGGACAAAGAGAAGCCAAGTCTTGGTGCCCTGGGGCACAGCAGCGTCTGTGCCACCAAGGGCTGGGAGGAGACACCTTGTCCTGAGGCCCTGGGGCCTCCTGGCACAGCCCCAGCAAGGCTGGGCACTGTCAGCCCCTTGTCCTGCCCTCAGCATCCCCCCACATCCCAGTGGCCTCAGGGATCTGCTGGAAGGAGTCCCTGGGGAGCCTTGGTCAGGAATGGCCCTGGGGGCTCCTCAATGCTCCCAGGGACTGCAGGGTTTTCAAAGGACTTTGGCTTTGGCTTTTGCCTGGGAGTCTCTGAGAGCTTTGTGCAATCCTGGCCCCCAATCATCTGCTCTAATGAGTCCCTGGAGATTCTTTGTCAGTAACAACACTCACTGGGGCTCATTAATGCTTCAGGGTACTTCAGGTTTTTCAAAGTACTTGGTGCTTCCTTTTTGACACTGAGTCTCTGAGAGGTTTGTGCAATCATGGCCTCCAATTATCTCCAATTACTTTAACGAGTCCCTTGAGAGCTTTGCATTGACACTCAGTGGGGCTCATTAATGCTCTGAGATACTCAAGGGTTTTAAGGTACTTTGGATTTTCCTTCCCACACTGAGGCTCTGACAGGTTTTTGTGCAATCCTGGCCTCCAATTCTCTCCTCCAAGGAGTCCATGAGGAGCCTGTGTTGGGGATGGACCTCAGTGGGACCCATTAATGCCTCGAGACACTTTGGGTGTTTCCTCTGCCTTTGACTCCTGGAAAGGTTTGTGCAATCTCCTCTCAGGCCCTGAGCTTCCAGGGCTCAGCCCCAAATGCACCACGGGGCTCATTAGGATCAAGCAAGTGCTGACAAACCCTGGCTCTGCCTTGATTTCCCTCTGGCCTGGTGCAGTTCATTAGGAGGGTTTCCTTCTCTAGTTATGGAGAAATATTTCAAAGAGCTTCTAAGAAATACTCATTCCTATTTTAAGGGGTGTATTTTATTGCTGTTCTCTTTAGAGAAGAGGTGGCTGCAGCATTCTGTGACTGATACTGATGCAGGGTCTCTCCAAAGGAGGTCTGGCCTGGTCACAGAAGCTGTGCCTTGAGGTCTGACCCAGTGTGGACAGCCCTGCTCCACATTCCCAAGCCCATCCTGTCTCTCCTCACACACCTGGGACCTGCTTTGCTCAGAGAACTGGCTGCACTCAGCCAAAGGGGGGGTTCTTGGGGTTTTTTTGAAGCAATCTGAAACTCCTGAGTTTCCTCACTGAAAACAAACACCCTCCTCCAGTGTGTGCCAAGCCCAAGTGAAAGGGTTAAAATCATTGTACTTGGGCGTACTTGGGCAAGAATAAAATACACTGTAACTGGTGTAGAAGCCATCTGAACAACTTGGCAGGAGATAGGGAACAAAGCTGGCAGAAATGAGGAACAAAGCTGCTGAAACCAGTGAAGGAACTGCTGAAAGAGCTGACAAGAGACTGCACATGCCGAGAGGAGAAAGGTGAAAAGTGCAGAGCAAGGAAGACATTCAGCCTTCATCAAATGGCCACCGAGCCTTCCTGAGCGCAACCACCAGGGAGCCCTGGGCCTGTGCTCCGCGTGTGCTACTGATAGTAACGAGTTCTGAGAAATGGTTTGCACAACCACACCTTTTCTAGGGAAAACAATGAATATGCCTGAAATGGAACCACATCTTGTAATCTGCCGTGTGCCTGGGGTGGGTGTTTGGAGGAGTGATCCCTGCACACCCAGCGCGCTGAATAAAGCAAACACCCGCTTCTTGGACTTTGTCTGGGAAGTGTCTCTTGGCCCGGTTTGGGGCGAATCATAGAGCTGCCAGAGGGGCCTTTTTGGCTCAGCTGAGAGCAGTCCTGCTGCAAGGCTGTCCTCGAGCTGCTTGGGCTGCACATGTGCCCAGGGAATGCTCATTGATTGCAGTCTCAGGCACTGTGAGTGTGCAGGTGTAACTACTGCAGGAGGGAACAGCTCTGCTGGGGGCAGTTCTCTTTTTCTTGGTGGTTTTTCTGTTGAATGAACGTTCCCTGCCAGCTCTGGGCAGAGCTCTGTACCTGTATGTGCCACTTGTCTGTGGCATTGTGGCCAGGAGGTGGCCAAGGGGAGCTTGGCCGAGGTGTGGGCAGAGGAATGGCCATCAGGCCAGGCTGGGGGGGTCAGCGGCCGGTCAGTTGCGTTGCGTGGCCGCGGCTCTGGAGGCTTGTGTGAGAGCGTGTGCAGGGCTGGAAGGCTGGGGCTGCCACCGCTGTGTCCCAGAGCCGGGAAGGCCAGGGCTGGCCCGGCCCTGGCCCGGCCCCGCCAGCTCTGCCAGCTGCTGGCGGGGACACAAAGGGCAGCTCCGAGCTGCGGCCGCTGCGCTGCAGCAGCACAAACGCAGCGCCCGCAGAGCTCCAGGGCAAGGTCCTGGCCCTGGCTCGGGGCTGGGCCGGGGCCAGCGGCAGAAAATCAACTTGCAGCTTGGGCCCCGCAGCAGGGAGGAGCAGCAATTGCTGGCTGAGAGAGACTCTTGCCAAGGGCCTGCGGGGCCGGGCCCCAGGGAATGGCTTCCCGCTGCCCGAGGGCAGGCTGAGATGGGATGTGGGGCAGCAATGGTTCCCTGGCAGGGCGCTCAGGGCCTGGCACAGGCTGGCCTGAGAAGCTGCGGCTGCCCCCGCATCCCTGGAAGTGTCCCAGGCCGGCTCGGCCATTGGGGCTTCCTGCCCAGGAGGGCTGGGCTGGGCTGGGCTGGGCTGGGCTGGGCTGGGGCTGCTGAGGGCAGGATGGGCTCTGGCTGAGACAGCTGAAGGCTGGGCATGATGAGGCTGGGGGGACCCTGTTCCTCAGTGGGTTCTGGGGTATCCCACATTCCTGAAGGGATTGCAGGCTATGTCCCGTTCCTGAGGCAGTTTTGGGGTCCTCCCAATGCTTAGGGAGGGGTTCTGAGAGGGGAGCTCTGGTACTTGGAAGGGAGACCTATTGTCAGGGAGCCGGGGAGCCCATTTTGGGAAGGATGCTGCTGTTTCTGGCAATGTTGAGAGGTTCTGAATGGGCTGTGGGGCCCTGGCTCTCATTATGGGACTTGAGGTGAGCCCATGGGCACAGCAAGGGCTGAGGAGAGGTTCCAAGCTCCCATTTGAGATGGAGGGATTGAGCGGGTGCCTCCAATAAACTCAATCCCAGCCCCAATGTGTTGATGGCAGCCCCAAATGGCTCGATCCGTCAGCCCCAAGGCCCGGCTGTGGGGAGTCAGGAAGCACAGAAGGGGAATTGGTGTCCAGGAGGGGTGGGATGGGATGGGATGGGATGGGATGGGGGTGGCATCGTGGGGTTGGGATGGGGTTTGGGAGGGATGGGGTGGTTTGTGCACTTGGTGTGGGGCACTCCAGGGAGGGAAACCAGGAGTCTCTTTTGGGGAGGCTCCTGCTGGTTTTTGACAATTTTGGGGCCTCTAAGTGGCTTCTGGGAGGTTGCAGTGAATTTGGGGAAGGTGCCGTAAATCCCCCGCAATGTGGGCAGCTGAGGTGAAGTCCCCGCATTTTGGGAGTGTGAGAGGACCCCAACTGGGAGGGGATCCTGCTGCTTTGCACCCCTTCAATGGGGTGAGAAGTGGCTTGTGAGGGAAGGAATTCGGAAGGAATTCGGAAGGAAGGAAGGAAGGAATTCGGAAGGAAGGAAGGAAGGAATTCGGAAGGAAGGAATTCGGAAGGAAGGAAGGAAGGAAGGAAGGAAGGAAGGAATTCGGAAGGAAGGAAGGAAGGAATTCGGAAGGAAGGAAGGGAGGAAGGAAGGAATTAGGAAGGAAGGAAGGAAGGAAGGAAGGAAGGAAGGAAGGAATAAGGAAGGAAGGGAGGAAGGAAGGAATTAGGAAGGAAGGAAGGAAGGAAGGAAGGAAGGAAGGAATAAGGAAGGAAGGAAGGAAGGAAGGAAGGAAGGAAGGAAGGAAGGAAGGAATTCGGAAGGAAGGAATTTGGAAGGAAGGAAGGAATTAGGAAGGAAGGAAGGAAGGAGTTCGGAAGGAAGGAAGGAATTCGGAAGGAAGGAAGGAATTCGGAAGGAAGGAAGGAAGGAATTCGGAAGGAAGGAAGGAATTCGGAATTCGGAAGGAAGGAATTCGGAAGGAAGGAAGGAATTTGGAAGGAAGGAATTCGGAAGGAATTCGGAAGGAATTCGGAAGGAAGGAATTCGGAAGGAAGGAAGGAATTCGGAAGGAAGGAAGGAAGGAATTCGGAAGGAAGGAAGGAATTCGGAAGGAAGGAAGGCTGAAAGCAACAAGGAAAGGAGGAAGAAAAGAAAAGTAGAATAGAAGAAAGAAAAAAGAAAGAAAGAAACAAGAAACAATAAAAAAGAAAAAAGAAAGATAAACCATTAAAAAATGAAGAAAGCAAGCAAGCAAAATAAGATAAAAATGAAAGAAAGAAAGAAAAGAAGAAAGGGAGAAAATCAAAAGACAGATATCAACAAGAAAATGAAAATGATGAAAAAAGAAAAGAAAATGAAAGAAAGCAAGACTAAATAACATGAAACCAACAAGAAAATTAAAGAAAAGGAAAAAAAGGAAGGAAGAAAGAAACAAGGAAGAAAGAAACAAGGAAGAAAGAAACAAGGAAGAAAGAAAAAGAACAGAAAGAAAGACACAAGAAAAAATAAAAGAGAAAAAGAAAGAAAGAAAGAAGAAAGACAGAAAGCAACAAAAAATAGAAAAAAGGGAGAAAAAGATTTTAAAATTAAGAAAGAAAGAAAAAAGGATTCAATAACGTGAAATGAACAAGACAAAGGAAAAAGAAAGAAAGAAATAAAACAAGAAAGACTCAATAATGTGAAACCAAGAAGAAAAATGGAAAAGAAGGAGGAAAGAAGAAAGCAACAAGAAAAAAAAAAGAAAGAATCAAAAGAAAAAAACCATAAAGAATGAAGAAAGCAAGCAAGCAAAAAGATATAAAAATGAAAGCAAGAAGGGAAGGAAATGAAAAGACAGAAATCAACAAGAAAATAAAAAAGGAGAGGAGAAAAAAGAAAAGACTCAGTAACGTGAAATGAAGAAGAAAAATGAAAAAAAAAGAAATGAAAGAAAGAAGAAAGCAACAAGAAAAAAAAAGAAAGAAGAAAGAAACAAGAAAGAAAGGAAAAAACCCCCAGAAATAATGACACAGAAAAAATAAAAGAAAAATAGAAAGGAAAAAACCAAAAAAGAAAGAAAGAAGAAAGACAGAAAGCAACAACAAAAAAAAAAAGAACAGGAAAAAGGAAGAAAAAGATAAAAGAATGAAGAAAGAAAGAAAGCTAAAAGAAATCAACAAGAAAATGAAAAAAGTGAAGAAAATAAAAGATGAAAAAGTGCCTCAGTAACATGAAACCAAGAAGAAAAATTTAAAAAAAAAGAAAGAAGGAAGCAACAAGAACCAAAAAAAGAAAGAAAAAATATAAAAAAAAGATGAAAGAAAAAAAGAAAGCAAGAAGATAAAAACATGAATGAAAGAAAAAACAAGACAGAAAGAAGTAAGAAAAAGAGAAAAAAGGAAGAAAAGTAAAATAAAAGAAAGAAGAAGGCAAGCAACAAGAAACAGAAACAAAAAGCAAAAAGATAAAAAAATGAAACAAAAAAGAAAGAACGAAAGAAAGGAAACATCAACAGACAGAAATCAAGAAAGAAAATGAAAAAAGGGAAGGAAGAAGAAAAGAAAAAAGAAAAAGCAAGCAACAAGAAACAGAAACAGAAAGCAAAAAGATATAAAAATGAAAGCAAGAAAGCAGGAAAGGAAGAAAGGAAGGAGGGAAGAAAGCAGGAAGGAAAGAAAAAGGAACTGAAAAGACAGAAATCAACAAGAAAATGAAAGAAGTGAAGACAAAGAAGAGAAAAAAGAAAGAAAAATACTCAATGACATGAAACCAACAAGAAAAATGAAAAAAAGAAAGAAAGCAATGAGGAAAAAAAAAAGAAGAAAGAAAAATCATTTAAAAATGAAGAAAGCAAGCAAAAAGATAATAAAAATGAAAGAAAGGAAGGAAGAAAGAAAAAGACAGAAAGAGAAAAAAAAGAAAATTAAAAAAGAGAAGGAAAAAAAAGAAAGAAAGATAAAATAATATGAAACAAAAAAGAATATAACAAGTAAAGAAAAAGAAAAAGAAAAAGAAAAAATGAAACAAGGAAGAAAGAAAATAAAAGAAGACCATAAAAGAATGATGCAAGAAAAAATGAATAAAGAAAGAAAGAAAAAAAAAAAGAAGAAAGGAAGAAAAAACCAAAAAAAAAGAGTAAAAACAAAGACTGAAAAAATTAAGAAAGACTCGATAATGTGAAACCAACAAGAAAAAGGAAAAAGAGAAGAAAAAAGAAAAGAAGAAAGAAAAAGCAAGCAACAAGAAATAGAAACAGAAAGCAAAAGATATAAAAATGAAAGCAAGAAAGCAGAAAAGGAAGGAAGGAAAGAAGAAAGAAAGAAAGGAAGGAACAAAATGAAAAGACAGAAATCAACAAGAAAAGGAGAAATGTGAAGAAAAAGAAAAGAAGAAAGAAAGAGAGACTAAATCACATGAAACCAACAAGACAAGGGGGAAAAGGAAAAAAAAACCCAGAAAGACAAAAAAAGAAAGAAGAAAGAAACAAAAAACAAAAAAAAGGGGAAAGAAAGAAAACAGATAAAAAATGAAGAAAGAAAGAAAACTAAAAGAAATCTACAAGAAAATGAAAAAAGCAAAAAAAAAAAAAAAAAAGACTCAATAATGTGAAACCAAGAAGAAAAAAGAAAGCAACAAGAAAGAAGAATAGAGGAAAAAAAGAAAGAAAAAACATTAAATAATGAAGAAAGTAAAAAAGAAAGAAAAAAATAAGAAAGAAAAAAAGAAAGAAGACAGAAAGCAGTAAGAAAAGGAGTAAGAAAAGCAGAAAAGCAGAATAAAAGAAAATAAAGAAAGAAACAAGAAACAGAAACAGAAGAAGAAAGCAAAAAGTTGAAAGGAAGAATAAAAGAAAGAAAGAAAGAAAATCAAAGACAGAAAGAGTGCAGGTGACCGTGCCAATGCCCATGGCAGCGGGGCCAAGCGTTGGTGTCCGTGGCACCAAAGTGAGGAACGGGTCCCTGTGGCCGCTGCCGTGGCACCTGAGGGCATCAGCGAGTGTCACTGCAATTGTAGCTGGCACCAGCCCCGGCACCGCTCTGTCCTGAGGGCTGCCATGGCAGCCGAGGGCAGCCACAGCTCTGCGGGCAAGTGGCCACGGAGCCTGACTGCAGCAATGGGTCCTGGGGGGGTTTCCAAGGGCATTGGAACTGCTGAGGGTTGCCATGGCATCCAACCCCCTGGGATGTCACACAGCCACCCTGGGATGTCACAACCCATTCTGTGATATCACAACCACTCAGTGATGTCATAGTCTGCTCTATGATGTCAGACTTCTGCCCTTTGATATCACAGCCATATCTGCAATGTCACAGCTCACTCTGTGATGTCACATAGCAACCCTGTGATGTCATAGCCACTCTGTGATGTCATACCACCTGTGATGTCACAGTCCTCTCTGAGACATCACACAGCTGCTCTGTGATGTCACAGCTGACTCTGTGATGTCATAAAGCCACCCTCTGACGTCACAGCCTGCTCTGTGATGTCACAGTCTGCTAGATGATATCTGCCCTGTGGTGTCAGAGCCCAATCTGTGATGTCACAGCACCACTCTCTGATGTCACAGCACCACTCTCTGATGTCACAGAGCTGCTCCATGATGTCACAGAAGACTCTCTGATGTCATATAGATACCCTGTGATGTCACAACCCACTCTGTGATGTCACAGCCTGTCTGGGATGGCCCAGCCCTCTCTGTGATGTCACACCAATACCCTGTGATGTCAGAGCCCACTCTGTGATGTCACACAGCCGCTTTCTGACATCACAGCTGCTCTGTGGGTCTGTGACACAGGCACAGAGGTGTTACCAAAACTTCAGTGAAACAAAACCTCCTCAGCACCAGCGCAGCACGAAGCAGCAGCATTCTTTATTGGGCCGGATGCACGAGGGGAGAGCCCCTCCCAAAGTCGTGTGTGCCGAGTTCAGGAATGTTCCTGTTTGCAGACTCTGTTTCACAGACACATTCCCAGATTGTCCCACAAGAAACACACACACGATCATCATTGCCCCAAAATCATTGCAGATTTCCCCCACCCCTTTGCACATCCCTTCTTCTGCCCTGGGGGTCTCTTTGGGGGTCCCTGGTGGTCGCTGACCCCAAAGCCAGCCCTGGCTGCCCGGTGAACTGGTGAAAGTTGGCACACCTGGGCTGGTTGCTGCCTACAGAATCAGCCTTGTGCGGTTCCATGGCCAGTGGCTTTTGGAGAAGAAGCATTGTATGAACCCACCAGGTGCAAACGGTTTTTCATCAGGCAAATTTCCCCCCCTTGGAGGGTTGGGAAGCTTCTCTTCCCTTCAAGCCTTCCTAAGCCTCACTCTGCTCCTTTACTCACATCCCACGAGTTCCTCAGCTGCTTTCACAACCATGTTCTTTACACAGCTCAAAGCAAGTGTCATAAGCACAAGTATTGCTGTGATCCTAGTTAGACTTTGCAAAAGTGAGGCCAACCATTAGTCAGGGAAAATCCAAGTCCTCTAAATATTTTATCCAAACAGTTACTGTCTAACCCTCCCCTTAATTCCCTGCTGGATGCAGCAGCCGATTTCATCCTCTCTATCCGATCATCCAATCCAGCATCACATTTGGAATGTGCACACAACAAGTGTTGCTGTTTCAGTTCAAGAATCCACATACTCCCTGTCCATGTAGCAGCAATAGGGCTAAAGCCAATCTGCTCTGGAAGGTCATTTTAGCTGGGGCTGGCAATTGTTCCTTTATTTCAGCAAACCCCAAAGGAGCTGCATTCCCTAAAGTTTCCATCTGCAGAGCCCAATGGTGTGTGGCTGGTCTGTTCCTAAAGGCAGATCTTTGTGGAGCAGAGATGGATTCTAAAATCCATCCCGCTGTAGTTCCCACACTGGGATGTTTCCAAGTTCCATCCCCTTTAACCTTTCCCCACAGTCGGGTTCTCGGTGGTGACTCCTTGCACGAGGGATGGAACGTTCATACCCCCAGTGTCCATGGTGCTCCTGATTCTCCCAGGGGCAAACGTGTGCTCCAAATTCCATCCCTTCCCACCCATCCTGGGGTGGGAAGGGATGGGATGGGATGGGATGGGATGGGATGGGATGGGATGGGATGGGATGGGATGGGATGGGATGAGATGAGATGGGATGGGGATGGGGTGGGATGGGGGGGGGTGGGGTGGTCTGAGCACTTGGAGTGGGGCACTCCAGGGAGGGAAACCAGGAGTCTCTTTTGGGGAGGCTCCTGCTGGTTTTTGACAATTTTGGGGCCTCTAAGTGGCTTCTGGGAGGTTGCAGTGAATTTGGGGCAGGTGCCATAAATCCCCCGCAACTTGGGGGGCTGAGGTGAAGTCCCCACATTTTGGGAGTGTGAGAAGACCCCAATTGGGAGGGGATCCTGCTGCTTTGCACCTCGTCAATGGGGTGAGAAGTGGCTTGGGAAGGAAGGAATTCGGAAGGAAGGAAGGAATTCGGAAGGAATTCGGAAGGAAGGAAAGGAAGGAAGGAAGGAAGGAAGGAAGGAAGGAAGGAAGGAAGGAAGGAAGGAAGGAAGAAAGGAATGGAGTGAAAACAATGTAAGTACTGAACAAAACAAAAAAAAAGGTAAATAACTGAGTTCTATTTACAAAAATATCAATCACCTCTGAATCCAAAGTTGCAGAAGACTTTTCACTCCACATTTAGGTTTTGTTTCCATCTCATACTTTTTCTGGTTCTTTTCTTTTTTCTCTTGTTTTTAATAGGTAACACATGCTAGGAAAGGAATGCACAGCAAAATGAGACCCATTTCTGGCAGGCAATGAAAGTGTCGGCTCCTGGTCTGGTCCCTTTTGTGTGGATCCCTCATCTCTGCGGCACGGGGGGAATAGCAGTGCTGGGAGGCAGCAGCGGGCTCAGGAGCATCCCGCTCTGGCAGCTCTGAGCAGGTGGCACATGTCCTGCTCTCCTGCTGCCCTCCAAAGCACAGAATCCATGGGCAAGTTTAGGCACAGCTCTGGGCACAGCCAGCATGGTCTGGGCACGGGAGCGGGGGGCAAAGCGGGTGGGATCCTTCTGCAGCTGCCTGGTGGTTCCTGGTTTCTCTGCCCAGAGTGCCAGGATGTTCTGAAGAGGTGCTTCTCCATGCAGCCCTTGGCCAGGCCGTCCTTGGAAGAGCTCTTCAGTGACCCTTGGCTGCAGGGTGTTCATGTGCCCTAGAGGATGGCAGAGACCCACGGGCACAGTGTGATCCAGGGGTGTTCCGGTTTGGCCAAATTTAGAAATATATCCTCTGAGAGAAGGCACAACCACCCCTCCCCCACCAGGTTCAGGAAAAAATAAATTTTCCTCAAAGGAAAGTGAAAGAGATAAAGCTTTTTATTTAACAAACACACGGGAAAAGGATAATAATACTAAATAATAAAATCTCTCGCTGTGGAGAAAAAACCTGGGAAAATGTTCGAGTCCTCCCTTTGGTCTCCTCGGAGCTGGGGCTTGGCCCAGGGCCAGGCCCTCTGTGCCCGGTGGAAAGTCCTCCCAATGTGCTCTGATGTTAAAGCAATCAAGCAGTCCAGTAGAAAAGGGAGAAAATCTGAAATTCCAGGGAAGGAAAAATTCAACTCTCAGTCTCTCTCCAGAGAAAAAGCAGCTGAACCCCTGGCCAAAAAATTGTCCTCGGGGAACAGCAAGCCGGGTGCTTCCTCCCTGCCCTGCCACAGCTGGGAAAACCAATTGCTATCTGTGTGTGACCTTGAACAAGCTGCAAACTGCTTTGAAAAAGTTTTGCTCAGTTTTTCCTTCCCCCTCTCAGGCTCAATTTAGAGGCATACAAAGCCACAGAAATTAATTTCTGGGCATAGGCAGTGATATGGGATACACATCATAAGGTCACCCCAAGACAAGGGGCCTGGCAGGTAACAGTCCCACCCATCTCTTGGCAATCAGTGGCAAAGCAAAGCAGACTCTTTTGTCCTGCCTGTAGCTCTGAGCAGGGACCATCAGAAGGGAACACGCAGCTCTTGGGCTGCAGCTGAGCTGGAGGCCTGCTCTGGCAAGCACTGGTGGCCACCATCCCTCCTGGTTTTGCTTGTCTGGCTCACAGATGGCTGGGGCCCTGGGCAGAACCCTGAGAGCCTGGTGTGGCCCCAGGGAAGGAGAAGGAGCCCCTGGAGAAGCTGTAGCAGGTGGGGCTGCTGCTGCTGGAGACACCAAGGATGAGCTCAAGGACAACAACCTGTTCCTGGAGCTGGCCAGCGGCAGCTGAAGATGATGGCCTTTGATTGTGGCACCTTCTCCAAAGACACACTCCACGCCCAGTGTGCAGGTGAGTCCAGAGCCAGGGGGATTCTCCCAGAGCTGGGCATGGCACGGCCTGGCCGGGCACCAAAGGTTCCCCCTTTGCTGGGGCGGCTGCAGGGAATTCTTCAGTGGCTGCCAACACATGTGTGTCAGTACAAAGCTCTCAAGGGACTGATTAAAGCGGAGGACTGGAGACCATGACTGCACAAACCTCTCAGAGACTCAAGTGTGGAAAAATGAAAGTACCTTAGAAAAACCAGAAGTACCTTGAAGCATTAATGAACTGTTGTTAATGACCAAGGCTCTCAAGGGACTGATTAAAGCAGATAATTGGGGACCATGACTGCACAAACCTCTCAGAGACTCAGTGTCAAAAAGAGGTACTTTAATTACCCTTGAGTATCTCAAAGCATTAATGAGCCCCAGTGAGTGTTGTTACTGACAAAGAATCTCCAGGGACTCATTAGAGCAGATGATTGGGGGCCAGGATTGCACAAAGCTCTCAGAGACTCCCAGGCAAAAGCCAAAGCCAAAGTCCTTTGAAAACCCTGCAGTCCCTGGGAGCATTGAGGAGCCCCCAGGGCCATTCCTGACCAAGGCTCCCCAGGGACTCCTTCCAGCAGATCCCTGAGGCCACTGGGATGTGGGGGGATGCTGAGGGCAGGACAAGGGGCTGACAGTGCCCAGCCTTGCTGGGGCTGTGCCAGGAGGCCCCAGGGCCTCAGGACAAGGTGTCTCCTCCCAGCCCTTGGTGGCACAGACGCTGCTGTGCCCCAGGGCACCAAGACTTGGCTTCTCCTGGGCACTGCCAGCCCTGCCAGGGCCCTTGGCCATGGCCAGCACAGCTTGTCCTGTGCTGTCCCACAGCTGCTGCTGTGTCCCTGCAGGCTGCACACTCCCATCTCACTGCCCCGCCAGCTCTGCCCTGCCACTGCCAGCCCTGGCCTGAGCTGTGCCCAGCCTCACCCTCTGTGCCTTGGGCACACACACATGCCCTGCGCTCATCCTCCCTCTGGGTGCTTCTCCTGCCCCAGCGCTGCCCTGGGAGGGACATTTCCTCCTCCTCATGCCCAGTGTCCCCCTGCCCAGCTGCTCTGTGGGGCAGTGCATGTCTCTCCTGCTGTTCCCTCGCTCCCAGGAAAGCTGCACCATGTGGGGCACGGCACAGCAGCCTTCCAGCAGCCTCACAGCCCCTCAGCCTTGTTGGGCCTTTCCCCTGAGCAGACAGCAGCAGCATCTCCGTGCTCTGCCCAGCATGCTCCTTTCATCACCAAACTGCGGGAAAATAGAAACTGTCCAACACCATCTTTGAAGTGTCAGAGAATCAGGCCCTGTGGAACCAATGAGCCCTTGGGACACAGGAGGATCTCGTGTAACCAAGGGTCAGTTCTGACACTGCAGATCCAGAGAGATCCTTGTGACACTCTGGGGCCTCGTGGAACCCTTCTGCCCTGGTCTTTGGACCAAAGAGACCCTTGTGCCCCTACGGGACCTTGTGCAGCCAAGGAGAGCATTGTGAGAGTGCGGGGCCATGGAACCAAGGGACCATTGGGACCTTGTGGGGCCTCCTAGACTCAAGGGACCATTGCCACACTGGGGGGCCTCATGGAATGAAGGGTCCATTGTGACACTGCAGAACCAAGGACACCATGGTTACACTGCGGGGCCCATGGAACCAAGGCACCATTGGGACACCCCGTGGCCTCATCCTCTGGAATTTCAACAGCTCTGAGGGATGGCAGCACCTGCAGGCAGCACTGAAGGATTCTGGGGACAACCTTTGATCCCTGCTCCAAAGGAAATCAGAGAAAGACTCCTGGTCAGATAAAGGCACCTTTTCCTTTTCCTTTTCCTTTTCCTTTTCCTTTTCCTTTTCCTTTTCCTTTTCCTTTTCCTTTTCCTTTTCCTTTTCCTTTTCCTTTTCCTTTTCCTTTTCCTTTCCTGGTGTAAACTGTTGACCTGCCTGTAAGGTGCAGCAAAAGCTTTGCAGGGTTTGGTTCAAGGTCCCCAAGGTTGGAACAGGGAAGTGTTCGAGTCCCTTCTAAGAGAAGGCTTGCAGTCTTTGTGCCATGGCTGCCTGGGATCCATGGAACAAGTGTGTTCTGGCAGACTCTGGGACCTCGAGAGCAATCCCATGCAGGAGCCAGCACTGGACCTGCACCCTGGTGGGAGCAGCGTGGTACGGATGGGAAACGGGCAGCTGGGTGTGCAGTGGGAACCTCAAGCCAGGTCATAGAAGGCCAGGCTTTAGCTTTGAACACAGCAGCACAAAAAGCAGAATGAATGACCTTGCCTAGAAATCACGGAAGGACAAAGAGTGACCATATGGACTGATTTGAGCTCTGGGTTTGGAATAATACACGCCCAGGGAGCCACATGGAAGGAAAGGGCACAGAGGTCTCCAGTGAGTACAAAAAGAAATCAGTCCCCTACTGCAGAGTGTGCCAAAGCCAAAAGAAGTGTCCCTCCTGGACACCAATTCCCCTTCTGTGGTTCCTGACTCCCCACAGCTGGGGCTTGGGGCTGATGGATCGAGCCATTTGGGGCTGCCATCAACACATTGGGGCTGGGATTGAGTTTATTGGAGGCTCCCGCTCAATCCCTCCATCCCAAATGGGAGCTTGGAACCTCTCCTCAGCCCTTGCTGTGCCCATGGGCTCACCTCAAGTCCCAAAATGAGAGCCAGGGCCCCACAGCCCATTCAGAACCTCTCAACATTGCCAGAAACAGCAGCATCCTTCCCAAAATGGGCTCCCCGGCTCCCTGACAATAGGTCCCCCTTCCAAGTACCAGAGCCCCCCTCTCAGAACCCCTCCCTAAGCATTGGGGGGACCCCAAAACTGCCTCAGGAACGGGACATAGCCTGCAATCCCTTCAGGAATGTGGGATACCCCAGAACCCACTGAGGAACAGGGTCCCCCCAGCCTCATCATGCCCAGCCTTCAGCTGTCTCAGCCAGAGCCCATCCTGCCCTCAGCAGCCCCAGCCCAGCCCAGCCCAGCCCAGCCCTCCTGGGCAGGAAGCCCCAATGGCCGAGCCGGCCTGGGACACTTCCAGGGATGCGGGGGCAGCCGCAGCTTCTCAGGCCAGCCTGTGCCAGGCCCTGAGCGCCCTGCCAGGGAACCATTGCTGCCCCACATCCCATCTCAGCCTGCCCTCGGGCAGCGGGAAGCCATTCCCTGGGGCCCGGCCCCGCAGGCCCTTGGCAAGAGTCTCTCTCAGCCAGCAATTGCTGCTCCTCCCTGCTGCGGGGCCCAAGCTGCAAGTTGATTTTCTGCCGCTGGCCCCAGCCCAGCCCTGAGCCAGGGCCAGGACCTTGCCCTGGAGCTCTGCGGGCACTGCGTTTGTGCGGCCGCAGCGCAGTGGCCGCAGCTCGGAGCTGCCCTTTGTGTCCCCGCCAGCAGCTGGCAGAGCTGGCGGGGCCGGGCCAGGGCCGGGCCAGCCCTGGCCTTCCCGGCTCTGGGACACAGCGGCGGCAGCCCCAGCCTTCCATCCCTGCACACGCTCCCACACAAGCCTCCAGAGCCGCGGCCACGCAACGCAACTGACCGGCCGCTGACCCCCCAGCCTGGCCTGATGGCCATTCCTCTGCCCACACCTCGGCCAAGCTCCCCTTGGCCACCTCCTGGCCACAATGCCACAGACAAGTGGCACATACAGGTACAGAGCTCTGCCCAGAGCTGGCAGGGAACGTTCATTCAACAGAAAAACCACCAAGAAAAAGAGAACTGCCCCCAGCAGAGCTGTTCCCTCCTGCAGTAGTTACACCTGCACACCCACAGCACCTGAGACTGCAAGCAATGAGCATTCCCTGGGCACATGTGCAGCCCAAGCAGCTCGAGGACAGCCTTGCAGCAGGACTGCTCTCAGCTGAGCCAAAAAGGCCCCTCTGGCAGCTGCAGGGCCATTGCAAAGGGCAAGGGCCAGAGCCTGGGCCCACGGGGGAGGAAAGGGCTCTGAATTCCCCTGCCCTGGCACAGAAACCCTGTTCCCAGGCTGCTTCCCACACAGGATTCCTCTGCAGGACTGCGGAAAGCTGAGAGGCAGCTCTGGCTTCTCCACTTTCCATGTGCTAAAGCTGCCTGGCAGAAGAAATGGAGGGACAGCTCTGGTGGCATAATCCCTCCCAGCCCAGGGCACAGCGCTGGGAAGGTCTTTCTGTGCCGAGGCTTTGCTGCGGCCAAGGAAAGCTCCTGGCTCAGGGTCACCTTTCCTGCTGGGCCAGACCCCCCGAGTGGCCCAGCAGCAGCAGAGAATTCCAGCACAGCCCCAGCACGGGCAGGGCGGCCCTGGGCGGGCTGCGGGAGCCGGCAGCGCCTGAGCTCAGAGCAGCTGAGCCCGGGGGCTCTTGGCCAAGGCCGAGGCCCAGCGAGCATTTCTCAGGTCGCAGGGCGGCCTGGAAAGGTGCTGGGGGGGATAATTCACCTCCCAGTGCAGTCCCAGTGGCTCCCAGGATTTCCATGTCAGTGCTCCCGGCGCTGCTCCCAGCCCTGATCCGTGGGGATGGGAATGTCCCGCTCCCTGCCCGGGGCAGGCTCACACCTGAGCCAGGTGTGCAGGGCAGGACCTTGCCCTGAGCCCAAGCCCTGTCCCCCCTGCAGGATCTGCTTCCCATCGGCCTCTTCCTCCTGCAGCCCCAAGCCCAGCTCGGTGCTGACCGAAGGGCGCTGGGCCGGGGTCATCCCCCGGCGGGGGCTGCGCACCCCCTCTGCCCCCTCCCCAAATTCCCTCCCGGGGCAGCAGGGGCTGGCTCAGGAGCGCTGTGGGCAGGGAACACGGGGTGACACCGGGATGGGGGGGAGTCACACATGCTCTGGGGGGACACACACGGCCCCTGGGGACCCCCCCTCACCTTCTCCCACAGATCCAGGAGGATGAACCCCAACACAGAGTCCCTGACCCACAGCAGGATTTTGGGAGTGGGGTCTGGTGGCAGCTTTGGGGTCTTGGGGAGAGGTCACAAGTGCCCTAAAACCCCCTCCCAGCCCCACAGCCACTCCCAGACCCCTCAAACCACCCCACAGCTCCCCACCAGGACTCCCCCAACCACTCCCTGCAATAGAAATGGCCCCAAGAGCCACCAAATCCCCTCCCCATCTCCCCCAACACCCACCCAAATTTTCTCCAAGCCACAGAGCCCTGCCAACACCCCAAAACTCCCTCACAGACTGCCCCAAAAGCCCCCCAAACCCCTCCCAGCACCATAAGTGGCTCCAAGGGCCACGAAAGCCCCTCCCAGTCCCCCAAGGAGCTCCTAGACCCCCTCCCACCCCCCACGGCACTGACCAGGACAGGCTGGGGGACAGGAACATCCACAGCCCAGAGCAGCTTGGGCACTTCAGCAACGATTTGGGCACTTTGGGGGGGACACCCCAAAGGGAGAGACCCAGGCCAGGGACTGGGACAGACACCCGGAATTCCTGGAGAACAGACGGGCTCAGGTGGACACGTTCTGCCAGCACAATTGTGAGACTGTGGTCCCAGTCTGCCTGGGTTTGTGGCCCACAACACTCAGATCCTCCCAAATATTCCTCTGAACCCCAAATTCATCCCCGAATTCCGGTAAAATGGTGCAGTTTTAGATGCCTTTGTATAATTTCTTTATTTTTACTCCACTTTTGGTTGTTTCAGTGGGATTAACACAGAAATTACTTAGACTGCAGAAGATCTCCAAGATCATCCAGGGTTGCTTGATACCACCAGAAGAAACAATTGGACAGAGCAGATGAAAATTTTAGGGTGTGAAGTTAAAAAACCAGCTCTTCCCAATGAATTTCCAATGTTCATCTGAGTCCCGATGGATGTTCCTGCCCCTGCGTTCACCCAGGTGCCTACAGGGATCCAGGAAAACGTGGAGAGCACCAGCCAGGGGTCTTCCCAACACGGATCACAGGGAATGTGGGTCACCAGCGCTCTGCCAAACGTGGGTCCTCTGATGGGAGATGGAGTTGGAGCAGAGGACAAAGCTCTTCCCGCAGTCGGGGCACTCGCAGGGCTTCCCTTACCGGTGCCTCCGTTGGTGTCAAGTTAGAGCTGCTGGAGAAGCTCTTCCCACACTGGGGACACTCGTAGGGCCTCTCCCCGGTGTGGATGTGCTGGTGGGTGACGAGGACAGAGTTGTACCTGAAGCCCTTCCTGCATTCGGGGCAGCGGAAGGGCCTCTCCTCCGTGTGAATCCGCTGGTGCAGGAGGAGAGTGGAGCTGGTGTGAAACCTCTTCCCACACTCAGGACACTCGTAGGGCCTCTCCCCGGTGTGGATGCACCGGTGGCGGATCAGGCTGGAGCGGTCTCCGAAGCTCTTCCCACATTCCCCACACTCGTAGGGCCTCTCCCCAGTGTGGATCATCTGGTGGTCGATCAGGCAGCATCTCCACCTGAAGCTCTTCCCACATTCCCCACACTTGTGGGGCTTCTCCCCATTGTGAAGCTGCTCATGAACCACCAGCTCTGACCTCTGGCTGGATCTCCGGCCGCCTTCCCGGCATAAGGTGGGTCTTTCCTCCTCAGAGCACCCTGGGCTGCGTTTGCAGCCCCTCCTCCTGCAGGATCTCTGGGGCTTTTCCTCCCCATTGGATTCCTGCGCCGTGGAGCCTCTCAAAACGGCCTCTTCCACCAGGTTCTGCCGCGGGGATTTGTCCTCCCTGGGCTCCGTCCTCAGCTCCTTGTCTGGGGGAGGAAGGACAAGGAGAGGATGGGATTTGCCTCCGTGCCACAGGGAAGGGGAAGGAGATCCCCCCAGTCCGTCCCCGGCAGGACGGCGTCGGCAGCGGGGTTGTCCTGCAGCCGGGGGCGATGCTGGGCTGGGAGATGGAGCAGGAGAGAGGGGAAAGGGGCACTGACTTCCTCCTCACCTGCCTGGGGCTCCCGGGGCATCTTCCTCTTCCTCACAGCCTCCTCCTCCATCTGGCCAAGGGCTGGGAATGGGAAATCCTGGTTTGGGGAGAAACAAGAGATGAGTGTGTTGGGTTGGGGCTTTCTCCTGCCCAAGTCCACCTCTAGAAGTCACCAGTGTCCATAAAAACCAACAAAAATTGACAGTGAGTCAAAAAAAAGCCTCCAGGAGTTCCCCCTTTCCAGTCTCCTCACGTTGGGGTTCTGGGGGTCCCCCTTTTCAGGGCTGCTGGGGGTCCTGTGGGTCCTGGGGATCCCCCTCTCTGGGGTCCTGCTTAGGGATGCTGGGGGGTTTTGGGGATCCCACAGGCCCCTTTTTTCCTGATTCTGCTTTGGCTCCCAGAGGTCCCAGGGTCCCCCTCTTCAGCCTCCCTCCACTCCAGGCACTTGGGGCTCCCCCCTCTCCTCACTGCCCCTTTCAGGGACAAGGGGTCCCAGCCCCGCCTCATCTCCAGGCGCCCCCACCCCTCCAGGCTGTTGGGGGTCCCCCAGCTCTGGTATCGTCCCTCTCTGCTCTCCCCACTCCAGGGGTCCCGTGTTCCAGCCCCCATCTCTCCTGGGGATCTGCAAAGCCAATGTCCCACCCCGCCAGTACCAGGCGATCCTCACATGGACCCCCCAAGACCCCCAAGGGGCAATTATGGCTCAGCTTTGGAGTCCTGCAAGATCCAGATATCCCCTCTGGCACAAAAAAATCCCTCCCAGGGACATGCAAGGACATCTGGGGCTCGATTCCAGAATCTGCAAGCTCCAAACACCCCTCCAAAAAAACCCCTCTGGTGACCACCCAATAGATTTGGGGTGAGCTCCCCCTCCCCGCTCACCTGCAGGATGGGGGGGAAGATGCTACCGGGGCTGGGGGTGCTGCGGACACAGTGGGCGGGCGGTGGAACCTCGTGGTTCTCCAGCTCCTCCTCCTCCTCTCTCCCTCCTCTTCCTCCTGCTCCTCCTCCACTCCCACCCTGCCCCCCCCTTTCCAACCTCCTTTGCCCCATGGCTGCCGCAGCACCGGCTGCTGTGTGGGGGGAGCCCCTGATCAGCCCCGAGATGGACAGGGGGGTTGGGGACCCCCCCAGTGCAGATCCCTCCCTTCCCCAGAGCCCCAGGGAATCACTCCAGGGCTCAGGTGCTGGGGGACAGGGCAGGACCCCCATGGAACCGCTCTTCTGCTGTCCCAACCCCACCTTTCCCTCCCCTATCCTCCCCTTTCTCAGCGTTCCCCCAATCCACAGCCCCATTCCAGCTCAATTTGGGTGTCCCATCCCCCTCCCGCTTTGTTTGGGGGTCCCAGCCCCCTCTCGCCCCCCCTTCTGCACCTTCCCCATCCCCAATCCCCACCTCCCCTCCCCTAGCCTTGGTTTTGGGGGTTCCAGGCCCCTCCTGCTCACTTTGGGGGTTCCATTCCCCATTTCGCTCAATTTGGGGTCCCAGACCCGCCCCCCTTCTCACCGCTGACCCCGCGGCCGGGGGGGCTCCCAGCACCCACCAGTGCCACCAGTGCGGCCCCAGCTGCCCCCACACGCCCCATGCCCAGCGCCGGGCGGTGCCCACAGCCCCAAAGCAACCGCGCTGTGCCCTGGGGGGCTCCCAGAGCGGCCCCGCCCCGCACGGCACTGGGAGCACCAGTCCGGAGCAGTGCGGAGCGCGGCCGGGCGGCATCAGCCGTGCCCGGGCAGGGCCGGGCCCCGCGGGGCTCCCGCCCGCACTCGGCCCCCGCCGGGACAGCGCGGGGGGCCCGGCCTGGCCGCCCCCACCTCCCCCTCCCCAAATTCCGCTCCGGGGGGCGCTGGGGGCGGGGGGGGCTCAGCTGGGGCCAGAGCTGCCGGAGCCACGTGTCCCCCGCTGCCAGCACCACCCCCTCAGGATTAGGGGTGCCCCCAAACTCCCTCAGAGCTGCCGGATACCCCGCACGCCCCTGAGGAGTGGGGTCCCCCCGGCCTCATCATCCCCAACCTTCGGCTGCCTCATCCCAGGCCCCATCCCGCCCATCCCCCTCCGCCACACTTCATCCCACACCCCAATCCACATCCCACCCTTCCCGGGCCCCATCCCGCCCCATCCCATTTCTCCTGGCAGCCGCCACCGCGACCCCCAAAACCCCGCGTGCCGGGGACTCCCCAATATCCCCCAAGGGGCATTTGCGACTCACATTTGGAGCCCTGCAAGATCCAAACATCCGCCTCCCCCCCGCCCCACCAAATCCCCCTTCCCCCAGGAACCAACAAAGATATTTGGGGCTCGGTGCTGGAGTCCTCCAAGCTCCAAAAATCCCCTCTCCCAAAAACAACCCCAGCGACCGCCCAAGATATTTGGGGCGAGCTGTCCCTCCCCGGTCACCTGCGGGATGGGGGGAGCGAGGCCGAGAGCTGCGGACACAGAGAGCGATGGATGCACGTGGAGGCTCCTCTTCCTTCCTCCTCTGTCCCGCCTCTTCCTCCCGCCCCTCCCCCTTTATCTCTCCTCTTCCTCCCGCTCCTGCTCCTCCATCTGTCCTCCGTCCAGCAGCTCCGCTGCCGTCCCCAAACCTCGGGCTGGACCGTGGGGTCTGGGACACAGCCCCGTGCTGGGGGGCAGAGCCGCTGCTGGGGCCATCACTGTGTCCGGGGCATCCTTTGTGCCCCTCGTGCAGCTCCAGGCTCCCGAGGGCTCCCCGAGGGTTTCTGTGGCTGTCCCTGCTCCCCAAATCTGTCGCGTTTAATGCCCAAGCGCGGCAGCCCCGTGCCCTGTGGCAGCAGCCGGTGCCGGGACACAGCCCCGGGAGCTGCGCTAATGTCCGGCCGTGCCCAGGAGGGACTGAGGGGAGGGGACTTCATAAGGATCCCCCCTCTGCGCCCCTGGCTGCGCACGGAAAGGTTCTTTAGCGCATGACAGCGGTTTTCCGGGATTTCTGGGCTCGGCGGGGTCGAGGCGGCGGCAGCGGGAGCCGCGGGGCCCCGCCCGTGGGGGCGGCCGGGCTGGAAAAGTGCGCGGGGCCCCAGCGCGGTGCCCGAGGGCGGAGCGGAGCTGACGAGAACAACCCCCGGAACCCCCCGGTGCCCGAGGGCTGAGCGGAGCTGACGGGAACAACCCCGGAACCCCCCGGTGCCCGAGGGCTGAGCGGAGCTGACGGGAACAACCCCGGAACCCCCCGGTGCCCGAGGGCTGAGCGGAGCTGACGGGAACACCCCGCTCGTCTCCGCCGCTCGAAGCCGCTTCCCCGGCTCCGGCTGCCGCCGCCGCTCGGCCCCGGCGCGGTCCCGCGGGGTCGCCGCTCTTCGCGCAGCTGGAGGGCTCGATCCGAGCCGCGCCCCGCCCGTCCCTCGCTGCGGCTCTTTCGGTGACACGGAGCGGCCGAGACCCCGCGCTGCTGCCCCGACGCTCCCTCGGTGCAGCTCTTTCAGTCGCTGCGCAGCCGCCACTCCCCGTGCTGTTCTTCTAGAATTTATTATTCTCTTCTCCTTCTTTTACTCCATCCGCACCTCCCATCCCACGCCCTCCGCTGCGGCTCTTTCAGCGCTGGGCTCTTCGCCGGTCTCTCGGTGCAGCTCCTTCAGTGCCACGGGCCGGCGGAGACGCCCCTCGGTGCGGCTCTTTGATCGGATTTTCTTCTTTGCTCGCGGTTTTCTCTCCTTCCCAGCTCGCCCGTCCCGCGGAGCGGCTCCTTCGGGGGCCCGGGGCGGCACCGAGCCCTCGGGGCGGCTCCAAAGGGCCCCGCCCGCCGCCGCTCCCCGAGGCCTCCCCGCTGCTGCCGGGGATCGGACACCGCAGGCGGCCCCGGCCCCTTCCTCTTCTTCCTCTTCTTCCTCCTCTTCCTGCCGGGATTCAGCCCCCGCCGCCGCCCGGCTCCTTCTGCCGCTCCTGCCCGGCACGAAGCGGTGGTGCCGCTGACGGGGCCGGAGCGCGGCTGCCCCGCGACTGCTCCGCGCCTCAGGGCCGGGCCGGGGAGTGACCGCACGGCTGGGGAGGGACTCCCCGCTGGCCAGGGCAGGGACTGACCCCATGGGAGGGACCCCCCGCTGGCCAGGACAGGGACTGACCCCATGGGAGGGACCCCCCGCTGGCCAGGACAGGGACTGACCCCATGGGAGGGATCCCCCGCCGGAGCAGGGAAGGATTCCTGTCCCCGAGGGCGAAGCAGCGGCACGAACTGACCGCACCTCCCATCCCTTCTCCCTGCCCCGCTGGGCACAGCAGGGAGGAGCCGGGGATAAAGTGAACTCCGGCAAGGAGAAAGAGGTCGGGGGAAGGTTCTGTACCAGGGTTTATTTTCCTCCTCACTCTCCTGTTCTGATTCGCTCCGTCCCAAATCCAGTTCATTCCCCACGTCGGGGCTCTTGTGGCCGCGATGGCGATCCCTGAGTGACCTCTCCCTGCCCTTAGCCCGAGCCACGAGGACTCGGATCTGTTCCAGTTCCGTGCAATTCACGGGCATTTGGGGCAGCTGGAGCGAAGCAGCTGGAAAGCACAGCGGGCTCGAGAGGGACTCAAGCAGGGCAGGAGCCGGGGCTGCCCCGAGGGAGCTCTCCCGACACGAACCTTCCCGGGCTCTTTCTACGGGAATTGCGGGGAATGTTTCCATTCATCGCTACAAAGCAGAGTCACAAGTGGAGCTGAGCTTTCCGCTTGAAAGGAGGGAATCGAACGTGTGCGAGGGGACTGCTGGAACCTCAAGGTGTCCCTTGATACTTGAGTTTCGGAAATATTCAGCCCCTCAGCAGCGATGTCTCTCCCAGCCCACCGGCTCCTGGCTCAGACCCAGCTCGGAGCTTGGAGAAGAGACCCAAAGTCGCCACAGAAGAAGTTCTGCCGTTATTTTCTTCTTTCATAGTTATTTTATGCTATCTTATTGTATAATCTATTCTACTTTTATTTTTGCTTTTATTCTTTTTTGTTTTCAATTTTTTTCTTCTATTACATTTTTTTTCTCTATTCCCCCCCCCCTTTGTTCCATCTTCTTGACTTCAGATCCTAACTTATGGTCTCCAGTGTGTTGTTTCTATTGCTTTTGTGGGTATCCTTCAGCAAATATCTTAATTCAGAAAGGAATCATGGTGAGGAGATTGTGACCTTTGAGGCACCTTGGTTTAGTACTTCAGCAGGAGCTGTATTTCTGAGACAGGGAACATTTCACAGGGCATGAGGAGTCAGATTAAAACAAAAACCAAAATCCATCTTCTCCTCCAGACGGACAAAAGGACAAATATTTCTCTTTTATCCTCCCCTTCTCCCCCTGCCCCACCCTAAGAATGTGCATAAATAGTACTAAAACTAAAACACCAAGGGAAAAAAAAAAAAACAAAACCAGAAGAGTTTCGAGCTGGCCTGGCCTGAGGCAGAACTACTTGATATTCTTGCATACACATCCGCTCAGTTTTACTGTGCCTGACAGCACGTAAAAGGCAGAGGCATTCAATGTAAACATCGATGTAAACATGAAATCTCTTTTATTTCACAAGGGATGACTCTTCTCTATTAATCTCTTTTCCTTATTGAAATATTTCCCCCATTGTTGGCTGGTGTCTTCTATTTTTATTTTGTTGCAGAGCTGAAATGGAGGAAGTCGGTGGAATATGGGTATGATCTCTAGGGGAAGTGTGAGTTTTGATTTAATGTTTTGGTCATCTTTAGCTAGAAATAGTGATACTCTCCTGACATGTATTACCAACAGCTAGATGTGGCCGTGAATTGCAAGCTAGCCAAGAAGTCAGTTCAAGTTTGCTTTACAAAACCTCTGATTGCAGTTTATTCTCCTCAAAGTGTGTGCGAGATCTGCCCACGTTTTTGGATACTGAATGTGTAGGTAGGTTTCAGTAACTTCCACAAGCAATTAACTCTTCATCTTTCTTGCAGAGAAAGTATGTCAAGTGTGTGGGGTAGATAGGCACTTTGCATATTCTGGTGCCCTTCTGGGAGCTGAAAACAATAAAGGTTGTTTGTTTGTTTGTTTTCTTTCTAAATGTGGAGCAATTAGCACCGTGGAGAAGGAGACAGCTCTGCAGCATTTGTAACGCAGCAAGTCATTGGGAAGCTCTTGCATATTTATTTCAGCTTCTCCCTTTAGGAAGGAGGCTCCTACAGCACAAAGCACTCGGCTGGTGTTGGTTCCTTGCAGCCTGTTGTAACTTGGACTGGAACCTAATCACAGGAGAATGATTTTTTTTTTTAAAGTTGAAATCTGGTGAAAATAGATTCTGGAATTGCAAGCAGATTCTTGATGTAGCATCTGACTTGTTGCACTATGTGAGGCATCATTCCTTGTTCCTGTCCTTTCTTGGGAAGAATATTAACTGTGAGAGAACAAAGACGAGTAATGAACTCCCAAGGGCAGTTGAAGTCAACTGTGGCCTCACAACAAACACAGCCTATAAGTCCCCTGGCTCCCTGTCCAGCCTGTTTTAGGGGCAGTTTTATGAATCCTACCTGGAGTTCAGCTGTAATATAAATGCACATGGGCAAGCTAGGCAAGAACTGCTTAATTTAAGTAATTTGTTTTGACACCCATCTTCTAAATTTCTTCTGACTCCCTGCTGCTGCCGCCACAAGACTCTTTATGCTATCAGTGTGCAATTCCACTTCCTAATTTGTCAAATGACTACTCCAGCAGTGAAAAGGAACCCACAAAGGCTCTGTATAATGAAAATTATTTATTGCTATCAGTTGAAAATTAGCCCACCCATGGATATGTTGGGGGTGATAAAATTTAATTCTTTGCTCATTGTTGAAATGTCTGGTAGCACTAAACAGGGAGATGTCAAAAATCATTAGGAAAACAATATCTTATGAAAGGCACTGTAGTTCCAAAGTCACTGTCTGCTCCCCACCCTGCGTGGTGCATTCCATAGTTTACTAGCTGCCTGTTGGTGTTCCTGTTTCACTGATCTTTGCAGTTGGCTATGGATTTGTGTGCAAAATTCAGTGATGTGATTAGCTCAGTGCATTTTTACTCTACCTTTGCTTTGCAGCACCCAGTTACCTCAGCTGTAAAGGCAAAACTGTGGAACTCTTTTGTGATCTGGATGAAAGAGCTGCTCCCGTGTAAAAATACTCCTGGAACTGTTTTATTTTTCTTGCACTTTGATACAGTTCCAGCAATCTCACTGATACTTGTTCTGCTACTACAGCTACAGGGGCAAAAAACCCCACAATGTCTGGAGGAGGAAGAGAGGATTTTGTAATGAGAAAGAGCTGGGTGTATGGCTGGGCTGGGAACACTTGAATGGGATACTAGTCCTCATCTGACCTGGAGACAGAGCTGTGCTCTGGCACTGATTAGTTATCACCTTGGACATGGCAGTGCAGAGCTGCTCTAGCAGGATGCTCAGGGCCTTTATCAGGTGACTGCAGACTGCTTTGCTCTGTCCTACTTGCCGTCTTTAAATGCAAAACACCCAAGAGTCACTAAGGCAGAAAAGGCAAACCTGTGGTACCTCCACCACGTTTGGAAGCTGCTGCTCTAAGTGAACGCTTTCTTCCACTTTCCTGTTTTTCTTCATCTGCTTAATCTGCATCTGTAGAAAGCTGGACAAGACTTTTACAATCCAATCCAGGATCATTACATCTCAGTGAACACATTCACATCTATTATCTCTCAGTATTTTATTTCATAGCAGAAGAGGCTGTTAGTTGGAAGGATGCATTGCCAGATTTATGTACTAAAGACACATGCAAAAGTGTTTACTTGAGAAAATTATTGTTGCTTTCCCCCTCACTTTTTTTTGGTTTGTTGTTTTTTGTTTTTGTTTTAAGGGATTTGACTTCTAACATTTTACCTAGAATTATCCTCTTCTAAAGCTGGTATTCCAGGGAATGAGGTATGATGAGCCAGACTCTTGGGTGGAGTTTAACACTGTGGCATGTGTTTGGACTGACTGAATATAAGTAATTGGAAATGCAGGATATTTGGACACTCTTCATTTCTAGGGTTTAGTAAAGCTTCTTAGCACACTGTGCTTTAAATAGAAAAGAAGTTGAAAGAGCTCCCCTCAGACTGGAGCTTCTCCAGCTCCTGTCTACTCTAAGGGTCTGGGCCAGGATACTGGATTCCTGAAATCTCGTGTTGGAAGGGTGGCTGTATTTGACTCTGTGTTCTGATGTGCTGTCAGTGCTGACACCGCCCGGCTTTTGTGGTGCGGGTGCAGTGTTGCTGCATGAGTGAGCTACAGGCCACGAATGCACATTGGCTGTAGCCACCTGTATTTGCACTTAACATTCGTGCTGTTGCAGCACAGCTCTCCTCCTGATGTACATCCTGGCCTTCCCCCAATGAGAGCAGTTCATGTCAGTGCTGAAAAGAAGCTATTTATCACCTGAAAATACACACGTTTTGAACATTTCAATGCACGTGTAAGTGCTAAATATTGTTTTCTTATGAAATGGACAATATGTGCATTGGTCAGACATAACTTAGTCCACTTCTATTTATGAGGTCTCATAAAATACTGTTAGTTGTTTGAAATATTGTCAAATTATTTGGGAAAGTTTATGGATCCTTATGGTAAAAGACATATCTGAAAGTCAGAATTGAGAATTCAGGGTGAAGGTAATCTCTAGTTTGATTTTTAAATCAACAGTCCTCCCCTGTATTGCTGTCCTTTTTGTAAGGCATATATTTTTTTTCTTCAAAGCAATACCTACAATTATTTGTCTGGATGCCTGTTAAGGGTCATAATATGAGTCAGTCATTAGGGATTGATTGATTTTTTTGTAGTTTAGAGACCAAAAAATGGTGACTAATTGAGATCATTTGTGGTTACTGAATTTACTGACAGTGGCAACCGCTCAACGCTCTTTGCTTTACAATGTCTGATGGGTTGGATGGAATATCCAACCACTGTCCTGGCTCTTGCAGGTTGCCATGTAGAAGTGGGGTATGTGAAGGTTCTTGTGCCTTTTCCCAGAGATATATCTACCAGCTGGACTTGGAATCTCTCAGTTCTAGAAGGTTAGAACAACAAGATTCAGAAATTGAAAACTTTGGGTCTACATGGTAGGGCAAAATAAAGGTAAAAAAGGCTGAGAACAGATACCCTCTCTGCCCACTTGTCCTTGCAGGAGCACTGTTCACTCCTTGCTCTCTGTCCACCAGTTTTCATGGCTATCTGAATGATAATAAACTCTAATCAATCCCCTCTAAGATGTTAAAGAAAAAGCTTGAATTTCTCTCTTCCCCAGGGCCTGGATGTTTTTCCCTGCTCCTTGCAGAAGTGCCCCAGTCACCACCCATCTGCTGTAGGCTGTTGTCTCTTTCTTCTGAAGATGCTCCCCTGCCTCTGAAGGAGTTCCAGCCCGTCACAGGTAATCTTTTCCCCTGATGCATCTGTTTAGCAAGCAGGAAAAGTAATGCCAAACAATAATGAAGTGGTGTGAGACCTCCCTGAAGAAACTCTCACCCCAGCAGAAAGATGTTTTATAATTTATGCCCGAAGCATTTATTTCTGTGTGCAGTGGAGAGTCATGTGTGATCTATTCCTCTCCACGCTTTCTCTGTCCCTCCTAGCACTGTTTCTGGTGAGTGGGGCCTCTCTTACAGTTGCTGAATGCAATGCAAAAATACAAATCTGACAATTCCAGATCATCCTTTTGTGGCCGCTGTTTTGTGTCTCAGTCTTTCACCCTCTCAGCCCACTCAGTTTGAACCCGCTGAGGGAAACTCAGTGATAGCACCTGAACACAGAAAAGCTTCAGCTGCTGAGGTAATCTGCTAGAAAGCAAAATGCGTACAAATACTTTCGTTTTGAAAATGTTTGGTGTTGGGGAGGATGAAAGTTTGGTAAGAAAGTTTCACAGGTATGTAGGCTTGGCAGAAAGGTCTGTGAATGTAGAAACTGGGGATGAGGTAGAAATGAAAGCAAGTTTTGATATAGAATAAAAGATGTTTTGCTGAAACAGTGATCGCTGAGTAACTGAGAAGGCAAAGGTTGGAGATGGGTTGGAAGGAGATTTTTAGGAGCAGGACAAAGGTATGTGATTACAAACAAAGACGTGTTTTTCACCAAGTAAGTAAGTCTCAAGAAGAGCATAAGTCAATAGAAAACGTGTCTTTACCAAAAAGAAAGATATGGCAGGCAAACAAGAAATGTTGATGTAGCAAGAAGAAGAAAGGTCTAAGAATTCTCCACTGTAAGCTTAAATTGTAACTTACTTACTCTTGTGATTGGATAATAATGACTAGAATATGGTGATGGTAGTAGCTATGATAGGCTATAGGCAAATGTAAAGGTATTGGGTATGGTGCTTATTGGTTGTTATGTGTTAAGATACTCTGCAAAGAAAAGTATAGAATGCTTTGTAACTTGACCAGAAAGCGGCTTCAGGTATGCCTACAGCTGGAGCTGGCAGCTGTAGGGCTGGCTCTGGATACCTGCTCCCTGAAATGCTGTAACTTCGCCTATGCAATAAACAGCTTTCAAGAGAGCCGCCTGAAGTCCAGACATCCCCCGTGAATCTTTCTCCTATCGTTTGGAAACAAAGAAACTCTTGGAAGCTGAAGTCCTCATTTTGATGTAGCTTAGGGGGAAAAAAAGTGGAAAAATTAATGCTAAAGGAAATGGAAGGAAAGTTGGTTTACTGGGTGCAGGGCAGTGGTTTCAGAGAGTTCAGTTCTCAGAGGACCAGATCCAGGTACATCAGCACAGAGCTCTGCTCAAACTAAATAATCCCCACTGACAAACTGTGTAAAAATATGTCTGGTTTTTCTAGGGGAGCTACAGCTTAGTGTCTTAGTTCATTGGCTTATTTATTGGTAGCAAAGTCATCCCTGCATGGTCCTGAGTTGTGTTCTGAGAAACAACTTGAGCATAAGGATGATGTATTTCATAGCATACAAAACAAATTTAAATTTGTGACTTTTGGGTTTGATTTTTTAAATTTATTGGACTTGTTAATTCACTGAGTTTAAAACTACCTTGAACCAGTTGGATTGCAAGAACCAACTTGCTTATATTTTTTGTGAAATGAATGCCAACAATAACATATTTGTTTATTCATCTTGTTTATTTATTTTTTTAATGAGTGGATGATTTTGACATGTCTTGAAGTCAAATAAGAAAGAGTTTTTGTTCATGTGATATATAGTGCTTACGAAAGCTGAGAGCTTTAGCACATTGCAGATTATGAATTTTAATTTATAATGCATGATATATACATTATAAAGTGGATATGTAATGAGCAGAAGCAATATTACAGTTTTATTCATACTTCATCAGTCTGTTTCCTGTACCTCTGTCTCTGTTTGAAAGATCACCTCAAAATAAGTAAGAGAAGCCTTTTGGCCATGTTCACTGAAGCACTGCTTAAGGAGCATCCCTTCCTACTGGGAATGAGACTAATTTTATCCAGGTATCTGCCTGGATGTCAGACTGTTCTTTACTTGGAGGGCACTTGAGCTGAGGATTTTACAGACTGTGTGAAAGCAACGGCCCCGTTTTCAGGAGCAAAGATCTTACTGGAGACAGAAGTCAGTGCATGAGAGGAGAAGCGTGTGCGCATGTGTGGGGCAGGGAAGAGCAGGGAGAAGAAGGGTCAGGGTTACAATAATAATGATGTTCAGGTTCGTTTGGGTGCATTTCTTGAGTTCATTACTGCTCTATTTACATATAACACTGCCCCATTTTTTCCTGACCAGCCTGTCCTTTAGCCCAGTGACTTATGTAATAAATGTGAAGCAAGGGAAGAGGAGATGTGATTAGTGAGGATTAGCATCTGTGAAGCTGGAGGAAGAAACAGCTTCTTTCTGGCAACCTGCGATTTGAGACAGAGCTGGGAGGCAATGCAGGACTGCAATAGGTTGCCTTTATTGACTGAGAGGAGGAGTGATACCAAGGGGCATTTGAAGCCATGACAAACAGACAGTGGTGATATTGGGGATGCAGGGCATTATTTTAAATGTGAGCTGTTACATATAAATATATAAATATATACATACATACATATATACACACCCCCCTATATATGTATGTATGTTTGTGGCTTGGGGATTTTTCTGTGCAAAATTAAAAAAAGATGAGCAGGCCTGAGCTTCAGAATGGTGTTAAGTTTAGTCCCTTTGAAACACCTTTTCAGCCATCTACAATGCATTAGGTTTAACACTGAAAAAAGTCAAGAAACTGAGCCCATTATTTATATTACAGTAATTCAAGCTCATGTTTGTAAAAACCTGGGTAGGAGGCATAAAGGAGAAGGCTGGAGGAAAGCTCAAACGAGAGCTCAGCCAAGCTGCATTCTAGGAGTGCACCTCCTCGTTGTGAGAGATAACCTGACTGCTGCATATATGGAATTTAAAGTTGCTTGGAACTTCCTTTTCTAATAAATTGATTTCAGATTGAAATTTTGTCAGCTCCTACTAGCTCCTTCTAGTGCCACACATTCATTGCATACAACATTGAAGGGCTTTCCTCTTAGCCTTTGGGTGTTATGTAATGATTGGGGGAAGAACAAAGGGAAAAAATGTGACTACTGCTTAAAAAAGCCACCACCACCCACCACTCCAAACTCATCGAGTAACAGCTTATTGGTCTTGCCAGCAATTAAGATACTTTGTAGTTGGCTTCTGAAATGCCTGAAACTGCTATTGCTCTGTTTAAAAAAAAATGTGAACTAGGCACATAATTATTTTAAGCAATTATACCTTTTGTATTCCATCTCCCCCCCTCATTGTGCAAACCATAAATCTTCAAGTTCTGCAAATGTGTTCAGTTCTCCCCTGCCAACAGCATGAGGGAAACAACCTCTCATACAAAGGTATTGACCAAACGCTTAATGCGTTTTGCAGAATATTCCACTCTTTGCTGAAATTGTTGATCCTTGTTGGACTTCTACCAATTATTTTACCTTTTCTCCTTTTTCTTTTAAAATTTCTCCTCCACTGCCAATCTTGGCGACCCTCAAAGAAGGTTCCCCAACATTCAGACAATCATAATTATTTTCCTTAAGTCAGCAGCAACACAGCATGACTTCTTCAGAATCAAGAGTAAAATTATGCTGTATGAGAAAAGAAAGAGCACTGAGACTTCATAATGGAGATGGTTCTGGATCGGGTGATTACCTGGATTCTCCAGCCAGCCTCTTGGTGATAGGGTTATCTGATCTGATTTTCAAGTGTTGTCTCAGTTTCCAAGTAGACTGCGAGGAGAGTCTGTGCTCACTGAGTGTGCTGCTAACTAAGCTTGTGCTTTATTTCTTGTAGCTCACGTGCCTTATTTATTTCATACCATTCAGGTGTTGCTCTGAGAACAGCTTCAGCAGTTTCCTTGTGAGGTTTTCCAGCTCCCTCATTGGCATGGTGTTTCTATTCCTGTTCTATTCTCCTTGTGAGAAAATATGATGATGTGATCTCTTCTGGAGGAAGGAGATGTGATGGTTCTGGTGCTTGAAGTGTCTGGCTGAAGGAGCCTGAGGAGTTGCCTGTACACTGATTTCTCCCAGAACTTAGTGTTTTATAGCCCCTCAGCCCAGGTCCTCTTCATCCCTGTTGCAGATAATAACTAAGTGCTCCAGCAAATCAGACCTCACCATATGAACACTTTAAAATAATCCTATCTGGGAAAACCTTAATTTAAATGGTAGCCCAACATCACATGCCATTTTTATTTGTCAAATATATGTCAAAATTCCAAATATGTTTATTTTCTCTCTTTCTTTCTCTGTTTTTCTACCATTTAAAGTGTCACATAGTAGCGATCACTTAATGATCACTCATGCCATGAGTGACGCTCGCAAGAGAGATAAACCACACAGGAGGCATAAAAGCTTTTATATCTAAGTATTTCAGTCTTCCAATCACTTCTGTCCTAAGACTCTCTTGCAGAAATTTATGCAGAGGTGCCCAGATGGTGTGTTAAGGCTGTTTTGTTTTGCAAATTTAACTGTAAGCTGCCCTTACCCTTTGACATTTCGGCCGTTTCCAAGAGCACACCTTTAGTCCTTGTATCTGATTTATGTTTGCGGCTGCAGTTGCAGGCTCTGAGCAGAGCTCGCCCTCGCAAGGTGCGTTGCACGACATCCCATAGGATGTGTGTGTTTGGGCTGTTTGAATTAAGGCACGGCAGTTGTCCATACCTCTGGGCAGCACACAGTGGAAACAGCTCAGAATTATGTGGGATGAACAGCTCTGTTCCCTCCTGGCCAGAAAGAAAGCATCCTGGGGACGGACTGTCCCCTTGCTGGTGGGTGGCTGGCCACGCATCGGCTTCGTCCCGCGCTTCAGAGGATGGGCGGTTTAATGAAGGCCGGGCTGGAGGGATCATTCATTCCGTGCCCTGAGGTTCACCACAAGCCTCTCAGAAACCGCAGCCCTTGCTGCTCCAGCAGATGTGCTGGAGCCCTGTGCTGTGACTGGAGGTTTTTCAGTGCTCTGTTCCCCCACCCTTCGCTTATTGTAAAGCACGCACCCGTCCTGCTGCTAAAACTTTTAATAAAAAATAGATTGGTGTCTGCAGTTTCCAGAGTCTTTCTCAACCTTCCAGCCAAAGCCAGAGTAACAAACCCAGAGAACACCTAAGCATGTGCTCTGCAGATGACTGATTTCTGCTCTCGGATGTCTTAGAGCCAGTGGCTCCCACCATTATTTTTCCATGGTGTGCTACAGGGAACTCCTGAAAGCCTCTTTCCTCCTAGTTGCACAAAACATTTGAGATCATTTTTTGCCTTTGAAGTGAGTAATTTCTCTGGAGAATTAGTTTGTTCTTTCTGCAGAAGGTACCTTGTCATTAAGTTTTGGATGAACTACTCTTTTTATTTCTGGATTTCAAAATTTATGTTAGATATTGGAAAGTACCATAAAAGAAAGACTTTCAGGAGGCTATCCTTGTGAAAAAATCTGCTCAAATATTTAAAAAAAACCCCAAACCTTTTTTTATGGCTCTTTCTTCCACACAAGACAAGATCACTATCACATTCAGCCATTATACTTAATATAGGTTATGTAAGGGAAAAAACCCCACCCCAAATCCTAAACCCACTGAGGTAACATATATTGAAGCTTAATGTTTAATTAGTTTAGCAAATGTAAACTTTTCTGTGAATACCATAAAGATGGGGAATGAAGATAATCTAACTTTAAAATGCTATCCAGCTGTTTGTTCTTGCTCCTCATCTGGGGCTTGCAGCCTTCTCACTTGAGATGTTGGAATTTTGTCTGTAAACGTTCCTCATTTGTTCAGTGCAGAATAAAATATGTTAATTTATATGGTTAATCACCTGTCGTTTAAGATGCTCTGTCTCACTTTTCAGTGAAACTCAGAGGGTGCGTTCCCATCCCAGGGAGGAGGCTGACAGTGTGTGCAGCTGAGGGTGCTAATGTGGAGCTGGAGGTAAAGAGTTTATAAAGCTCGGGCCTTCATCACACATTTGTTCACCATGTCCTTGGTCTGACTGAGCTAAAGCCTGGACCAAACTGAAGCAAAGCTGATGTAAGGGCAAAAGAAGCATTTGTGTTTTTATAGCTTTAGTTTAGAGCAATGTATTTTCTTTATATGAATGAGGTGCTTCCCATCTCCAGGAGCCTTATTTTCAGGTACTGTTTAATGCATGGTTTTTGTTAACCCTCCTAAGAAAACACGTTCAGGTGGGAAAGGAATGAAGAGGTTCTCCAGTCTTTCTTTCTGCAGGACCCATCTGTACCCACGGGTTGCTGACATGCAGGGAGCATGTTTGTGGGAATCCTTCTTCATGGATTAGTAGGAGATCATTGACATTGAGGGCAATTCTGGGAGAATGAATGATCTTGACTTCAGGAAGTTCTGAGCTTCTGCAGATATTCCTTGCCCTAGCTCCACTATATTTCCAAATTCCTTTTATATTTGTTGTCAGTGACACAAGTATAATGTACAAAATTTGCAGTATCTTAGTG
This sequence comes from Corvus hawaiiensis, assembly GCF_020740725.1. Taxonomy (NCBI): domain Eukaryota; kingdom Metazoa; phylum Chordata; class Aves; order Passeriformes; family Corvidae; genus Corvus; species Corvus hawaiiensis. The sequence continues at coordinate 13,607,242 of NC_063232.1, read as the reverse complement.
TGAAAAACTGGGACCCAAATTCTTCAGTTAAAGTAACTCAGATATAACAATTGTAACTATTAGATATCTTATTATATGCCTTCCCTCAAGCATTCAAGTTTGAAAGTGCAGTGCTAAACTTTCATTTATGTACTTAATCCTCCTTTTTGGAACTTGCCAACTGGAACAGCATAATGTTAACATTTTTAGCAAAAATGTTTATTCTTAAATTGAGATTATTTTGATTTCTCTGCAAGGAGGAGCAAGAATAGAACAGATATTGGGCTACTGGACTACTGCTCAGCAGTTTGTTTGTAAGCATTCTGGGATTAATCTAGATGTAGTAAAGGTAGATGCTTTTCCTATTTGTCTAGATGTGTTTGTGTCCATAAAAATTTAAGTGAGGCAACTTTTTAATTTGATGGTTTTATTTAACTTTTCAGATTACTGTTCAATATAAGAGTTTCCAGTCCTCTTTAGTACAATCCTATTTTCACTTTTATTTGTGTAAATTAGGAATAACTGGGTAAATTACTTCACAGCCTTGATGGTTGCACAATTGTGTAACACAGTGTAGGGCTGGGTTGACACTCCTGACTCTGCCATGAGTAAATGGTTCCATGTGGATAAGGTGGACACAGATTAGGATTAAGGAATGTGCAACGTGAAGCTTGGAGAGAAAACAACAAACCAAGATAATTGTATGGGAAAGCCAGAGGAACTCCCAAGCCTATTTCAGTGACATAACCCTAACATTAAACTCATTGTCGTGGAACTAAGGCTAATAGAGTTGTGCTAAGAGATAGCATCTGTTTGAGCACCATAATAAGCTCTCAAGAATGGCAGTAAAATAGCCTTAGATCTGCCTGTTCAAACAGTTCAGAAATGGGCTGCCACAAAACACACAGCCCACTCAGCTTCTTCTGTACCTTTAATTGTTTCCCATTCTTCTTTTATTGCAGTGTGAAGCCCTCCCTCTTTCAGACATAGCACCAAAGGCACTGCACCCCATCAACAGTTCCTGGCAGCAATATTCACCCATCTGTTACCATCCAAACTGTTCCAAAATTCTCAGACTGGACATGCTGAGGCTCTGCTACTGGGTCATCTGGAAAAAATAAACTAAATGGAATATACTTTCCTATCATCACTGTATGTCTTCCCCAGATGTTCTCCAGAGTGCTACTTCTGCAAAAGATCCGTGTAGGAGCACCTTCTGTGCATCAGTTCTGCAGTCCCTGGCAGATGGGAACGGGATACTTTCAAACAATCTTTTTACAAACAGTGCAAATTCTTCCCCATGTGTAGATCACTATTGCTTTTCAGAAAGGGTGCAGGAGGCAAAGCGGTTTTGCACAGAGATGCTTATCCTCAGTTTTAAGTGTTCTTTCTGTAAATTGCTGCTTCATTCATAGCAATGCTCACCACTGAAAATTATTTTTTCTCCCAAAATATATTGGTAAGCTCTCATAACCATGCATTTTCAAATCTAGCTCATCCTGTGCAAAAGCTTTTAATGTTATGTGATACTAAATGCTCATTGAAGGAGGAAAAAATCTCCTTTGTATTGAAACGAGGCAACAGAGACAAAGTTTTCCTTTAAACCAGTAAAATTGGCTTTTTCATCTTCCATCTTCCTGTGTTTAAGAAGCACGGAGTGGGATGTGTGTGAGGATTTTGCTCATGGAGTGAGTACAGACACTTTCATAGCTCAGATGGATAAGGATTGCTGAAGGACCTCTGCTCGTGCGGGTGAAACGTGGACGGTCTCTGGCCTCAAGAGGGACCCTTGACAGAGCTGCAGTGTGCAGGCACTCATTTTCACTGCTGTGCCTCTGGGGGTAATTCCTTCTGATCACAATCAGGAAAAGAGTCATCTGCTAAGACAGAAAGGTAGGAGTTCCTGTCTGGTTCTAAAGCACGTGAGAAGCAGCTTCAGCCCCAAGCGCCTCTGTCTCGATTGTCTTTCTTTTGCACTTTACATCAAAACCAAGTCTTTCTTATGTATTGTATTCTTAAACATTACAGACAATTTTAATGCAAGTTAAAAGGTGATTCAGCCTCTAGTTTAAATAAATAAACCTCAGGATTTGGGCTTCTTTAGGACTTTTTCTGAAGGGATTGTAGCGTTTGAAGTGGAGACAATCACTGTATATTTTATGCGAATACTTCACAAGTCTCTCGGACTCTGTTCCAGCACAATTAACAGTGGTTAGAATCACTGGCTTTGATTTCAGTGCAGTGAAGAAAGAGTATTAAATTCATACAGGTGGAAGTGGAATTTTCTCTTGGTGAAATACATGGTTTTATGCCAAATTAAAAACAGTGGAGGAGCTTGTATGTCACTTTTCTCATTACTTGTCCCTGAAACAGAATACTACAAGAAAAGTAAATGGAGTGGCAACTCATGAGAGATTGAATTTTCTCTGATTCAACTCAGGATTAATGCCATAGACTTCTGAGTGGAAGAATAATTAATTCATTCTCCTTAAGAAAATAAATCAAGAGAATAAATTAGACTTTTGTATCAGGTCTGAGTGAGTAGATTGCATCCAACACAAGTTTTTCCTGTAGGATTTTTTATTTTATTTTTTATTTTCTCAGGAGGTTGTATCAAGGCAGAAGAATTAAATTCAAGATATTTGTAGCAAAGAGATCTCTGCTGAACTGATTTTTCCAAATAAACATATCCCTTACCCCATATTTCCATGACTGTAAGTTTTTAATTTTGGACTCTAGTATATTGTACTGTATGTGTATTCAGAATACTTTGCAACAGTTAAATTTACTTAAATTTCATTTCAGACATTTACTTAATTTTAAGAATTTACCTAATTTCAGCCATCTTTTAAAAAGTATTTTCACACTTTTTTTTTGTCTGTTACCTTTTCTGTGAGGAGGATCATCATTTGGGTTTTCTCTTGGTACCTCACTAATGCACTCTGAGAGCTATGTTTTGTGTTATTAATGTAGTAGTGGTCCGGGGTTCATGGATGGCTACTGCAGGAAACTTTATGGCCAGTAGTGAAAACAGCAAAAATAATGATGAGAGGAGCCACAGACGTTCTGATGTCTGAGAACTGTGAACTGCCAAAATCAAAAGGTCAGTGCTCTTCTGGTTCAGAATGCCATTCAGTTGGAGCTGGAACATACTTTAGGCTAAGAGCTTGAGCACAAGAGGCTGTAGCACCTATTTTGTTGAGCAGTTCCCTATTGCCCTACTCCATACTCCACTGCATTCCAGCATGTGATTTGCTGAGCTGTAGAATGTCCCTGAGTGGTGTGATTGCCTGGAATGCTTGAAAATTTGGCTTCACATTCCTCAGTTTCTTTTCAGCATTTTCTCTGTTCCCCTCGATGCCTCACACCAGCCCCTGTTTTACTTCTAGATGGAGAACAAGGTTACAAAATACAACTTTTCTTCCTGTGTACTTAGAGGGGTTCTCACCTGTAATAATAAATGAAATAGGTTTCATTTATTTTTATTCCTCCTGGTATGATACAAAGAAAGGAAAGGTAGCTGGAACTATGGCTTTTTGGGGTGGCTGATATACCAGAGCCCTGCATCTGTATTAGGGATATTCGTGTTGTCCAGACTGTCTCAGCAGAAAGAGGGAGGAGTGGAATATTAATGTCAGGAGCTGGAATTCACCAGTATTTGCCATTCACAAGAAAACTTCTGACTCCTGGAGATTGCTTCATGATCTCAGAAGAATTAATGAAGTGATTGAAGATATGGGACCTCTCCAACCTGGACTTCCTTCCCTCTCGATGATTCCAAGAGACTGGCCTATTGTCATCATTGATCTAAAAGATTGTTTCTTCAGCATTCCGCTTCTCCCAGAAGACGCTCCACGGTTTGCATTTTCAGTCCCTAGTGTCAACAGACAAGAACCACTGCAGAGGTACCACTGAGTAGTCCTCTCTCAAGGAATGAAAACTTTATCCACAATTTGTCAATGGTTTGTAGCACAAGCCCTTGTGCAAATGTTTCGCATTTCCAAAATTGTAAATGCCTGCCCTGATTGTCAACTGGTGCAATCCCCTGTTTCCACAGGAGCCGTTAACCCGCGAGGGTTGCAGAGTTTACAATTATGGCGAACAGATATCATTAAATACCCATCCTTTGGAAAATTTAAAAATATCCATGTGTCAGTGGATACCTTTTCTGGCGCAGTTTTTGCTTCTGTACATGCAGGAGAAACAGCTACCCATGCTTGCCAACATTTTTTGCAAGCATTCGCCTCATTAGGCATTCCCCAAGAAATAAAAACAGACAATAGTCCTGTGGATACAGCTCAAAAATTGCCCACATTTCTAATGGATTGGGGTGTTCACCACACTTCTGGTATTCCCTACTCTCCCATGAGTCAAGCCACCATTGAAAGAACATATCACACTTCGAAATGCATTCTAGACCAACAGAGAGGGGGACCAGGGCAAACAACACCACAGATGCGTTTAGGTAAAGCTTTATATGTATATAATTTTTTAAACAGTTGCTTTGCAGAGCCAAACCCAGCAACTTTTAGGCATTTTTCCAATAGTACTCAGTAGGGTATGCCCAGCCCCTGCCCTGGAGGGATGTCTGCTGAGATAAGGAGATTGCTTAACCTCCCAGCAGGACCCCCCCTGGGAAGGCAGCTAACTTTGCAGTTACTGCGAGAAAAGACAGACCCAGAATCCTCCGGGAGACCCTATGCAGATTCTTTGTAACCCATTGGCCTTTACCCTCTGAGACCCACCCCCTGTACCCCTATAAAAGCCAGCCCTCTGGCCCTGCGGGGGAGAGAGTGTTCCTCCCTGGCCTCCCCTTCGCCGGAGTACAGACCAGGAGTACAGACCAACAATAAAGCTCCTCGTGCGGAACAGCTACACGAGCCTCTCGTCTCTCTCCCTGGTCTGGCCTGGAGGCTGCCCTGCAGAGCTGAGCTGAAATCACGAGCTGACAATCACTAAAGAGCTGACAGCTTCTGCACGGGCCCTCCTAGCTAGCAGCTGAGGGAAAACACTGGGCCTCGGGAAGGCGATTCCTTTTGGGACCATCTCTCTGGACCGGTCATCTCTTCCTTGGTCAGAGCTACTGACCCCTCACCAGCAGTAATAGTACTCAAATTAAAAGAGAATCCTCCAGTTTTAATTAGAAATCCAGAAACAGGACAAATCAAAGGTCTGTATCCTCTAATAACATGGTGCAAAGGGTATGCTTGTGCCTCTACAGGTGCAGGTCCTAAGTGGGTTCCAGCAAAGAATGTGAAACCATATCACGTGAGACAACAAGAGCCTGATGAGCACACAAAGTGAAGGGCCTGCTCAACCTTCCACTACTGATCAGCCTTCCATTGCTACCTCTGAGTCTCCTGTCCGTGCTGACACCTAAGAACAACCTGTAATCGCTGAACCTCAGAAAAGACCAAGACGGAGACCCAAAGGAAGCAAAAACAAGAACCCCTCTAAAGCAGCTCAGAAACAAGTAGAACCCACCAGTGAAAAGTGACCTAGAGGCAGGCCCAGAAAGTGGCTGCTCCATAACTAGGCTGCGAGTTTTGCAGACTGTAGTTTATGTATCAAAAAGAGTTACAGTGGGAAAGATGAAATTGAGTTGGATGTTATGTTTATGCTTTTTTGCTTTGCTTGCTTTTAACGACGCAGGTATACTTGTTGACCAACCCAAAACAAATGTTTGGGTGACTGTAGCTAATGCATCAGGTCTAGATACCACGTGTCTTTTGACCACAACCCCCGAGAAACCATTTCCAACTTGCTTAGTCGATATGCCAGTAGATGCTTGGCCAATACCGAAAAAACTTAAGGCAGTGAGAGGCACTCTAGCTGGGTCAAACCAGTGGGATTTCTGGACACGAGTAGACAAGTGGGATTGGTGGACTCCTCACCTTCCCAAAGCACCCTTTGAACCACAAGAATTAGAGCTTCTTGCTTCGGTAAAGCTGGATTTCTGTGTCAAGTTCAACTATATAAGAAAAGATCAGTCAGCAGTCAAAGATGTTTCTCCACATCACTCTGTCTTTAAAAATCAGACATTTTGGTGTAACTATACTTCTTTAACTCCATCTGTATCTAGCACAGTTCCCCTTTTATTACCACAGGGAATGTTCTTTATTTGTGGAGACAGAGCTTGGTCTGCTATCCCATCGCACATCAGGGGCGGACCATGTAGTTTGGGAAAGCTTACTTTAGTCACACCTAGTATAAAAATAACTAGCCAGATAAGACGCAGAGAGAAAAGATCATTTGTCCATCACTATGGACCAGAGTGCACTAACGATTTTAATCCTTGGGGTTCTGGGAAAAGATTTACTGCATCATTGTTTTTACCTCAAGTAGCCTCTAGACAAGCATTAAATCAATTAGATCAATTGGGGTGTTGGCTGAGTAAATACGCCAATTGCATTGAGTGATTTGCTAACAGACGTTAAAGATACCAGACATGCCACCTTACAAAACAGAGCTGCAATTGACTATCTTTTATTGGCTCATGGACATGGCTGTAAAGATTTTGATGGAATGTGCTGCATGAATTTATCTGATCACTCGGAGTCCATTCATAAGAGCATACAACAGTTAAGAGAAGGCGTGTCCAAAATCAGAATTAATGATGGAACTTGGTTAGATGACTTGTTTGATGGATGGGGTTTAGCATCCTGGTTAAAACAGCCTTTGAAAATAAGTCTATATGTATTACTTGCTATCATAGTTGTGTTGATAATGGCGCCTTGCCTACTTCAGTGCATGTGATGAATGGTCGACAAAGTTATCAAAGAGATTTTTGTAGTTCAACAGAGGGAGAGATGTGGGAAATGAAGTTACAGAGAACTCACAGGTGCTGACAGGGTACGGAAACAGCATTGTGCTTGAACAGATAGAAGTGGATACACATTTTGATCTGAGACCTTGGCGAAGGCTGCCTGAGTTAGAACAATGAGCTTTTGCAGTTTAAAGCAAGAAATTAGTTTTGTAGTTTTAAAATAAACAGGCTTTATAGAAGTAGAAATGTATTTTTAACAAGTAAGAACATGTTTTATGCAAGAAATAATAGTGATAAGTAAAAGAGTAAAGAGTTTTGAGTTTAACAATAAATTTTATAATAAAGTTTCTTAGAAAGTTAAGATACAGTAATATAAGCCTGTGCAATAGGCCATAATAGCAATATGATGATTGGATAAGAAAGTATGCACTGCGGCAGAATCACGTACAGTGATGATTGGTACAAATGCGTTAGCAAGCTTTGTGGCATTTGCTTATTGGCTTCAAAAAGTATAAAAGGCCTTGTAGAGAAAAGCTGCTTTTAGCTACCTCAGCTTTTGGATCTGCTGCAGCTGCTGCTACCTTGGCACCTGTGCCTGCTGCAGCTGCCACTGCTGCTGCTTTTGCTATTGCTACTGTAACTGCTGCTTTTGATATTAGAGATGTTGTCCGCAACATCTCTCCTGTCTCATCCTTCAATAAACATGAGACTGATTCAGCAATAAATCATCCTTGTGACATTTCTGAGTCATCCCAATCCCATAATCCTGACAACCAGGGCCCTTCCCAACGTGGGTCCTCTGATGGGGGATGAAGTTGGAGCAGAGGACAAAGCTCTTGCCACAGTCAGGGCACTCTCAGGGCTTCCCTTACCTGTGCCTCCATTGGTGTTGGGTCAAGTTAGAGCTCCTGGAGAAGCTCTTCCCACACTCAGGACACTCGTAGAGCCTCTCCCCGGTGTGGATGCGCCGGTGGGTGGTGAGGCTGGAGTTTTGCTTGAAACCCTTCCCGCAGTCGGGGCAGCAGAAGAGCCTCTCCTCTGAGTGAATCCGCTCGTGCCGGAGGAGATCTGAGCAGGTCTGAAACCTCTTCTGACACTGGGGACACTCGTAGGGCCTCTCCCCAGTGTGGATGCGCTCATGGCGGATGAGGTGGGAGCTCTCTCTGAAGCTCTTCCCACATTCCAAGCACTCATAGGGCCATTCCCTTGTGTGAATGCGATGGTGGCAGATCAGGTGGGCGTGCTGGCTGAAGCTCTTCCCACATTCGGGACACTTGTAGGGCTTGTCCCCACTATGAATCATCTGGTGGGAGGTCAGGTGGGATCTCTGGCTGAAGCTCTTCCCACATTCCCCACACTCGTAGGGCCTCTCCCCAGTGTGGATCATCTGGTGGTCGATCAGGCGGCATCTCCACCTGAAGCTCTTCCCACATTCCCCACACTTGTGGGGCTTCTCCCCGTTGTGAAGCTGCTCATGAACCACCACCTCTGACCTCTGGCTGGATCTCCAGCCCCTTCCCGGCACAGGGTGGGCTGCGTTTGCAGCCCCTCCTCCTGCAAGATCTCAGAGCACCCTGGGCTGCGTTTGCAGCCCCTCCTCCTGCAGGATCTCTGGGGCTTTTCCTCCCCATTGGATTCCTGCGCCGTGGAGCCGCTCAAAACGGCCTCTTCCACCAGGTTCTGCTGCAGGGATTTGGGCTCCGTGCTCAGCTCCTTGTCTGGGGAGGAAGGACAAGGAGAGGATGGGATTTGCCTCCGTGCCACAGGGAAGGGGAAGGAGATCCCCCCAGTCCGTCCCCGGCAGGATGGCGTCGGCAGCGGGGTTGTCCTGCAGCCGGGGGCGATGCTGGGCTGGGAGATGGAGCAGGAGAGAGCGGGAAAGGGGCACTGACTTCCTCCTCACCTGCCTGGGGCTCCCGGGGCATCTTCCTCTTCCTCGCAGCCCCCGCCTCCATCTGGCCATGGGCTGGGAATGGGAATTCCTGGTTTGGGGGGAAAACAAGGGATGAGCGCTTTGGCTTCAAAGTTCCCCCTGCCCAAGTCCATCTCTAGAACTCCCTGGGCATTGTGTGTCCATAAAAACCTCCCAAACACCAAGATTCTGCCTTGAAAAAGCCTCCCAGGAGTCTCTGGTCTCTCCCCTCTGGTGTTCGGGGTTCCCCCCTGTCCCAGCTGCTGGGGGTCACACTTGTACTGGGGGTCCCCCCTCTACTTGGTCCCTGCTCTCCCCAGGCTGCTGGGAGTCCCAGGAATCTGAAAAGTTCCCCCTCTTCCGTCTCCCCACTTAGAGATGCTGGGGGTTTTGGGGGTTCAAAGGGTCCTTTAACCCTTATTCTCTCCTTTGGGGTTATGGGGTCCAAGGAGTCCCCCCTCCCCCTCTCCAGGCTGTTGAGGGTCCCGCGAATGGCGGCGCTCCCCCCTCTCTGGGCTCCCCACTTTGGGGTCCTGGGGGTCACAGGGGTTCACTCCTCCAGACTGCCAGGGCTCCCCTGCTCCCGGTACTGCCCCTCTCTGCTCCCCCCACTCTGGGGGTCCCGAGGTTCCCCCCTACAGCTCTCCCAAGGGGACCCGCAGCCCCCTGGCTCCAGGCTTGAGGTGGCCGTGCCTGATGCCGGCAGACCCAACAAAAAACACCTGCTGGGGACCTCCCAATGTCCCCTCAAGGGGAATTTTCTGCTCAGCTTTGGGAGTTCTTCATTCTCCAAACACCCCCTCACGCCCCAAAAAACCCAACCCAGGGACAACACTGGGAGCAAATGGGAGTGACTGGGTCTGAACTGGGGGCAACTGGGTTCAACTGGAACCACACTGGAAGATAATGGGAGCAGCTGTGCCCATGCTGGGGTCATACTGGGATCCTACTGGAACTGACTGGAATCATACTGGGAATGACTGGAATAGTACTCGGAGTATCTGAGAATGACTGCGGTCATACTGGGAGGGACTGGAAAGGTGCTGGCTGGGATTGGAACCATTCTGGAGGTGACTGGGAGCAACAGAGACCACACTGGGAGCAAATGGGATCATATCTGGAGTGACTGGATTCATACTGGGAGTGAGTGGGCCCACACTGGGAGTGACAGGGAGTCACTCTGGGCATGACTGGAATAATACTGGGAGGACCTGGGAGTGCCTGGGATCATACTGGGGATGACTGTAACCATGCTGGGGGTGACTGGGTGCAACTGGGATCATACTGGGAGTGGCAGGAAGTGACTGGGATCATACTGGCATTGAGAGGGAGCAGTTGAGGTCACATTTGGGGCAACTGGGACCATACTGGAAGTGACTGGAACCATACTGGCAGTGACTACGGGTCCTACTGGGATCATCCTGGGAGCCACTGGGATTACACTGTGCATGAATGCAACCTGACTGGGGGTTACTGGGAGCTGGTGGGCCCATGTTGGGAGGAAAATGTGGACACATTGGGAGCAACTGGGATCAACTGGAAGGTACTGGAACCCTGCTGAAGGGACTGAGACCACAACTGGGATCATACTGGGAGCAACTGGGAGCACACCTTGGGAAACTGACAGAAAATGGGGAGGGCCCTGGAAGTAATTGGGAAAGACTGGGATCATTCTGAGGTAACTGGAACCTTACTGGGGCAACTGGGAGTCCCTGGGAATGACTACAAGCATGCTGAGGGCAACTGGGATATACTGGGAGTGTCTGTAACCATAGTGGGGGTGACTGGAACCACAATGGGAACAGCTGGGATCGTGCTGGGGAGAAATGGGACCACACTGGAGGTAGCTGGGAGCGACTGGATCATGCTGGGGGCAACTGGGCGTGACTGGGACTATTCTAGGGGCAACTGGGATCATACTGGGAGGAACCGGGAACAACTGGAACTATGCTGGGGGCAACTGGGATCATACGGGAATCACAGAGGCTCCATGCTGGGTGAGACTGGAATCATACTGGGATTGTCTGGAAGTGGCTGTGAGCAACTGGAATCATGCTGAAAGCAACTGGGAAGAAGTGGGAAGGACTGGGAGCATGCTGGGGGTGACTGGGATATAATGGGAGAGACAGGGAGTCACAGGGATCATACTGGAGGCTACGGGGGTCATGCTGGCATTGACAGGGAGCAACTGGGATCACACTGGGGGCCACTGGCATGATACTGGGAGTGACAGGGCATGACCATGAGAATGTTCAGGGCAACTGGGATATACTGGGTGTGACTGGGATTGTGCTGGGGGGAACTGGGACCACACTGGGGGCTACTAGGGGCAAACGTGAGTGACTGGGGCCCTGCTGGGAGAGACTGGCATCATACTGGGAGTGACTGGGACTATGCTGGGGGAACTGGGAGAACTGGGAACACACTGGACAAAAGTGGGACAACTGGGAGAAACTGGGACCATGCTGGGGGCAAATTGCATCATAATGGGGAATGACTGGGAGTGACTGGGTTCATACTGGGAGCAACAGGCAGTGAGGGGAAGTGACCAGAATCATACTGGGAGTGATGAGGAAACTGGAACCAGGCAGGGAGGGAACTGGGCTCCTACTGGGAGCAGCCCTTTCCCAGCCCCGGGACCTCCGAGCCCCTTTCCCGTCCCCGGGACCCCCGAGCCCCTTTCCCGTCCCCGGGACCCCTGAGCCCCTTTCCAGCCCCGGGACCCCTGAGCCCCTTTCCAGCTCCGGGACCCCCGAGCCCCTTTCCCGGCCCCGGGACCCCCGAGCCCCTTTCCAGCCCCGGGACCCCCGAGCCCCTTTCCCGGCCGTGCCGCCCCTGCAGCCCCCAGACCCCCCCGCCGGGGTCCCGCCAATCCCAGGGGTCCCCCCTCTCGGGGTCCCCGCTTTGGGATTCTGGGGCTCTCCTCTCTCCGGGGTCCCGCTTAGGGAAGCCGCGGCTCTCCCGGGGCTCCCCAAAACCGGTGTCCCCCCGCCCCCGCCGGCCCCGCGCCGTCCCCACGGGGCCCCGGCAGAGCTCGGAGGGCCCGGCCCGGGAAGCCCAACCCCCACCGCGGGGGGACCCGCATCCCCCCGCCCCCGCCGGGGCTCTGCCGGCACCGCCACCGCCACCCCCAAAAACACCTCCCGGGACCCCCCGATATCCGCCCCAGGGGCATCTGCGGCTCGCCTTTGGAGTCCCGCAAGCTCCAAACATCGCGCCGCCCGCCCCGACAGAGAGCATGAAACAGCGAGCCCCAAATCGATTTCCTGGGAGCTCCAAATATCCCTCCCCCCTCCAAAAACACCGCCCGGCATGTTTGGGCCGAGCTCCCCCTCCCCGGGCACCTGCGGGATGCGGGGCGGGCGATGCTCCCGGCCCGAGCGGCTGCGGATCCAGAGAGCGCTGCTCGCACGTGGAACCTCCTCCGCCTGCTCCGGCTCCTCCTTCTTCCCGCCGTGCCTCCTCTTCCTCCTCCTCTGTCCCGCCTCCTCCTCCTCCTGCCCTTCCTCCGTGCCTGCGGCCGCGGCCCGGGAGCTCTCGGGGCAGCGGGGCCGGGCCGGGCCACGATGGGAAAGGGCTGGGTCACCCCAGAGCGAGCTGGGGCAGCGGAGCTTTGGGGCAACAACGGGAAAGGGGTGCGAGAGGGGGGATCCGGGGAGGTGGGACAGCGGGAAAGGGCTTCCAGTGGGGTCCCCCAGTTAACCCCAGCAGCCCCAAACCCCGTCCCAGCCCTCCCCGTTGCCTCCCCACCCCCGGCTGAGTGCGGGGCTCAGCGCAGGACCCGTCGCCGTTCGGGGCTCCCCCGAGTGCAGCAAACGAGAGAGTGCCCCCCGGGTGAATTTTTGGGGTTCGCTCTACCATCGGCGCTTTAAGATGCCCCGGTAAAGTCGGTGCCCACTGTAACTCCCGTTAAAAGGGCAACACCACTCCCGTTGATTCCGGCAGCGGAGCCCCGGGAGGGTTTGGGGGTCCCGGGAGGGTTTGGGGGTACGTGGGTGGTGCCGATGATGGCGATGGGGACCCCGTGCTGGGTGTGAACATTCGCGAGGGGCTCCTGGGGGGGTTTTGTGGGTCCCGGGGATTTTTGGGGGTTCCCGAGGGGGGTTTTCAGGGGTCCCAAAGTGGGGGTTTGGGTGATCCCGGGAGGAATAATTTGAGATCCCAAGTCTGTTTTGGGGTACCTTCCAGTGATGGAGATGGGGACCCCGTGCCAGGTATAAACCTTCTCAAGGGGGTCCGGGGGATGTTGGGAGGTCCCGTGGGAATTTTGGTGTCCTGAGAGGGTTTTGGGGGGGTTTTATGGGGCTTTGCGGTCCTGGGGAGTTTTTGGAGGGTCCCGGGCATATTTTCGGGGTCCCAGGAGAGGTTGGGGTTCCCCGGGGGGGTGTTGGGGATTCTCGGGAGGTTTTGGGGTACCTGGGCGATGCCGGTGACAGAGCTGGGGACCCCGTGCCGGGTATGAACCTTCTCGCTGCGCACGGGCAGCGTCAGCGTGTTCAGGGAGATCCTGGGGGACCGGGGGGTTCACCCCAAATCCCGGGGGACCCCAAATGCTGAGGGACCCCTGAACTCCCCTCACCGCTGGATCTGCTGCAGGCAGGGGAGCACCAGCACTCGGCCCCCACCCCCCACTCTCACGGGGGGGCTGCAGAAGAAATCTGGGGGGCACAGACGGGTTGGTGGGGTCCCCCCAAAGTTGCCAGGGAGGGGACACAGGGGGACTCCCAGGAATGCCCTTTGGGGGCTTAGGGGGCACCCAGGAGGAGTTTGGGGGGGAAACGGATTGGAGCTTCCAGACGCCGAATCTGATGAGGAGAATTACGCCGATGGCAGCGATGATGACACAGCGACCACCGGGGTGAGATTCCCGCTGGATTCCGGCTCTGGAAAGCACGGGATGGTGAGGAGGGGGAGGGGAACCCCCATCCCGCTGCTCCACATTCCCAAATTCCCAATTCCCACATCCCACATTCCCAGCCCCACCCCAGGAGAAGATCCCGATCTCCGGCATTCCGGGATGCTCCACCCAGCACCGGTGCTGCTCCCGCTCCTCCGGCAGCGCCTCGATCCCGGGCCAGGGGTGGAAGGTGCTGTCTCTGTTGGGAACGATCCCGGATTTCATCCCCTTCATCCAGCTGATCCCGATGGTGCTGGGGTAGAATCCGTACGCGTGGCAGGACAACGTCAGGATCCCGTGTTCCTCTTTCCCGGACACATGGACATCGGGGGGCTCTGGAATGGGGTCACGGTGAGATGCAGCCATGAGATTCCATGGCAGTGGGATGGGGATGAGATCTGCCCATGGAATTCCATGGGAATGGGATGGCAGTGAGATCCATCTACAGAATTCCCATGGGAATGGGTTGGCTGATATCCATCCATGGAATTTCCATGGGAATTCCCATGTTCCCAAATTTTGCCCCCCCAAAATCCCGCATTCTCAAATCCCATATTCCCACGGGAATTCTGCCCTCCCCACCTTCACTCTCCAGTGCCTCCCGCCCGTATCTGACATGTTTCCGGAGACATTCCAGGCAGGTGTGCCCCAGGTAATTTGCTGATTCCTCAGCCTTGATCTCGGGGATGCCCATTCCAGTCCCGCAGTTGCCATCCCAGCCCCACAGATCCCGGCCCAGCCCCGGCTCCCCGCGCTCAGCCCCGCTCTGGCTGTGCCGGTCCTGCAGCATCTCCGGCTCCCTGGTGGCCCCGTGCCGGTGCTGCTCGCTGTGCCGGCTCCGGGGATCCCAAGATCCCGGCTCGGCTCCGGCCGCCATCCCCGGCGCCTGCGGCTCCGCCCGGTCCCGCTCGCTGCGGCGGCGCCGGGAGGGGATCCCATCCAGGGACCCCATGGACACGAACTGGGGGAGCCCCGGGCCGGGCTCCGGCACCGCCACGTGCGGGTAACGCAGGGACAGGAGAGCTGGGGGGACACGGAGATTTGGGGTCTGGGGGGTCAGGGGTGAAGGAAAGGGGGAACTGGGAGAGCTGGGAGAGCCGGGAAGGGGGTTTGAGGGTTCCGGGATTGAGAAAAGGGCAGGCTGGGGGTGGGTAGAGGTGGGATGGGTGGGGTTAAGGGGGTCCCTGTATCCAGGAATGGGGGCTCCAAGGGCCCCCAGTGACCCCAGTCCCAGCACAGGGCGGGGAAAGCCGGGATGGCTGCGAATAGGGGTGCCGGGTGTGCTCAGTGTTGAGGAAAGGAGGGGCTGGGTGCTGGGAAAGGCACGAATAGGGGTCCGGGGGGGTCTCTGGGTAAGGGAAAATGGGGCTCTGGGGGCTGGGAGAGGCGGAATGGCCGGGAAGGGGTGCCGGGGTTATGGGTGCCGGATAAGGGGGTGCAGGGTGGGACCCAAGCCCAGGAATGGGGGTTCTGGGGGATCGCGGTGCCCAGGAATGGGGATTTAGGGATCCTCGGTGCTCCGGAATGGGCGAGCAAAGAGTCCCGGTGCCGGGGGTCCCACTCGCCCCTCGCCGCCCCCAGGAGCGCCCCCGGCCCCAGCGCTGGAGCCCTCGCGCTGCTCCGCTGGCCCCGCCCCCAGCCCGGCTCCGCCCCCAGAGCCGCCTCCGGCCCCTCCATTGGCGCCGCTCTTTCCTGCCCGCCAATGGCAGCTCGGGATGCTCGTGACGTCACCGGTGGCCGGGCAGATCCCGGCGGCGCAGGGCGGGAGACGGAGAAGCCAAAGGGACCGAGGGAGCGCGGGGGGAGGGGACGGGGCAATTCCAGGGAATTCCCCTGGATCCCCTCCTGGCATCCCCGGACCCTCCTCGGCCGCGACCTGCGGGACCCCCGGGCCGGGCTGGGCTGAGCTCCCGGGCCCCGCGGCCAAACTCTGCCTGGAACCCGCTGGGTTCGGCCCGGAGCGGGGCAAGCACCGGGAGCCGCGGATCCATTTTGTCCTGCGGCTGCGGGGCCCCAGGCCCGGCGGAGCAGGACTGGGCGCTGTGACCCCGATCCCTGACTCCCAATCTCCTTCTCTCTCTCTCTCCTCTCCTGTCCCTTTCCTTTGGGTGATCATAAATCCCAGAGCGGCTGCAGAGCCCCGTGCCCAGTTCGGGTTTCCCAGGAAAGGGAGGCCTGGGGCTGAGGTGCTCCGGGATGGCCGGGAATGGGGGTCCGGGGGTCCCTGGGGTGAGGGAAACAGGGGATGCAGGGGCTGGGAGAGGAGGATACCCGGGACAGGGAGTGCAGGGGGGTGCTGGTGCAGGATGAGGGGTGCAGGGGGGTCCCAGGGCTCCCAAAGCCCAGGGAATCCAAGGGGATTCAAGGGGGTCCCAGGGCTCCCAAAGCCCCTCCCAGGGGGGAGCAGGAGCTGGGTCAGGAGCGCTGTGGGAGAGAAAAGGGGGTGACCCTGCATGGGGGGACATGGGGGAGTCACACGCGCTCCGAGGGGAGGACACGACCCCCGGGGACCCCCCCTCACCTCCTCCCGCAGGTGGAGGCCGAGCCCCAGCCCAAGAGGACGAAGCCCAACACGAAGCCCCTGGCCCCCGTCAGCATCTTGGGGGGCGTCCGGCGGCAGCTCCGGGGGCGGGAGGGGCAGGATCCGGGAAAAGGCGGCAGCTGCCGGGAAGGGGCCGGGACGGACTGGGACAGGCTGGGATGGACTGGGACAGACTGGGACACCGGGATACACCAGGACCAGAACCAGGACCGGAACCCTCTGGGACCAGAACTGGGTAACAGAGGTCACACTGCGAGCAACAGGGACCACTCTGAGGGTGACTGGGAGAAACTGGGAGCTTGCTGAGTGCAGCTGGCAGCAGCTGGGAGTGGCTGGGAGCGTGCGCGAACAAACTGGGCGAACATGGAACACCCGGGGGACGCGGAACAGCCGAGGGACACGGGATGTCCACGGACCGTGGAAGGTCCAAGGAACGCTGAGCGTCGCTGCCACGGCTGCAAAAGCTTGAATGGAGTTTTTATCCCGTGACGTTCCCGGGGAGCGGTGGGAGCAGGGGAGCCGCGGGCAGCACCTTCGGGGCACAGCCGGGGGCTGGGGGGCTCCTCCCCGCAGTTCATTTTCTCTCCCCTCCATTCACATTTTCTCCTCAGAATTGAAGTGTTTCTCGCCCCAATTAAACTGTTCTCCCCAATTAAGCCCTGAGGCCCCTCTGTGCCCCCAGCTCCTCCCGGCAGGACCCGGCCGGGACCTTCTGGAAAGAGCGGCGGGAAGAGTTCAAAAATCCATCATTATTTCGATTGATTTCGTTGGTTTCCGGGGAAGAACCGGTAGGACAGCATCTCACCACAAACCTCCGGGAAGGAAACAAAGGCTGTGTGGGGGAAATAGAGAAAAAACCCGATGTAATAGAAGAAGAAAAAAAATTGAAAAAAAAAGAAACTAAGAATAAAAGAAAAAAAAAAAAAGAGTATTATAGATTATAAAATAAAATAGCATAAAATAAATATGAATGAAGAAAATAACGGCAGAACTTCTTCTGTGGCGACTTTGGGTCTCTTCTCCGAGCTTCGAGCTGGGTCTGAGCCAGGAGCCGGTGGGCTGGGAGAGACATCGCTGCTGAGGGGCTGAATATTTCCGAAACTCAAGTATCAAGGGACACCTTGAGGTTCCAGCAGTCCCCTCGCACACGTTCGATTCCCTCCTTTCAAGCGGAAAGCTCAGCTCCACTTGTGACTCTGCTTTGTAGCGATGAATGGAAACATTCCCCGCAATTCCCGTAGAAAGAGCCCGGGAAGGTTCGTGTCGGGAGAGCTCCCTCGGGGCAGCCCCGGCTCCTGCCCTGCTTGAGTCCCTCTCGAGCCCGCTGTGCTTTCCAGCTGCTTCGCTCCAGCTGCCCCAAATGCCCGTGAATTGCACGGAACTGGAACAGATCCGAGTCCTCGTGGCTCGGGCTAAGGGCAGGGAGAGGTCACTCAGGGATCGCCATCGCGGCCACAAGAGCCCCGACGTGGGGAATGAACTGGATTTGGGACGGAGCGAATCAGAACAGGAGAGTGAGGAGGAAAATAAACCCTGATACAGAACCTTCCCCCGACCTCTTTCTCCTTGCCGGAGTTCACTTTATCCCCGGCTCCTCCCTGCTGTGCCCAGCGGGGCAGGGAGAAGGGATAGGAGGTGCGGTCAGTTCGTGCCGCTGCTTCGCCCTCGGGGACAGGAATCCTTCCCTGCTCCGGCGGGGGATCCCTCCCATGGGGTCAGTCCCTGTCCTGGCCAGCGGGGGGTCCCTCCCATGGGGTCAGTCCCTGTCCTGGCCAGCGGGGGGTCCCTCCCATGGGGTCAGTCCCTGCCCTGGCCAGCGGGGGGTCCCTCCCCAGCCGTGCGGTCACTCCCCGGCCCGGCCCTGAGGCGCGGAGCAGTCGCGGGGCAGCCGCGCTCCGGCCCCGTCAGCGGCACCACCGCTTCGTGCCGGGCAGGAGCGGCAGAAGGAGCCGGGCGGCGGCGGGGGCTGAATCCCGGCAGGAAGAGGAGGAAGAAGAGGAAGAAGAGGAAGAAGAGGAAGAAGAGGAAGGGGCCGGGGCCGCCTGCGGTGTCCGATCCCCGGCAGCAGCGGGGAGGCCTCGGGGAGCGGCGGCGGGCGGGGCCCTTTGGAGCCGCCCCGAGGGCTCGGTGCCGCCCCGGGCCCCTGAAGGAGCCGCTCCGCGGGACGGGCGAGCTGGGAAGGAGAGAAAACCGCGAGCAAAGAAGAAAATCCGATCAAAGAGCCGCACCGAGGGGCGTCTCCGCCGGCCCGTGGCACTGAAGGAGCTGCACCGAGAGACCGGCGAGGAGCCCAGCGCTGAAAGAGCCGCAGCGGAGGGCGTGGGATGGGCGGTGCAGATGGAGTAAAAGAAGGAGAAGAGAATAATAAATTCTAGAAGAACAGCACGGGGAGTGGCGGCTGCGCAGCGACTGAAAGAGCTGCACCGAGGGAGCGTCGGGGCAGCAGCGCGGGGTCTCGGCCGCTCCGTGTCACCGAAAGAGCCGCAGCGAGGGACGGGCGGGGCGCGGCTCGGATCGAGCCCTCCAGCTGCGCGAAGAGCGGCGACCCCGCGGGACCGCGCCGGGGCCGAGCGGCGGCGGCAGCCGGAGCCGGGGAAGCGGCTTCGAGCGGCGGAGACGAGCGGGGTGTTCCCGTCAGCTCCGCTCAGCCCTCGGGCACCGGGGGGTTCCGGGGCTTGTTCCCGTCAGCTCCGCTCAGCCCGCGGGCACCAGAGGGTTCCGGGGGTTGTTCCCGTCAGCTCCGCTCAGCCCTCGGGCACCGGGGGGTTCCGGGGTTGTTCCCGTCAGCTCCGCTCAGCCCTCGGGCACCGGGGGGTTCCGGGGGTTGTTCTCGTCAGCTCCGCTCCGCCCTCGGGCACCGCGCTGGGGCCCCGCGCACTTTTCCAGCCCGGCCGCCCCCACGGGCGGGGCCCCGCGGCTCCCGCTGCCGCCGCCTCGGCCCCGCCGAGCCCAGAAATCCCGGAAAACCGCTCCCATGCACTAAAGAACCTTTCCGTGCGCAGCCAGGGGCGCAGAGGGGGGATCCTTATGAAGTCCCCTCCCCTCAGTCCCTCCTGGGCACGGCCGGACATTAGCGCAGCTCCCGGGGCTGTGTCCCGGCACCGGCTGCTGCCACAGGGCACGGGGCTGCCGCGCTTGGGCATTAAACGCGACAGATTTGGGGAGCAGGGACAGCCACAGAAACCCTCGGGGAGCCCTCGGGAGCCTGGAGCTGCACGAGGGGCACAAAGGATGCCCCGGACACAGCGATGGCCCCAGCAGCGGCTCTGCCCCCCAGCACGGGGCTGTGTCCCAGACCCCACGGTCCAGCCCGAGGTTTGGGGACGGCAGCGGAGCTGCTGGACGGAGGACAGATGGAGGAGCAGGAGCGGGAGGAAGAGGAGAGATAAAGGGGGAGGGGCGGGAGGAAGAGGCGGGACAGAGGAGGAAGGAAGAGGAGCCTCCACGTGCATCCATCGCTCTCTGTGTCCGCAGCTCTCGGCCTCGCTCCCCCCATCCCGCAGGTGACCGGGGAGGGACAGCTCGCCCCAAATATCTTGGGCGGTCGCTGGGGTTGTTTTTGGGAGAGGGGATTTTTGGAGCTTGGAGGACTCCAGCACCGAGCCCCAAATATCTTTGTTGGTTCCTGGGGGAAGGGGGATTTGGTGGGGCGGGGGGGAGGCGGATGTTTGGATCTTGCAGGGCTCCAAATGTGAGTCGCAAATGCCCCTTGGGGGATATTGGGGAGTCCCCGGCACGCGGGGTTTTGGGGGTCGCGGTGGCGGCTGCCGGGAGAAATGGGATGGGGCGGGATGGGGCCCGGGAAGGGTGGGATGTGGATTGGGGTGTGGGATGAAGTGTGGCGGAGGGGGATGGGCGGGATGGGGCCTGGGATGAGGCAACCGAAGGTTGGGGATGATGAGGCCGGGGGGACCCCACTCCTCAGAGGCGTGCGGGGTATCCGGCAGCTCTGAGGGAGTTTGGGGGCACCCCTAATCCTGAGGGGGTGGTGCTGGCAGCGGGGGACACGTGGCTCCGGCAGCTCTGGCCCCAGCTGAGCCCCCCCCGCCCCCAGCGCCCCCCGGAGCGGAATTTGGGGAGGGGGAGGTGGGGGCGGCCAGGCCGGGCCCCCCGCGCTGTCCCGGCGGGGGCCGAGTGCGGGCGGGAGCCCCGCGGGGCCCGGCCCTGCCCGGGCACGGCTGATGCCGCCCGGCCGCGCTCCGCACTGCTCCGGACTGGTGCTCCCAGTGCCGTGCGGGGCAGGGCCGCTCTGGGGACCCCCCAGGGCACAGCGCGGTTGCTTTGGGGCTGTGGGCACCGCCCGGCGCTGGGCATGGGGCGTGTGGGGGCAGCTGGGGCCGCACTGGTGGCACTGGTGGGTGCTGGGAGCCCCCCGGGCCGTGGGCAAGGAGCTCTGGCGTGAGGGGAGGAGGGGAAAAGGGGGGACCCATTGGAAGTAGGGGGAGAGCAGTGAAAAGGGGATCGGACTCCCCAAACTGAGTGGGAGAGGGGACTGAGAGCCCCAAACCAGGCACGTGGGACACGGAGGCTTTGGGGGAAGATGAGAAAGGAGACAGGGATGGGAGAGAGGGAGGAAAAAGGGAGTTGGATCCTTCCCCTTAGTGAGGTCGGTTGGTGGATGAAGATGGGGGATGATGGGAAAAGGGTGGAGGAGGGGAAAGATGGGGGATGGGACCTCCAGGTGAGTGGGAGGGGTGTGGGGAACCCCAAAGTTGCCATCATTGCAGGGGACTGATCTCCTGTGGGAAGAGCTTTGGCCGGAGCATGGAGCTGATCTCCCAGCACAGGATCCAAGTGGGGGAGAAGTCCTGTGTCTGCCCAAGCTTTGCCCAGAGGTCCCATCTCAGAGGAGGGAGACCCTACAGGGGCCAGGAGGGCAGGAAAAGCTTTCATAGGAGCCTCACCAGACACCAGGGGATGCACACTGGGGAGCCCCTATGGATGCCCAGACTCTGGGAAGGGCTTCACCGTGAGCCCCAAGCCCCTGGAACACCTGTAGGAGCCACCTGGAGGAGGGTCCCTACAAGTTCTTGGCTGCAGGAAGAGCCCCAAGGAGCCCAGGTCCCTCCAGAACCACCACCTGAAGCAGAAGAAGGTGGTGACAACTTTCCATCCCAGGGCCCTGGGAACACTCCGGGGTCTCCAGGCTGACCCCCCACCCCCAACAAGGGACTCGCAGCAGCTCTCATCCTGCCCTTAAAATCCCTTGGGATCTCCCGTCAATCTCTGCATCCCCCGCTTTGCTCTCCATCCTGACATGAGACCAGAGGGGTGACCACAACACCAAGTTCTTATCTCCACCCACCAATTTTGCATCTTTTCCCTTGGCCAGGTTACCCCAGGGGGTGGGAGCAGCCCAGAGTCCTGCACTGCCCATCCCGACCTGTCCTGGCTCCATTCCCATTCCTCCCGTGGGATGTGGAGGGGCTTGGGGAACAGGGGAGGAGGGATGGAAGAGAAGAAGGGGGGAAGAAGGAGCAGGAGAAAGGATGGAGAGAGGAGGAGCAGGAGGTGGGATTAGGGAGAAGGAGGAGAATGGATGGAGGAAGACGAGAAGAAGGTGGAGGAAGAGGAGGGAGCTCGTGGGTCCAGTGGTCCCAGAATTTGCAGGCCCCTCACCCCAAGGAGCATCGACCCCCCCATCCCACAGGTGATGGGGGAGGGGGAGCTTGGCCCAAATATCCTGGGGAGTCCCTGGGCCGGTGTTTTTGGGGGGGATGTTTGGATCTTGCAGGAGTCCAAAGCTGAGCCGTAGGTGCCCCTTGGGGGGATACTGGGGGGTCCCCAGGAGGTGTTTTTGGGGGATCCCTGTGGTGGCTGCTGGCAGAGCCCCAGTGGGGGGTGGTGGGATGTGGGGTCCTCCCCATGCTGGTGGGTCAGGCAGAGCCGCCTCCAGCCTGGAGCCAGGGGGCTGCGGGACCCCCTGGGAGAGCCGGAGGGGGAACCTCGGGACCCCCAGAGTGGGACGAGCAGAGAGGGGCAGTCTGGAGCTCCACCTGCAGTCTGGAGGAGCGAACCCCTGTGACCCCCAGGACCCCAAAGTGGGGAGCCCAGAGAGGGGGGAGCGCCGCCATTCGCGGGACCCTCAACAGCCTGGAGAGGGGGAGGGGGGACTCCTTGGACCCCCTGCACCCTGAAGCAGAGAATAAGGGGAGAAGGGACCTGGGGATCCCATAACCCCCAGCATCTCTAAGTGGGGAGACAAAAGGGGGGAGCTTTTGGATTCCTGGACTCCCAGCAGCCTGGGGAGGGTGGAGACCAAGTAGAGAGGAGGACTCCCAATGAAAGAGGGACCCCCAGAAGCCAGGACAGGGGGAAGCCCCAGAACCCCAAAACAGAGAGGCCAGAGAGGGGGAACTCCTGAGAGGCTTTTTCAGAGCAGATTTTTATGGACACACAGTGCCCAGGGACTTCTAGAGATGGACTTGGCAGAGGGACCTTTAAAGTCAACGTGCTCATGCCTTGTTTCTCCCCAGACCAGGATTTCCCATTCCCAGCCCTTGGCCAGATGGAGGAGGAGGCTGTGAGGAAGAGGAAGATGCCCCGGGAGCCCCAGGCAGGTGAGGAGGAAGTCAGTGCCCCTTTCCCGCTCTCTCCTGCTCCATCTCCCAGCCCAGCATCGCCCCCGGCTGCAGGACAACCCCGCTGCCGACGCCGTCCTGCCGGGGACGGACTGGGGGGATCTCCTTCCCCTTCCCTGTGGCACGGAGGCAAATCCCATCCTCTCCTTGTCCTTCCTCCCCCAGACAAGGAGCTGAGGACGGAGCCCAGGGAGGACAAATCCCCGCGGCAGAACCTGGTGGAAGAGGCCGTTCTGAGCGGCTCCATGGCGCAGGAATCCAACGGGGAGGAAAAGCCCCGGAGATCCTGCAGGAGGAGGGGCTGCAAACACAGCCCAGGGTGCTCTGAGGAGGAAAGACCCACCCTGTGCCGGGAAGGGGCCGGAGATCCAGCCAGAGGTCAGAGCTGGTGGTTCATGAGCAGCATCATGATGGGGAGAAGCCCCACACGTGTGGGGAATGTGGGAAGAACTTCAGGTGGAGCTCCAACCTGATCAACCACCAGAGGATCCACACCGGGGAGAGGCCCTACGAGTGTGGGGAATGTGGGAAGAGCTTTGTCACAATCTCCAACCTACGTATCCACCAGCGCATCCACACTGGGGAGAGGCCCTACGAGTGTCCTGAGTGTGGGAAGAGGTTTCACACCAGCTCCACTCTCCTCCTGCACCAGCGGATTCACACAGAGGGGAGGCCCTTCTGCTGCCCCGAATGCAGGAAGGGCTTCAAGCAAAACTCCCACCTCGTCACCCACCGGCGCATCCACACCGGGGAGAGGCCCTACGAGTGTCCCCAGTGTGGGAAGAGCTTCTCCAGCAGCTCTAACTTGACCAGACACCAACGGAGGCACCGGTAAGGGAAGCCCTGCGAGTGCCCCAACTGCGGGAAGAGCTTTGTCCTCTGCTCCAACTCCATCTCCCATCAGAGGACCCACGTTTGGCAGAGCACTGGTGACCCACATTCCCTGTGATCCGTGTTGGGAAGACCCCTGGCTGGTGCTCTCCACGTTCTCCTGGATCCCTGTAGGCACCTGGGTGAACGCAGGGGCAGGAACATCCATCGGGACTCAGATCAACATTGGAAATTCATTGGGAAGAGCTGATTTTTTACCTTCACACCCTAAAAAATTTCATCTACTCTGTCCAATTGTTTCTTCTGGTGGCTGCGGAGACAAACAATGGACTCTACACTGCGGGAGCTTGGGTGGCTTGGACGGTTGGGACAGACGGAGACGAGAGATCTCTGAAGTCAGATCTTGGAACATGCAGTTTATTGCAAAGGGCGTGGGTACAGGGGCACTGCTTAGAGCTGCCAGACTCAGCTCGGAGCAGGCCCAGGAGAGCAAGAGAGTAAGCGGGTAAGTAAAGAGAGAGAGAGAGAGAGGAATGAGAGTGAAGAAGCAGTATGTGAAGTCCTGGTTACAATACAATAAATCATCTTCTGTACTGAATATTCTAATTGTCACTAACCAATCTAATACAAGATACAAATCCTATGGCATTTACATACAGCCTATAAGAGTTCTTATATTACCATAGAGTGTTACATCTTAACTTCTAAAAACTACTCTTTGGACCCCTTCTGCTGAGCTAGTAGGGTCTGCTCTGACCCTTGGACCTGTTTGCAAGCAGAGGGTATTGTTCAATCAAGAGGGGTTTACCTTCAGTCGGCCATACCATTGTTTTCCAGTTGTTCAGTAACTAAGACGGTATTTCAAAAGTGGCTTTCATTTCGATGTCGCCTGTAGTTTTCATATTCCCAAAATCTTTTGTCAGGCAATCATATTTATAAGGCTTTCCTGTTTCATCTTCCCCATCATCTCCCCTGTTCTGATGAACAACTAAGATATTAGACACAGTCCTATTCGTCATTTTTTGCACACACTGAAGTATACAAGGTACTGCTACTAAAACTATAATTATTACTACTAGAATAATCAAGCCTATTTTACAGAGTTCCCTTAGCCAAGGTGCAAAGCTCCAACCATCAAACAAACTGTCTAGCCAAGACGGGTCATCTGTTGTAATTTGGTTAGCTAGGTCCCTTAGGTTTTGTAGCTGTTTGTGAATAGAAACAGAATGATCGGATAAGTTCATACAGCATAATCCTTCAAAATCTTCACAGCCATGCCCATGTGCTAATAAAAGATAATCAATGGCAGCTCTGTTTTGTAAAGTGGCATGTCTGACTGCCTCTTCATCGGTTAACAAGTCACTGATCATAGTAGAGGTGGCATTTACCTCCTTGCTGAGCCAACATCCCAACTTGTTTAACTGTTTTAATGCAATTGAGGAACTTAACTGAGGTAGAAAAATGCTCGCAACAATTGATTTTTCAGAGTTCCAAGGGTGAAAGTCACTATCACAGTCGCTTTCATACTGATGTCCCCAGGAAGATCTAATCTTTCTGTTTTTCTTTTTGATTACTTCTTTGACACTGGGAGCAATAATTGTAAGTTGTCCCAGAGCAGAAGGGCCACCATCTATTTTTGAAGGTATACCTTGCCAGGCTCTGTCTCCATAGATGAGCCAAATTCCTCTAGGGAATCGAATAGGGAGTTTGTTAAAACGATCTGCATGAGGTTTGTCATATATAAGAAGCTTAGCTTGATTGCACCAAGAAGTTACATTGCTATAAGCTGGGTGATATGGGGTAACGTTTAAATGAGGACCGTTTTCTCCTAGAAAGTGAAAGAAATAGCAGGTATCCATAGTTAACGAGCCTAGGATTTCTAGCTCTTGAAGGTCAGATTTATCAATTTTAGAATTATCAATATAAGTTTGGTGTTTATGGCTGGTAGTTGGAGATACATGATGATCGTCGTATGGCCAGTACTTATCAAGAGTAACATTATCAAAACCTTCTGGAAAAGGTATTCCAACTAAACAGGTTGAAAAAGGTTTGTCAGGGCTTGTGTCAGATAGACAGATGGTATCGGAGCCTGCAGATTTGGCTAAGGCAACCCAGACATTTGTCTTTGGTTGATTTACAGGTAAAGCTTCACTACAAAAACTAAAACATAAGAATAAAAGCAACATGCACGCGCGCAAATGAGAAAACTCCATTCTTTTCTTGAGCTGTTTTTGGCAGATCACTTTCTTCTGGTGATTCTGCGCACTTCAGGTCTGGGTGCTTGCTTCCTGGCTTCCACTTGCAGGGTCACTGGCTGGTGTGGAGGCGTCGGCAGGCTTTGATGCGTGGTATGGCTTCACGTTTTTTGCTGGAACCCACTTGAGCTCTCCACCTGTGGAAACACACGCAAACCCCTTCCCCCATGTTATAAGATTGTATGGTCCTTCTATTTTTCCTGATTCTAGATTCTTAATTAAAACTGGGGGGTGCTCTTTCAGTTTTGCTTTTTTGTTGTTTAAGAAATGTCTGTAAATGGGGGGGTCAGGCTCTTCTGCAGAGCTATTCAAAAAATTATAAACATACAAAGCCTTGTTCAACCTCCTTTGAGGTGTATCCTGGACTTCTCCCCCTTTCTGTTGATCTAAAATGCGTTTTAGAGTTTGATGTGTTCTTTCTATTATTCCTTGACTCGTGGGGGAGTAGGGAATGCCAAATGTATGGCGGACACCCCAGTCATTTAAGAATGCAGCTAATTCTTGTGAAACATACGAAGGACCGTTATCAGTTTTAATTTCTTGCAGGATACCCAAATAGGAAAAAGCTTGTGAAAAATGATGGCAAACATGCTTAGCTGTTTCTCCTGTATGCACAGAAGCGAAGACTGCATTTGAGAATGTATCGACAGAGACATGAATATTTTTAAGTTTTCCAAAAGAGGGGTACTTAGTAACATCTGTTTGCCATTTCTGTAAGCTCTCCAACCCCCGTGGGTTGGTGGCTCCTGAGGAGGGGACAGGTTGAACAAGCTGACAGTTTGGGCAAGCTCGTACAATATTTTGAGCTTGCTCTAAGGTAATGTGAAAGTCTCGTTTGATTGCCTGTGCATTTTGGTGAAAGAACGCATGACTTAATTTGGCTTGTTCAATAGTGTTAGGCAAGGTAGTTGTAGCAAACACCGAGGTAGGATTTTCGATGTCTGCTGCAACTTCTCCATCAGATGCTGCTGATGCCAATGCATCAGCTCGTGCGTTTCCTTCTGCCATAAATCCTGGAAGACCAGAATGAGCTCTAATGTGGCAAACGAAATAAGGATTAGTTCTGTGTGATAAAATTTGGTAGAGACAGGTGAGCCAAAGACACAATTTGTCGTTGTTCACATCCTTTAAAACAGATCCTTCAATCCTCTTAATAATACCAGCAACATATGCTGAATCAGTGATTAGGTTGAAAGGTTCTGGAAAGAGCTGAAAAGCTCTTAAAACAGCTGCCAATTCAACAATTTGAGGAGAACCTTCAACTTTTTGAACATCTTGCTTCCAGACTTTAGTATCTTTATTTTGCCATGTAACCACAGAATTGTGTGTTCGCCCTGACCCATCAGTGAAGATAGTGACCGCATCTAAAGGCTCTTCACTGATTAGGGGTTTTTCTTTGTAGCACAATTTAGCTTTGATTATTCCGTGTGCTGGGTAATGAATAGAGCAAACGCCTGGAAAATCGAGCAAGGCATACATCAAGTCCTCTGATTTTTGCATTGCCCAATCAAAATAGGATTTAATCATGGGCAGATAGATAATTGCAAATTCACAACCTGCTATCGAAAGAAGCCTTGCTCTGCCTTTGATGATGATTTGAGACATCATTTCTAAAGGTGTGAGGATTGTCTTTGGCGACCTGTAAGGAAGAAAAACCCATTCAATTATTAACAGCGGTTCTATTTGAGAGGAATCCCATTGAAAAATGAGGCCGTACAGTCTCAACTTTTCTCCTAAAACTGCAAGGAAAAAGGGTTTGTTAGGAATACAGCGATGTGCCTGCCTGTTCTGCAGAGCATCAGTAATTTTTTCCAGGGCCTTGCAAGCTTCAGGAATGAGAGATTTAGGAGATTTAATGTCACTGTCTCCTCTCAACAAATCAAAGAGTGGAGCAAGTTCATCATTAGTGATTCCTAGCACAGGCCTGACCCAATTGATTTCTCCTAAGAGCCGATGCAAGTCCTGCAAGGTACAAACATCAGTTTGAATTTGTATTTTTTGCGGTGTAATAGACTGTTCTGTTAGTTTCCATCCTAGATATTTCCAGGGAGCAGTCTCTTGTATTTTTGATTCAGAGATCACCAGTCCAGCCTTTTTGATTTCAGCAACAACACTGTTATGAGTTTCTTCCATTTGTTTTTGTGTTGACGCTGCGATGAGCAAATCATCCATGTAGTGGAGAATAACTGATTGCGGGAATTGCTCACGGACTGGGGACAAAGTACGGGCTACAAAATGTTGGCAAATAGTCGGTGAGTTCTTCATGCCTTGAGGCAAGACTAGCCAATGATACCTTTGAAGTGGTTCTTGCAGGTTTGTACTTGGAACGGAAAAGGCAAAACGAGGAGCATCGTCTGGATGCAGTGGGATGTTGAAGAAACAGTCTTTTAGATCGATAATTACAAGCGGCCAATTTCTTGGGATCATGGAAAGGTTGGGCAGGCCAGGTTGGAGAGGGCCCATGTCTTCAATTACTGCATTGATTTTTCTGAGATCATATAACAATCGCCACGTGTCAGAAGTTTTCTTATGGATTACAAACACAGGTGAGTTCCAGGGACTGTTAGTAGGTTTAATGTGGCCTTTTTGCAGTTGTTCAGCCACTAGTTTTTTGAGGGCACTCAGCTTATGATCTGGCAGGGACCACTGGTCGACCCAGAGAGGGGTGTCAGTTTTCCAGGTCAGTTTTAAAGTACTGAGTGCTTTAGTGGCCCCTATGAAAAATCCAGTTCAATTTTGGCTCCCCATTCAGAGAGCAAATCTCTTCCCCACACTGTGATGGGTTTTTGCACTACATAGGGACGGATCAATGCCTTTTTCCCTTGTGGTCCTGTAATACTGATTACAGATTCGCTCCGCAGGCATGGAGTGACACCTCCAATGCCTGTGAGAGCGCCTGGGGGGGTTATTAATTTTCAATCTGTTGGCCAATGATAATAAGAGATAACAGAAACATCTGCCCCCGTATCAATCATCCCCTTGATGTTAACTTGAATCCCACCATTTGACAATTCACAAGTTAGCATTGGTCGTTGTTGACTTATGTGTTGAACCCATAGAACCTCAAGACTTTCAGGAGCAACTGAGAAACGGCGCGGTGGTATTTGTTCCGCAGTTCCCATGGGCAGTGCTATGGCAATAGCTATAGGGGTTCTAGGTGGGATATACAATGGGGGATGGCAGGCATTTGCTAGCACTAGCAGTTCTTCATTGCAGCTAGCAGATATTACACAAGGCAAAACCAGCAGTCCCAGGATGCCATTCCTCTCTTTACCAACAACCAAAAAGTCTTGTCTAGTTTGTGAAGTCCCTGTATTCTTGTTGAAATATAGTCATAGCCATTATCCTTTAAAAAGGTTGTTGGCTTGGAGGTTGCCAAAGTGCACTGGAACCCTGGGGGTAGCAGGCCTGGGTCATTACTTGGGATTGCGCTGATGGTGAAGTGAAGTGGTTCTGAGTCGGGGTATTCATAAATTTTATCTTGGGTGTTTGGGGTGCCACTACTTGTTTCGTCACGCGATGGCATTGCGCGCTCGTATTGGAGTTTTTTGGACTGTGTTTTCCACTTGTATCTTGTCTGGATTGACACTGCCAGGTAAAATGCTTTCCCTTCTTGCAGATAGGGCAGCGATCTGGTGCTTGTGCACCCTTTTTGAGTTCTGGGCAGTTCCTCATGATATGGCCAGGTTTTTTACAGGAGTAGCAAGGTCCTGAAGTTACAGCAGCTTGCATAACAGCTATGGTGTTGCCTTGTTGCTGGAAGTTTAGATGCAAGGCAGCCAGGATTTCAGTAAGTTTTTGGTCTCGTGCTTCTGCTTGTGCTGCCTGTGCAGCTGTTTGTACTGTTTGAGCTGTCAGAGCCCTCTCAATTTTTTCTCCTAGAGCTTTTCCAAGTTCATTTGCTTGGATAGTTGCCACCTGCTGTGGACCTCCTATTTTGTTACAGGCATCAATCATCTCAGGCACTGTGGGTCTTTCTTTTCCCAGAGTTTTGATAACTTTTTTACATTCTGCATTGGCATTATTTTCAATAATGTCCCATATCATTATTGGGCGAGCTATGTCGTCGTTGCATTGCCGTTCTGCTGCTTGGATGACCCGGTCCACAAATGTGGTGAATGGTTCAGACAACTCTTGGCTAATGAGATTATAGGCTTTCTCAAAACTTCCTGCAGGCTGAATTTGCAAGAAGGCTTTGCGAGCCATCTTTTTGATGTCATCCAATGCTGTTTTGGGTAAATTTATTTGATTGTCATTTTGATCATCAGGATGGTCACCAGTCAGGTTAGATATGACAAGGGTACGAAGGGCTGCGTCAGTACTTTGTTTAGAAGTGGCTAGTACCCCTGCAAGCAGTCTCTTCCATTTGAGTTCCCATAGCATATATTGTGAGTCTGTGAGAATTATACTAGCCAGATTTTTACAGTCATTTGGTGTAAGTGTATGTCCTTCCAGGGTACTTTTCAGCAGTTGCTTAAAGTATGGAGAGCAGATACCACTGTCCTTTATTGCTTTCTGCAACTCTTTAATCTCATGGTATGGGATAGCTTGCCATGTTCTAGGACCACCAGCTTGCTGGCTGAATAGTACAGGCATAGCTAAAGGATTTAGATTTTCCTCTTTGCAAATCTGGCATCTGACTTCATGCCAGTCTGTTAATTGAAACTTATTAAAACATTTTTGGGAGTTTTCTACTTTTGGGCTTAATGCAGGCGAATTTTCAGGGTTTAGTGTCTCTTTTTGGGTTGAGAAGTCTGTCCCAAACACTGGGGGGACACCGGAGCTGTTTGGGAACAGACTTAATTCTTTTTCGAAATTGTTTTGTATTGGGATTAAGGTGTTGGCATTTGCAGGGGCACAATAGTTCTCCGTCTGTCCTGTATTTATAAAAGCAGGTGTCATATTCCACCCTCCCCCTCCTCGTTGCACGGCTTGTGTGCCTGGCTGTGGCAGTGGGATCGATTGGTGATACAAAGTAGTCCCATTCGGTGTCAGGAGCGCAGAGGGCGATAGCGTGGCTGGGTGTTCAAGGGAGTGCGGGCGTGATTCGGTGCTGCTTGGGTTGGCTCCGGGATGCGGCGGCGGAGGCAGGGGGGCAGGCGGCGGAGCCGCGGGAAGATGTGCGGCTGGTCCCAGGAGCGGTGCTGTGGTTGGAGGAGCGTGAGCGGAGTGATACCGCTGGTCTGGGAGTTGCAGCAATTGTGCATGCGTGGGTTGCAGCAATTGCGCATGCGTGGGTTGCGTCATCAGGTCAACGCGGCAGGCTGTGATGGCAGCAGTCTGTGTGGCAGGCGGTTCGGGCAGAGCGGGAGGTGGCAGGACTGCACAACCAGGGGCTGGGGCTGCGGCCGCGGTCGAGGAAGGGGGCGATGGGACGATCATGGATGCCGGTGGCGGTGGGACCGCACTATTCAGCAGCTGAGAAGCGGGAGGCTGCAGTGGATACGGCAGGGTCCGGTCTGGGGCCACGGAGGCGAGCGGCGGCAGCAGGGCTGCCCTATTGGCAGGAGATGATCTCGGGGCGGCGGGAGGCAGGAGGGCCGGCGGCTGGATCGCGGCGTGCTGCCACTGGGAGCTTGTAGGCTGGGCTGGGGTGGGTGCTGGTGCGGCAGGCAGGAACGGCGCTGCCGGAGCGGCGGTGCCGGGAGACGGGGCTGGGGCAGCGGCAGGCATGGAGGGGGCTGCAGCCATCCGTGCAGACGCTGTGGCACCGGCACCAAGTGGCTCGCGGGGCTGGGGCGCTCCGCGTCCCAGCACGAGCGATGGTGTGCCGGGATCGGGGAATTGCGCAGGAACGCCAGCAGGGACGGGAGTAGACATAGGTGTCTGTGCTGCCGCAGGGCTGGGGGACAGCTCGGGGACAGGCGCTGTCGGCACCGGTGGTTCGGGAGCGGCAGGAGACTGTGAAGACGCAGCAGCGACGGACGCGGATGGGACGTTGGCTACCACCGGCGCCGTGTCGGTGGCGGCAAGGGGGACCTGGGGGGCTGGAAGAAGGGTCACCGCTTGGCTTTGCGGGGGGCCGGCTATAATGGCAGCCATGGCCATAACTGGCGCGGCTGGCGGAGCGGTAGCACCCGTAGGTAGCAGGGGGGTAGCCGCCGGCCCCGCAGGGGTATCACCGGGGGGTGGGGCCATGATGATGCCAGCAGCGGGGGGTGGGGTAACAATGACGGCAGCAGCGGGGGGTGGAGCCGCGATGACAGAAACGGGGGGGGGGGGCACGTGGGGGCGGGGGCAAGGGGCGGGGCCGCAAAGACGCTGGAGGACAGGGTGGTAGAAGCGAGGGGCGGGGCCGCAAAGACGCTGGAACCGAGGGCGGGGACCGCGGGAGCTGGGACAGCGGGGACGAGCGGGATGGCGGGGGCGGGGATGGCGGGAGCGGTGGGAGGGGCCGTAGGGTCCGGTGGGGTGGCTGGGGCCGGGGTAACGGGTGCCGGGATGGCGAGCGCGGGGGGCGGGGTGGCGCAAGCCAGCCGGACCGCGGGTAGTGGAGCCGCAAGGTCCGGTGGAGAGGCGGGGGCCGTGCCCCGTTGCGGGCTTGGGGCGGCAAGGGGCGGGCTCGCAGCAGGAGCCGGGCTCGGCGAGGTGACTGCTGCGGGCGGCGCCTTCACAGCAAACAGCTCTACCAGCGCTCTGCAAGCTGGGATCAGCTGCGTGGCAGCCATATCCCGGTAGGAGACATTATTAAAGAGCTTAACCCCAACTGTGTCCCAGAAGTCTCTTGTAAAGACGGCTGAACGGTCAGCATTTGGGAAATTAACTCGAGTCCATTCTAAAAGATTTTTTAGCTCCTGTTTAGGTAATTGACTTGGACCGGAGCTTATAAGTAAATGCTTAAGTTGCTTATAGAGATCTCTGTCATGGGCAGAGTGAGTTTGTCCCATTATTAGACCAGTATGATACTCACTTAGATGATGTCGCAGGAGCAGTGTCCTTAGTCAGAGGTCCGTCGTGGGGGGCTGGCCAGGCACTCCACTCGGCGCTCAGGACGCTGCTTTTGGGTCCCTCGTCAGAGCTCCGGTTTTAGGCATAGCTTGGCAACGGCTTTCCGTGCTCAGGACCTCACAGGTGGGTCCACACTGAGCTCCAGTGCGGGCGGTGCTGAGCACTACTCGCCTGTGCTCGTGGCGTGCGGCAGATTTCCCTCCGCAGAGCTCCGGTCAGCACTGCTTAGCAGCGTGTCCGTGCTCGAGGGGTGCCACGGCAAACTTCCTCAAAGAGCTCCAGGTAGCTGCTGTGCAGCAGTGGCCGCCTGTGCTCGAGGACTGCCAGGCAATTCCCTCCAAGAGCTCCAGGTAATCCCTGTGCTCGAGGGCTGCCTCAGCAGAATTATAGAGCTCCAGCTTTTACGATGCGCAGCAACGGTATGCCGTGCTCACGACACGTTCTAGGTGGCTATAACTGGTCTTTCAGTTACCGTCCATGGAGAAGTCTCCCACAGATGGAGAAAGCTGAACCGGGCCTTCAATCACGTTGTGCGTCAGACTGCGGGAGCTTGGGTGGCTTGGACGGTTGGGATGGACGGAGACGAGAGATCTCTGAGGTCAGATCTTGGAACATGCGGTTTATTGCAAAGGGCATGGGTATAGGGGCACTGCTTAGAGCTGCCAGACTCAGCTCGGAGCAGGCCCAGGAGAGCAAGAGAGTAAGCGGGTAAGTAAAGAGAGAGAGAGAGAGAGGAATGAGAGTGAAGAAGCAGTATGTGAAGTCCTGGTTACAATACAATAAATCATCTTCTGTACTGAATATTCTAATTGTCACTAACCAATCTAATACAAGTCCTATAGCATTTACATACAGCCTATAAGAGTTCTTATATTACCATAGAGTGTTACATCTTAACTTCTAAAAACTACTCTTTGGACCCCTTCTGCTGAGCTAGTAGGGTCTGCTCTGACCCTTGGACCTGCCTGCAAGCAGAGGGTATTGTTCAGTCAAGAGGGGATTACCTTCAGTCGGCCATACCATTGTTTTCCAGTTGTTCAGTAACTAAGACTTGGTATTTCAAAAGCGGCTTTCATTTCGATGTCGCCTGTAGTTTTCATATTCCCAAAATCTTTTGTCAGGCAATCATATTTATAAGGCTTTCCTGTTTCATCTTCCCCAACACTACACGATTCGGTGTGAATCAGGCAGAAGCCATTTTATTGATGACCTACTGTCCCTCATATACAGTTCTTGCTTTCCCTACATGTGATCGTGCATAATTATTATGGGTTAAGGGCTATTTTCACACGCTGCTTTATGCTTTGTGATTGGCTCTTGTCTGTGTGTCACATTGTCTGTCGTGTATGTCACAACTGTCCTTCAGTTTGCATTTTCTTATCCTTTTCTTCCTTTGCTTGTTCCTCATTCACATCCTCCGCAGTGCTGCTTGTTCCTTTCTCACAACCTCCCCATGGACTCTTCCCCTGTGTAGGTGCTCAAGTCCTTCTGTCTTACGTGCTCTGGTTCTTCTGTTTTATGGCTGGTTCACATTATGTCCATTTTCTAGTAAAAACATGGTTTCCACAGTCTTGAGGCATCAATGGGTCCCACTGAGCTCCATGCCCAACACAGGCTCCTCATGGACTCCTTGGAGGAGAGAATTGGAGGCCGGGATTGCACAAAGCTCTCAGAGACTCCCAGGCAAAAGCCAAAGCCAAAGTCCTTTGAAAACCCTGCAGTCCCTGGGAGCATTGAGGAGCCCCCAGGGCCATTCCTGACCAAGGCTCCCCAGGGACTCCTTCCAGCAGATCCCTGAGGCCACTGGGATGTGGGGGGATGCTGAGGGCAGGACAAGGGGCTGACAGTGCCCAGCCTTGCTGGGGCTGTGCCAGGAGGCCCCAGGGCCTCAGGACAAGGTGTCTCCTCCCAGCCCTTGGTGGCACAGACGCTGCTGTGCCCCAGGGCACCAAGACTTGGCTTCTCTTTGTCCCCCCTGTCATCCCTGCCTCCAGTTCTCTGCTCTGACTGGAGCCTGGGGACACTTTCTCAGTTGTGTCCCTCACTGGGACCCATGAAAACTTCCAGAAACTTTGAAGTTCAGTTCTGACTGGAATTCTTGAGAGGTTTGTGCCAGTCCCTGTCAGGGACTGATGTTCAGGGCCTCAGCACCAAGGCCCGAGAGGGTCATTCCAGTCCTTGTGCTGTGTCTGTGCTGCTGAGCTGGGCCGGGCTCCTGGCACAGAGGCAGCTCCTGGCAAGCGGCAGCGCTGCAGAGAGACAGCTCTGGCCAGGAGCAGCTCCTGGGCACAGCCCAGCAGGGCTGGGGCACTGCCTGCAGCCAGCCCGGGCACAGCACAGAGGCACACAAGGCTTAAACTCCACCGGGGCTGGGAAGGGGCTGGGAAGTGACTGCGGGGGAATCACTCCCAACCCCTGGCACAGGAAGCCTCTGGCTGCAGGACACGGCAGCTGCAGCTCCTGGAGGGATCTCCTAAAGCTGCAACATCCCAGTGCCTACGGATTCTGTGAGTACAACTCAGAGCATCTTGAGTGCAGGGGAGGTGAAATGTTCATGAGGCTCTGACGTGCTGAGGGTTTCTGATCACTCCCAGAATATTTCCAATACAAGGATTTTGATAGAAATGAGGAAATTTCCTGAGACTTTGTTTTCAGTTTCCTGCCATTGGAGAATGGCAGGGAGGGAGGATAAATATTAAAGGTATTATGAATTTTGTCAGGTCCCTGGGACATCTGAACTGTTACTTTCAGTGATCAGCAGGTGCACAGGGGATCCCTCCTGTGCTTTCAGCCACTGCTGTGCCCATGGACAGCACCAGCATCACCTTGGCTGGACCCATCAGGCTCAGTCTGAGCTGTCCTTTCTCCAAGCTGCAAACAGAACCTGCCCCAGCCAGTGCCCTGCACACAGGCAGGTTTCTGTAGGGCCAAGGAGAGTGCACAGAGATTTGGGGTCTGTGAGTGCTGGCAGGGAGAGATCAGGCACAGGGAAACAGCTCCAGGAGGAAAATCCCCAGGAAGCAGAGATGAGATCAGGGAAAGAGAGAAAACAAACCCAGCAATGTGTCAGGGAGAGTTTAGAGATCCCCACAGGATCCCCTCCAGTGCAGCCCCTCCCTCTGAAGAAGCCCCCTCCCTCCTCTGTCCCCCAGCCAAACCTCTGCCCTCAGGGCCGGGGGTCCAAGGCGTGAAGCCCCTCCTGGGCAGGCAGAGCTGCAGCAGAGCCGTGGGGCAGCTCTGCAGCCCCGGGCCCAGTTCCCTCTGCAGAGCACAGGGCTGGGAGCAGCTGCCTGGCACTGGGGGGCTCTGGGAGGGGGCACAGCTGCCTCAGGGTGACGCTGGCCCCAGTGCCCGGCTGTGGGCAGGGCTGTCAGTGCAGCCAGGGCAGCAGCTCAATCTCCCTTCATCCAGTGCCAGCTCTGGGACTCTTGGCTCTCTCCCCGAGGTTTCCTTCCAAGCTGGGAGTTTCCTCCAGGATGCAAACGTGTCCTGGAGTGTCTTTGTGTTATCTGAAAGGCCCAGATAGAGGAGAAAAGCAGAGATGCTACAAGTGTGCAAATGCTGTCGGGTTGGTGAAATGAGCCAGGGGTGTCCTCGGCTACGAATGTGGTGCTGAGACCTTGAGAGAGGGACGGACATTTGGGGGTCTGTGGTGGATCCATCTGCTCCCAGCAGCACCTGGTGATCTTTAAGGGAAACATGGGAGGGTGAACATTCTGCATTTGAGAAAAGTGAAACAGAGAAACTCTGAGCAGGTCAGAATGACAGAGAACCTCCTCTGAGTGTCCACTCATCATCTTGCCTTGCAAAAGTTGCTCTGTTCTCCCTGAGGGCAGCAGAAATCCTGAGGACTTCTGATATCCAAGAATACCAGGAGAGATATGGGGGGAGATTAAAACCAAAAACCTCAGAACTCTTAAACAAAAAAGGGTGTCTGTGTGTGTTCCAGGGGAGGGTGTACAGGAAATGGCTTTGATTGTGCTTACAGATCTCCTCTAACCTTTCACTGTCTTTCTCTGTGGCAGAACCCAATGCCCGGACACAGCCAATGTCCAACAGCAGCTCCATCAGCCACTTCCTCCTGCTGCCATTGGCAGACACACAGCAGCTGCAGCTCCTGCACTTCTGCCTCTTCCTGGGCATCTCCCTGGCTGCCCTCCTGGGCAACGGCCTCATCATCAGCGCCGGAGCCTGCGGCCAGCACCTGCACAGCCCCATGTTCTTCTTCCTGCTCAGCCTGGCCCTCACCGACCTGGGCTCCATCTGCACCACTGTCCCCAAGGCCATGCACAATTCCCTCTGGAGCACCAGGCACATCTCCTACTCAGCATGTGCTGCTCAGGTGTTTTTCTTTCTGTTCTTCCTCTCAGCAGAGTATTTCCTCCTCACCATCATGTGCTACGACCGCTACGTGTCCGTCCATCTGCAAAGCCCTGCACTACGGGACCCTCCTGGGCAGCAGAGCTTGTGCCCACATGGCAGCAGCTGCCTGGGCCAGTGCCTTTCTCAATGCTCTCATGCACACGGCCAATACATTTTCCCTGCCCCTGGGCCAGGGCAATGCCCTGGGCCAGTTCTTCTGTGAAATCCCACACATCCTCAAGCTCTCCTGCTCCAAATCCTACCTCAGGGAACTTGGGCTCATTGCTGTCAGTGTCTGTTTGCTCTTTGGCTGTTTTGTGTTCATTGTTTTCTCCTATG
The DNA here is from genome assembly GCF_020740725.1 of Corvus hawaiiensis. Taxonomy (NCBI): domain Eukaryota; kingdom Metazoa; phylum Chordata; class Aves; order Passeriformes; family Corvidae; genus Corvus; species Corvus hawaiiensis. The sequence continues at coordinate 13,569,830 of NC_063232.1, read as the reverse complement.
TGCAGATCTTCAGGGCTGTGCTGAGGATCCCCTCTGAGCAGGGACAGCACAAAGCCTTTTCCACGTGCCTCCCTCACCTGGCCATGGTCTCCCTGGTCATCAGCACTGCCTTTTTTGCATACCTGAAGCCCCCCTCCATCTCGTCCCCATCCCTGGATGTGGCCCTGTCAGTTCTGTACTCGGTGGTGCCTCCAGCCCTGAACCCCCTCATCTACAGCCTGAGGAACCAGGAGCTCAGGGATGCCCTGAGGAAAATGGTGACTGGATTTTTTCAGCAGCAATGAAGTGCCGGTTTTGTTCTCCACAGCTGCAGTGTAACTCAGTGCAGGCCCAGCCTGTCTGCTCAAGTTTTTCAGAGTGGTTGTGTGTGTGCAGGGTTTCCTTTGTCATTTTGTGATAATGTTGTGCACAATGAAACTTTATTTATCCCATCACCATCCCATTACTGGGATCATTCATCCTATTTATAATTCACTGCTTACACCTCGAATTTTACCCAGAGACAATGGAAATGAGGAATCACCTCCTCTGTGCACTTTAGCGAAATAAAGGATCCTGCAGCAACTTGTTGGTCAAAAATGCTTCCTTTGAAACCTCATCTGAATCTGGCAGGGCAGTGCCTGTGTGCAGAGGGGGAGAGAAGCTGAGTCCCAGCACAGCAGCAGGGCCAGGGAGCAGCAGCACTCGGTGCTTTCAGAGCTGCTCTGTTTATCCTTCCACGCTGTCCTTCTGTCCTTGTGGGAGTCCTCAGCTCTGGCTGCTGCGCTGCTGTCCTGCTCTGTGGTGCTCCTGTGAGCACAGGAGGGGTTGACAGTTTTGTGTTATTTAAAAGTAGACAGCAGTGGCTGGAATTGCTGGGCTGATGAGTGAAGTTTTTCAGAATTTTATGGCCCTGGCATGTGAATCACAGGTGGATCACAGCGAGTCCTGGAGCTGCCAGCCTGAACATGAATAATAGAATGGACAAAGCTGCAGCTTAAACGTGACCTAAAATAAATCCCCAGAGTGGCCAGCCCAGAGATCATGGTCTGTGAACTGGAACAACCACATTACAACAGGGACTGCAGACCCACCAAAACCCCACCCAAACCCAGCTCAGAGGGGCCATGGTGGCCCCATGGCAACCACTGGACACCAAAGCAGTGAAGCCGTGGAGAGCGAGAGGCTCAGTGGCTGACATTTCTGTGGGACGGGGCTGTCGTGTGAGGGGTGGGGGCTTTAGATCCCAGGGGAATCATTGCCCAGGGAGTTTTTGTTCAGGTCTGTAGTGCATTGATGCTGCCTGGACTCCAGGCACCCACCAAAGCTGCTCTCTCACTCCTGTCCACAGCTGGACAGGAGAGAGAAAATATAACAAAGGGTTCATGGGTTGAGATAAGGACCAGGAGAGATCCCTCATCCAACACCGTCCTGGGCAAAACAGGCTCAACTTACAGATATCAAGTGAATTTATTAATAACAAAATCAGAGCAGGATAATGAGAAGTGAAAGAAGAGCTTTCAAAACACCTTCCCCCTCCCCTCCATCCTTCCCACCGATGGCGCAGGAGACAGGGAATGGGGATTGTGGTCAGTTCATCTCCTGTGGCTTCTCCCGCTGCTCAGGGAGAGGAGTTGTTCCCCTGTGAGACCGTGGGGTCCCTTCCCACGGGAGACAGTTCTCCGTGAGCATCTCTGACGTGGGTCCAATCTGACGAGCAGCAGTCCTCCCAAAACTGCTGCGGCGTGGGTCACTCTTCCATGGGGGTCAGTTCTTCAAGGCCAGGCTGCTCCAGCCTGGGAGCAGGGCTCCTCTGCAGCGGCTCTGCCCCTGGATCACAGCCTCCTGCAGGCATCCACCCGCTCCGGCGTGGGCACCTCCCCCAGGGGCTGCGGGTGGATCTCTGCATCCCCCGGGGATCCCCAGGGGCTGCGGGTGGATCTCTGCATCCCCCAGGGATCCCCAGGGGCTGCGGGTGGATCTCTGCATCCCCCGGGGATCCCCAGGGGCTGCGGGTGGATCTCTGCATCCCCCGGGGATCCCCAGGGGCTGCAGGGGCACAGCTGCTCCCCCATGGTCTCACCACGGCCTGCAGAGGAATCTCGGCTCTGGCTCCTGGAGCACCTCCTCCCCCTCCTTCTCCACTGCCCTTAGTGTCTCCCTGTTGTTTCCCTCACACGTTCTCCCCTCCTCCTCTTCTCTGACTACAAAAACACTGTGTCCCACTTTGTTTTCATTTCCTTCTGAAATCTGCTATCACGGAGGCGTTACCAGCCTCTCTCAGTGGCCCAGCCTTGGCCAGTGCCATGTCCATCTTTGGAGCCATCGGGGATCGGCTCTGCTGGATATGGTGGAAGCTTCCAGCAGCTTCTCACAGAAGCCACCTCTGTGGCCCCCCCGCTACCAAAACCCAGGCCGTGCCAAACCAACACACATAGGAAGGAAAGCACGGAGCCCCAGCGCTCCAGAGCAGGTGAGAAGCAGCTCTCGTCATGCCAAGGTCAGCCAGAGCTGCCAGGCGGCTCCAGGAGCCCAAGGCAGCCAGAGCTGTTCCATGGTCCCTTGGTTCCGTGGGCCCTGCAGGGTCACAAAGGCCCCTCGGTTCTTTGGGCCCAGCAGTGCCACAGTGGCCCCTTGGTTCCATGGAACGCCACAGGGTCACAATGGTCCCCTTGGTGCCACCAGCCCTGCAAGGTCACAACGGCCCCTGGGTTCCACGAGGCCACGCAGGGTCACAGTGGTCTCCAGAGGAAGGGCAGCACCGAGCCCCAGGGTTTCAGGGGCAGATGAGACACGGCCACCAGAGGCCAAGGCCAGCCACATCTGTCTGTCCTGCCAGGTTTGTCTGGGAGCAGCCCTTGGATATTGGGAATTTGGGAGGTGGAATCCCAGTTTTGGCCATGGGCACCTTGTCGAGTAACGCAGTTCTGTGCTCACTGCATGAGCTCTGGCGTGCCCTCGGTCAGAGAGTCCAGCTGCGTTACTTCTGTGCGTCGCAAAAGCGACTTCAGCATCAGGAAAAGTGCTGCTGGCTGAGCTCGCTGGCTTCTTTGCAGAGGAGACACGGCAGGAGCTGATGATACCGGCTCACGTTAGTTCGGAGATAAAGGAAGAGAGAGAGGGTTCTGGTCTGGCTTCCAACAGGTTTATTGTCAGAAGTTTAGCAACCAGAACATGGCAATGATCTTAATCTGGGATCCCGCCGAGAGGCTTTTCCCTCAGTTTTAGAGGGGGTTTGAAAACCATGGGCAAAGGGGAAAACAACCAATGAGTTACAAGCCCGGGGGGAGGATACAATTCAACAAGAACTACTGGGAGATACAACAAAGAACCAGTGAACAACCGAGTAAGAGGGAATTCTCCCGAACAGGAAAAGGCAGTTTGGAGCCGGGCGCAGCCCCGGGGGGATGCGGCTTAAGCTTCTGAGCCACCCATCGACCCACCCTGCGAGTCTGTGTCCCGGGGAAATTCCATCCACGGCAGGGTCCGGGGCTGATCGGCATCTCGCTGCCCCAGCCCAGCAGTGGGCTGGGTCATAGCAACAGCTGAGAAGGATGGGGTTTTTCCACATGAAAGAAAAGCACAAAGTCCAGGTGTTTTGGGAGAAGATGAGAGGTGGCCACCATGGGCGAGGGCAGCCAGACCTGTTTCTCATGGCAGCTTTTGTCTGGGAGCAATCCTTGGATAGACAGAATTTGGGAGGTAGAATCTCAGTTTTGGCCATGGGTGCCTGGAGGAGAAGGACGGTTCTTTTCCTTAGGAAGGAAAGCACGGAGCCCCAGGAGCCCCAGGGCTCCTGCCCCAGCCCCTGCTGTCCCGGGAGGGAATTTGGGGAGGGGGCAGAGGGGGTGCGCAGCCCCTGCCGGGGGATGACCCCGGCCCAGCGCCCTTCGTTCAGCACCGAGCTGGGCTTGGGGCCGCAGGAGGAAGAGGCCGATGGGAAGCAGATCCTGCAGGGGGGACAGGGCTTGGGCTCAGGGCAAGGTCCTGCCCTGCACACCTGGCTCAGGTGTGAGCCTGCCCCGGGCAGAGAGCGGGACATTCCCATCCCCATGGATCAGGGCTGGGAGCAGCGCTGTGAGCACTGACATGGAAATCCTGGGAGCCACTGGGACCGCACTGAGGGCTACTGGGAGCTACTGGGAGCAACTGGGAATGATGGGTGTGTGCTGGAGGCAACTGGGATATACAAGGAATGAATGAGACCATGCTGGGGGCAACTGGAACCATGCTGGGGCAACTGGGGTGACTGGGAATGAGCATGCTGGGAGAAACTGGGAGCAACTGGGAGTGACTGTGTCTGTGCTGGGGGCCACTGAGGTCATATTTGCAGTGACTGGGACTGTACTAGGGGCAACTGGGAGCAACTGGAACTATGCTGGAGGTAACTAGGATCACACTGAGGGTGATTTGGATCATACTGGAAGTGACAAGGAGCAGGCTGGGGGCAATTTGGACCACGTTGGGGGCAACTGGGATATACCGGGAGCAACTGGGACATCACTGAGGGTGACTGGGAGTGGCTGTGGGCAACTGGAATCATGCTGGAAGCAACTGAGAGGAAGTGGCAGTGACCAGGAGCATGCTGGGGGCAACTGGGATATGCTGAGAGAGACTGGGAGTCACTGGGATCATGCTGGCAGTGACTGGGAGCGTGGCAATGGCCTGGGCTGGCTGATGTGGGGCCTCAGGGTGCGCAGGGAGCACTGTGACACTGCGGGGCCCCTGGAACTGTTCTAAACGACCCAGATCCGATATGGAAATGAGTTCTTAAAATGTACTGAGAACTCAACAAAAATGGCAAAGCAAAAATGGCAGCGCTGGGAGCGTGGCTGGGTGCCAGAGGCTCGCCCACAGAATGCCCATCCTGCCTTTTATACCCCTGCGATTGCAAACAGCTCTCTGGTCTGAGGGGCACTGGGGACTCCTCCTGGAATCTCCCAGAATCTTTCCATCACTGGTTTAAGGCGCTTTATATCCAGGCTGGGATCTCAAGACTGCCTCAATCAGGTACCTGAGGTGATTTTTCTCATTTGATGAGGAGGAGGAGGAGGAGGAGGACGAGGAGAAGGACAAGGACGAGGACGAGGAGGAGGTGGAGGAGAACGAGGAGGAAGATGAAGAGGATGAGGAGGATGAGGAAGAGGAGGGGGAGCAGGACGAGGACGAAGAGTATGACGGTGAAGACGAGGAGGCTGACGGGGGGCAGGAGGGGAAGAAAACAAGGAGGGGCAGGAGGGGGAGGAGGAGGAGGAGGAGGAGGGATAGGGGGAGGAGGGGGAGGGGGAGGAGGAGGAGGACGACGACGATGACGAGGACAAGTAGACGGAGAAGGAAGAGGAGGAGGAGAAGCAGGAGGAGGAGGAAGAGGAAGAGGGGGAGGAGGACAAGGATGAGGACGAGGACGAGGACAAGTAGAAGGAAGAAGAGAAGGAGGAAGAGGAAGAGGAGGAGGAGGAGGAAGAGGATGAGGAGAAGGAAAAGGATGACGACGACGACGACAAGGACGACGAGGACGACGAGAAAGA